>NW_026534348.1:7889962-7901757 GCF_026225885.1 Hylaeus anthracinus | reverse complement strand
TTAAAAATATCATCAAAGCTATTCGCAACATATTTATAAATTAAATTCGTCTTAGAACCCTACTTCCTTTTATATATATTATCAAAGCTATTCGCAACATATTTATAAATTAAATTCGTCTTGGAACCTTACTTCGTTTTAGATACATTATCAAAGCTATTCATAACACGTTTACAAATTAAATTTTTCTTCAAGCCCTGGTTCCTTTCGAAACTATTACCTAAGACCTGGCCGACATCTATAGTTCAGGGCCATAACGAACTCTAAATCCTACGGTGGATGGAACCATAATGGATCCACGGTTACTCGGAGAATCTATGGTTCACGCGCGAATGGGCACGGATATTTGTATGCTAAGACAGAGGCGGCCGTACCTGTATGACATTGCGGGTTGAATCAGCCTTGATGTCGTCGCTGGATTCGCAGACGGACCTTGGTGCCCTAATGCACGCCATGACGTCCACGCTTCCAGCCGTTAACATCATCCAAATCGCATCAATTCGCGCACAACGCTGCAAACACGCCGGTGGAATCACTAATTACCGTTACCAATTGAGCCGCGAATACAATTGCAGCACAACCTCGTGGAACCACTAGCGTAATTACACTCGACATTCGTCATCCGTATCGCGGCACCTCGACGATACACCGAACTATGATTTCCCCGGGATCAACGGATCACTGTTCGCGACGATTTAAATGCGGGACCGATCGACTCCGAAACCCGACAAAATAATCGTAGCAATTACACGTCGACGAAGCTTCGACGGTTAAATGTTTGCCTCTATTTGCGCATTTAGTGTCGTTATTGATTTCGCGTTATCGCTTTGCAACGCGAACTAATAGGTTTAATGGATATATAGTAATCAAAACTAGAATTTAAAAGAACGCGTCTGGTGTAGGCTCTTTGCGGTTGTTTGTTTTATTTTTATAGATATTTCTCGCCGTGAGTGTTGGTAAAGTTCTTTTCGCTCCGAAATAAAATTACGTACACATCGTCCACCGGACGCGCTGCAGTTTCAAGAAATCGCAAGTTCCTTGTTTCGCTTTTTCTTCTCTTAAGAGCTATATGTATAAAATATAGAAAGATCTTGGAGAACAATAATAGCATTTGCTCCTCGATATCTTCTCTTAAACCGGCCGTACTCGTGCAGCAATCGGTCTTATCTTTCTTCAAACGAAGCGAAACGATACGTGGTTCGTGTACCCGAGAATATTCGATAGGCGTTTATGATCGTTTCGCGGATGGCACCGGTGTCGGGATGGATACGATTCACGATCACGATCTCTTGGACGATCGAACGATCGCGTTCCACGGTTTATTAGCGGAACGATCTCGTTATCCGCGATGCACGTGCTCGAGCGAGGCGTGTCGTCACGTTCCTTTCAACCTCGTGTACTCAGAAACGCATCAGCGGTGCATCAGACGTGCATCGAGCAACGTGCAACAACCGTGCGAACAATGAAAAGTTCGGTGCAGCGTTGACGTTCGAGGAAAGGCTCTTGATACGGTCTCGCATTCCTCTTTCCTCGCGAAAAGCGAACGGAGAACACTTGGAAACTTTATCTGGATCAAAAGCGGCAGAAATGAAATGCGCAGAGTCACGCTCTTTGGAATGGCGTGCTGGATGTTGCTGGAATTTGAATTTATCGTCTTCTTCGGCGTCGTTCGAACGTATTTCCGAGGGTTTCGCGTAATTTCGAAAAGCTTCCTTTCCGTGGAAAGTAGCGTTGCATATGAAACGTATACGTAGTCATACTTCTTGAGGCAACGTGCTGGATATCGCTGGAAGTCAGATTTATTCTAGCGCTTAGCGATGTGTAAAATTGTAGATGAAATATAGAAGTCCTCGGTAAGTATATACTTCTTCAATTATATACTTCTTCATTTATGATATTGCTGGAATTCGAACAAAATGCGACCAAAAAACTGCCGACTCAAACGGAGAGCAATTATCAAAGGCAGGTAATAAACATTTATTAAAAGTCCAACTGAATTAAATCTCTAACAGTTATTTACTATCTACCTACCACCAATTTCCCATTGCTCTTGGCGCATATGGCGCATATTTGGCTTGCTATGGGCTCATTCCCATAAAACGTACATTTTTCTCTGAGTACGATATGTAACCAAAAAACTGCTGGCTCGAAAGAGAAACAATATTATCGAGGACAGCTAATAAACTTTTCTTTCTTACTAATGTAATTTCATTCTTAGGGTTCACTTGGACTAAAATTAGTAAGGAAAAAATAAAAAAAAATAAAAAAATAAAAAAATCCTAATAGGGTAGCTTTCGAGAAAAACTGGTCTTTCTTCATGCGCACAAATAAGGACATTCGCCATAACGATAGCGTCGGCTCAATTGTGGACGCCAGGTCTGAAAAGGTTAGCGTAATTCTGAAACCTTTCTTTGGATGAAAAGTAGTATTAAGTAGGAATTATATAAGTAAAGTCAAACTTAGAGCAACGTTTAGGATACCGCTGGTATTCAGATTTATCCTTTTCTTTTTCAGGGTCGTTCATGCGTATCTCAAAGACGTTAACCTTCTTTGTAATAAATTCTAACTAGACAGGATTTTATGCGTTTATGGCTTGTATGCACTCGTGTAAAGGAAAATGTTAATATTGTCGTACCGTTTCAATTAAGTGTATTCTGCACGTGTTAGCATATACACCATGAACGCGCGAAACACTGAATTTAATTACGATTCTTGAACTGGTAAATGGGTGAAAGTGAAAGTTTGGGTGACCCAGACCAAACCGAGAATCATTCATTTGAAACTGAACAATGAATTAAATACAAGGGAGATGGATGTTTGTTATCTCAAAGTTGCCATAAATTGGCACGAATGGACCCCAGTAACGGACAAAAGAAAAATGCTAAGTTCAACTGCATCTCTTTTTTCTGTTATCTCAATGTACTTGTCGCTACAATTTCCTAAATCTTCTTAGTCCGACATTTTTCCTTGTTTTATCTCTCTGCGACCGGGTGGTTGGCGAGAATGCCATCCTAGCAAATCTCTATTCAAATGGTTACACGTCAGCCATCTACCCCGTACCAACTTATTAGGTGGACTGGAAAATAATGTCGTTTCTGCGAATTTCGATACCTTTGTTTATCATTCATAAGCCCGTTGATTTTTATCCGGCATTGAAAATGCACACCACAATGTGCACCAGATAGCAAAAGGTTGTCGATAACGAGGAGCAATTTCGTAATGGAAACTTGTTAAAAATGTATCTGTTCGAATTTAATGTAAAAGAAACGACATTACGTTCCAGCCTCTCTAACACGCAAATAAATCTATTTCCCTATTTTACGCAAGGTCTCCAAACTATACGAAATCGAGAGCTGCAGAACTACCTGCGGATTGTTCTAGGGACGATCAAACCAGAAACGAGATTAATCGAACGCGTCGATATTACTCGATTAGAGGGATTCGTTCCTCGGGAAGAGGATTCGAGATCAAAGGTACACTTCTGAAGCAACCAAGTGGCGGGCTAATCGAAGAACAGAAGCCCACTGAATCTCTCACTCGATATTATCCAATTATTCAATTTTGCAGTCGACAGCCGCCGCCGCACCGTGTAAACACAAACAGCGATCCGCTCGTGTCTTTTTCTCTTCTATATTATTATCCGATCACTATGAACGTCGTGGCGGCACACGCCGTAATGCGTGATCGAATCCTCATTTTCCTCCGCACGCCTACGTGCTTTTTGTTCAGGGAATTTCGAACGGTTCGTTTCAAGTTAACACCGCCGTGTTTATGGAACTCATCGATCGTTTCAGCGGCACTTGTTGGTTTCTAGCAATCGTTCGCGAATGAAAAACGACCATTAGCGATCGGTCGACGATTTGTCACCTCTTTCACGTGGATTACGAAGGTATCGGGGGAGGGGCACGTGGAGGAGGCACATCGCGAGTAGCACGCTTACGAAACTTGTTGCCGAAACGGCGCGTCTCGACGGCGCGACGCACCGGACGTAACTGAATACGCACGACGCTCAACACTTCTCTATGCGTACGTTCCCTCGCTCTTTCTCCTTCCATCGTCCTCTTTCGCACCCTTTTTCCGTCTCCGCGTCGTTTTTTTCTCGCAATAATAGCTCGTTGCGACGTTTTCCTTCCTCGAGGTTCGATCAAAACGTTGTTGTTGCAACGAGAGTTCCACATTTAGAGCAACGCTTTGGATTTCCCTCGGATCTATACGAGTCGTTCACTGCACAAATCGGTTAACTCTACTTCTTGTAGAACGTATTCGAAGACCAAGAATGCGAAATAAAAATTATTCGATCGAAGAAACCACTTCGTGACGTTTGTTTGAAGGGTACATCCATTGTTGTTAGTTAGAGAAGGTGCAAGTGTTCGATGAGGTTCAGAATGTAGCTCTCTTTGTACTCTTTACGCGTCACTTTCCGGACAGGATGGTTTAACACGTTGACTGCCACGCTAATACTCTTAAAAATTTCTACTGCGATTGAATTATATTTACTGACTGTTGGAGACCACGTAATCAAACGTTTATTGCGGTATTTCATTTTGTAACTTCGCCGAAATTAAAATGTTTCGTATAGATTCATTTTCTTTGATATTTGATATTTAACTTTCAAAATTAATTTTTTAACTTCTTTAGTAAACACCACTGTCGCCCATGTATGGGCGACATGCCGGTCAACGTGTTAAACAGACTGTATGAAAATTAATTCAAGTCCATTTACCGAAGATATCTACTGGCACAATGTGTTTTCGTACGATCTCCGTTTGTCCAGATTTTTAAATCTTCCGCGTTATTGTC
Organism: Hylaeus anthracinus; assembly: GCF_026225885.1. Lineage (NCBI taxonomy): Eukaryota > Metazoa > Arthropoda > Insecta > Hymenoptera > Colletidae > Hylaeus > Hylaeus anthracinus. The sequence continues at coordinate 7,896,957 of NW_026534348.1, read as the reverse complement.
GTTGGTAATCGGACACCCGTCCAATAAAGAATCAATGTGTGATCATTATGCGTCGTGTTTGTCTTCGCAGTGGATGCTTTTGGACGCGAGCCGTTGACTTCATAGCTTACATTAGAATAGATTAAGATTAGATTACCAGGCAATTGAGTGCACATGGGACAGTATGACCGATTGCAGTCAATCTTTTCGTCATTAAATTATACGTGCGCAGCGTCTAGAAAATATGACGCGGCAATCAACGTGTTAAAGTGTACATCGACAATTTACAGTACTTAAAAAAAAAAAAAAAAAAAAAAAAAAAAAATCGTGTTGAAATATTTAATTTAATCGAGAATACACAACAGGAGTAATTTTATTCTTTATAACGTTTCGACCACAAATATCATAAAGTTATTTTTCTTAGTAATGTCATTAAATCGTTTACCGTTACGTGCTCTTGAATATAATGTACAACATTCGTTCTACTTCATTTTTAAATTAGTATTTCAGTTCTCGAGGTACTTGATTTTAAGGATGCATCGTGGTAGTAGAATCTTGTAAAATAATTGTAACCGTGCCATCGAAAGGATAAACATTAAGAAACCGAACAATTATAGAAATAAATCAAAATCGAATCAAAATGTATCGAAGAAGTAAGTAGGAGGCTATATAGGCTATCTTAGGTGTAACAGAACCTTAAAAATTAATTATAATGGTAATTGCACATCGTAAAATTCAGAACTGAAAGATTGTAGAAAGAAACTAGAATCGAGTTTTGTAAAAATTTTATGAAAGGAAAGTAAAGTGAAATGTTTTTAAGACATAAGTACTAAACGTTAATAAAACAAATAAACATCATACTTAAAGACTGAATTACTTATTAAATTGAATTTTCTTGTACAACTGAAAAACAGAGAAACTAACATCAATCAATTTAATGTTATTACTAGACAAGGATACCAATTATTCTTTGATATTTATCTTTAAAGTTAATTCAAAAAGATGATAATAAAATGTACACTGTAACTATAAAAATGAAAAATTAATCGCTATTCCATTGTGAAAGGAGAGATTGAAGCTGAAGTATATGTTAATTAGATTGATGATATTAGTCGATTAATCTTACTAGATTACAGTATAAGATGACGAAGAAGGACGCAAGAATATAATAAAAATTACTGCGAGTCCCATCGTCTTCTAAGGAGATAGCATCTCTTTTCTTTGGGCGAAAATAACGCGACGTGGCCGAGGGATGAAAATAGGAACGAGAGTGGCTAGAGAGAAAAAGGGAGAAGAGTGGATCTTGAGACGAGGACTCGATTATAAGTCGTTTTAATTCAGCTTAACTGGAAACAGCAGACGCAACGAGTGAACGTTGATGCGCTAGCATTGTTCGCTAAATTAACGGAATCGAGGTAAGGCTATAAATTCGTCGATAAACGATTTTAGATTGTTGATTAATTTCCCTCGCCACGAACTTATCAAACGCAGCTTTATTTGCTGAGGCTTCCGCTTCAGGTTTAATGACTCGTGCAAATATGGAGAGAAACATTAGACATAGAGATGAGGGATTATGGCTTGTACCAATGAGATTAACGATACCGTAATCGTTCGTATAGTCTCGGGATTATCCACTGCGTGATGTAGCAGTGAATGCTTTTAATACTTTTCAGTTGGCACATTCCTTAATTAATTGCAATTGTTTAGTAATCTTCAGTAATCGAAATGCACAGTTTTAAGAATTGGGAGACCTCGTTTTATTCTTAGACTTTCATCATTATCTGATTAATGGGATTTTTGTATTGGCGTGAGGTATATTTGTCGTGAAAAATAAAATTGATATGGTATACAAGTAGCATTTTTTAAAAATAATTTGGTAACATGAATTGCAATTTTGTCATATTTTCAACAACAATTGAACATTATTTAACATATAACAACCACTTCGTTTTGTTTTGCCGTGGGGTATATTTATTGTGAAAATAAAATTGACATGGGATACAAGTAGCATTTGTTAAAAATAACTTAGGGACATAAACTTCAATTTTTTCATATTTTCAACAACAATTGAACAGTATTTGACATATAACAATAAATTATATGTATAAGTAGGGAATATAAAATAACGTAAATACAAATGTAGCAAACGTTAAATACAATGAATATTTAAAAAGATTTTTGAAGTATCTTGTTTTATTTTTATTTTAAATATCTTTTTGAAGAACAAGTTTGGTTCTCTATTAACGTTAATTTTGCTGTAAAATGCTACAGTTTGCGAAGTTCTTTAAAAAATTATTACAGGCGAGAAAAGTTCATGAATGTGGTCATCAAAGTTTCGTCTTTTGTCATCTTTCTAACGAATTATACGTGTGCTTGAAAATTATTAGACGTAGAAAAGAATTACGTGCCTTTAGAATCGATCATTTAAGATTGTAGTTTAAGTAGATACGATTAACTCGGTATTTTATATTCTCGACTATATGTGCTCTCTTGGAATGTGTGAATTTAGTAATATATTCACGAAATAGTAGGAAGATCAGAAAGTAACGTCGGTTCTGCGAATGTCAATACTTGTTTATCATTTATCAGCTCACTGTGTACCAATTGATTGTTGTCGATCAGGTATTGAAAATTTGCACCCGAAATGGGAAAAGGATGTTGATAACGAGGATGATTACATGATTGATCAAAAATAAAAATACATTACAACTTAATTGTTTGAATTTATTGTAAAATAAACGACGTTACTTTCTGGTCTCCCTAATATATATATACTTATTAATAAATATTAACTTATTTATATATGTATAATACTTTCAAGATACGTACGACAATTTGGTAGTAAACGTTTAGTATCGTCAAAAGAAATTCTCGAATATAAACGCTTTTTACTGGAAGGTAACCCCTTCGCATGCAAATGAGCCGTCGTCGGTTGTTTCGATGACGACCGATTCAAACGAGAGAAGTGTCATCTACTCGAAGAAAATTCCACGCGCGAATACTGACAGTCGCGGGTCTAACCATGAGCATTCTTGACAGGTGCTGTACTATCGATTGCTATTCCGAACGATTCACATGGGAGCACCATGATTAATTGTAATGCCGGCTATCGAGTTGCCTTTTAACGCACCTGTACGCGCCTACCCGTAGCAACCTGCACGATAATCGACGCCAAGTCGAATATCGATCAGTGCTACGTGTGTATGTACGTTTCCCAGGCTCGCTCGGTAATCGTTCATACGTTCATTCACTAGTTAGAAAGTTCCCTAACGAGCGGTTAATGTCAGACATAACAAAATAATTTTTGGAACAAAATACATAACCGACTTCGAAAAAATATTAAAACTGCACTAAAAAGTATGAAATAATTTCTAATGGCGGACAATTTAAGCATTTACCTTACAATTATTCTGCAAATATAGTCTGGCCACGTGTTTTTAATATATTATCGAAGATATTTCTTGTAAAATTCGATGAGAATCGTTTTAAATGATGTAACTTAAGCTTCAACCAATTCAAGTATGTTATTGTGAAAAAGTTGTTTGTCTTTAAAAAAACATGTATGTAATTCTTTTAAAATCTTAGTAATCTTACAATTAAAAACGTTATACGTTCACGTTAAAGTACCGGAATGATAAAAAATACTCGAGATTTATTTTGGTGACACGACCATTAACCGAGAACGATTCTTAAACGCGCTGAAAACGTCATTCTCAAATCTCCATTTACGTGATGAATGCGTAGAATTCCTATTAGGATCCTCGAAATTTATGCACATACGAAAGATGCACTTATACTAGACTGTCCTCTTTGTTTTTCGACGGTCATCGCCCCAGAGTTTTTCTTTCTCCCTCGCTCGACTACTCGTTGCAAATGAACCACGTGCTGACCCACCCTCTGTCAATGAACATTTCTCCCTTTCAACGTATCCTTTATTCCTGCATATTCCGCCACTTTCGACATCGTACTTTAGTAACGGGACCAATGACTAATCTTGAAGACACTTTTATTCAATTAAATGCAAAAATATTTTACGTGAAATTGAATTGAATAATGCATGAAACAATTGCGTATAATTCATATATTGTATATAAGAAATGTATACTAAAGTTTGAAAACGATCATTTGACTGGTCGTTGTAGGTTTAGTGTTGACAAACCTAACGCATTTACATATCTAAACATATCGCAGTACACACTTAAATTAGCGTAATATATATGTAAGTGATCTGCCAATTGAAGGGTGAACTTATCTTAACTTTAGTATTGATTATCGAATAAGAATTACTCTGAAAAATTAAATTTGTACTTAAACTTATAGACCACCTGTGTGCTAAATTTAAGTGAATAATTAATTTACAAATTAAACTGCGTGCTCATATTACTATAATCTAGTACTACTAATCTAGTATTCTAGCATTCAGTAAGCTAGTATTACTGATGTACAAACAGTTCAAACGTATCTAAACAAACGAACGGATCAACACTTTACTTTTGAAGATTACTATTATGGATTACGTTTAATCTATAAAAATAAATTTGTGCATAAGCTTGTAAAGCAATTCATTACACAAAATTGCGTGTTCTTTGTGTACGCTACATGCAGAAGACTCGAAAACTGAACTTGTAACAGCAGATCCGCTAGTTCCCATCATTAAATTGAATTTATGCGGCTCGAGCAATCGTCTCTACAATTTTTACTGCGAATCGAAGTAGACATGCAAAACACGCTGCAGATCCTCGAGAACTAAAATTCGTCGAAGCGTTTCTTTTCACTGCACAAATATAAAGCCTGCACGAGTTGAGAACCCCTCTAACCGAGTTATCTTCCCCCAAGAACGAAAGGAGAATGCACCCACTTCCCTCAGGACGAGGAGCGTACGTGTCCTGCTACGTGGAGCAAAACGTATCGTACCCTCTCGAGATTCGAGGAAACTCGTTTCCATGACTACGAAAATCCGGAAGGAACAAGTTATTTTTACGTGCCCTGTCTCCGGAAACCTACGTAGAGATCCGTACGCTACACTCGGTTTATTTCCAAGGCTTGCCGATACACCTTACGGGCCATTCTATGTCAATTATGCTACAATATGTTGAAAGTTATCAGACACCACGTATTGTAGAAATTTAATAAATACGATAGAATAAATTGTTGGCGCAGCGATGAAAGAAAGAGTAATTGGATGTGATAAACGATAATATATTTAACGATACATTGTAAAAATAATATACAGGGCGGAAATTATGAAGCGTAACAGTCGAATATCTCTGAAAATATTGATGATACTTAACGCGATGGTCTGAAACTGAAACTGGTCCAGTATTCTTTGCGTAGCTACGATACTTTCGGTCGGTACCAAACGGATGAAATCTCGGAAAATATGACATTGAGATATTCTATTTGTCTATCATACGAACCTTTCGCTGCACAAATCGATTAATTCCACTTTTTGAAAAATCTTAAATTTAAGCGTCTTAAATTAAAGCGCTTGGTATAGTCATCACTTTTTATATTTATAATAACTTTCCTGAATAATAAAGATGAACGCCATCACGCAACAAACATTATTACATCGCATTATTGTTATTATTTATTATCCTTGTTATTATTCGTACACGATTTCATCGCGTTTCTCAACTTTTTGTTTCATGGAGTTAATCGATTTGTGCAATGGACGGCTCACATGTCCTTCTTCGAGCCTAATGCGTTCCTGTTGCGACATCTCTTCGTATCATTAAAAGCAACAAAGATATTTTAGTTCAAGTAGACTCACCCTGTATAAATGAACGAACAAGTACAGAAGTTCGTCAGTAAACAAGCACGGAAACAAATTATTCCAAATTCGCTCGACTTCCTCGTCCAACTGTCTCTAGGCTCCGTTTATTATTCGAATAAAATCTTGATCATCTCTGACGTTTACACGAACAGAAGCAAAACCAAGCTTATCCCTTGGTTCGCGGCTCGAGAGATGCCACGTGGGTTATGTTTTATGAATGAGTTACACCTACACACGTGTGATTACAATGTGTGCAAGCCAAGTTATACCTGGCTCGCAGACTGCAACGACGATGCAACCGAGCCCTACCCTCCCATTGTACATTGTGAGCACCGTGTAGGCATCCCGTGTCGCGAACTAGCCCACACGGGCTCGTCTTAACGATCTTTAAGCTGTCTCACGATCCGTGTATGCGTTTAGACGCGAAAACGACGATGCTTTCGCTCGTGGGACGACCACTTGGTTGGTCCAACCAGCATTCGTAACTCGAGAATGTGTAAACTCCTCGTTGCTTCTGTTAGTAGATCCTGTTCCTATTATTTATATCTCGTTGATTCCACGGAATGATGGGAGCGTTAAGTGCCTGGCGCGCGCTGACAATGGCTCATGCAAATACAGGGAGAAGTACAGGGTACACGTAGACGAGGAATTATGGGTTGTTGAATAAGGATCTGTAAAATTACGGATAATCTGCGCCAACAAGATTAACGGCATCGTAATCGTTCGAACACAGACTTGGGACGATGGGGTATGCGATGTTGTATGAGGATGTTCTTTTGTATTTTTTAGTTGAGCGATGCTTCCGTTGTCTAGTTGATGAGTCATTTCATGCAGTTGAAATGTAGATTTTGAAGTTAGTTGTTGAGATTAGGAGAACGTGTTTGGATCTTGAATGAATAAATCATCACTTCACAGACACTTCTTATGAAATTGTATATGCATACTCATTAGAGAGAAATGAAATTACAATGTCTATAGACGAGCAAAATGTAAACACGCTCCGCTGATTTTATATAAAAGTCGATAATGCGACTAATTTTTGAACTGATCGATAAAGATTAGGTAACAGTAACTACAAGCTGCATCTGATTAACGAAATGTAATGGTTTAGTTTGCTCGTCGCTATATATTCAAATAAGATGTTAAAGGAACAGAAAAGGTATCTTCACGAGTATTGAGCGTTCACAATCGGGGAGAGATCATTCTCTCTGGAATTATTTCTTCTGGAAGATGTTAAAGG
>NW_026534348.1:7884771-7889952 GCF_026225885.1 Hylaeus anthracinus | reverse complement strand
TTCTCTCTGGAATTATTTCTTCTGGAAGATGTTAAAGGAACAGAAAAAGGAATCTTCACGAGTATTGAGCGTTCACAATCGGGGAGAGATCATTCTCTCTGGGATTATTTCTTCTGGAAGATGTTAAAGAAATAGAGAAAGATATCTTTACGGTTGTTGATCGGTCACCAATCAGAGAAGCCTGTCTCGTCAATCGATAATTAAAGACCGGTCTGTCGGTTTCCTAAACGACGAGTTCGTTTGCTTGACGATGCCGAGACCCTTTCCTCTTCTGGTCTGTCCCCGAGGCGAGGAGACGCAGGAAAATGCCAGCGCTGGTGGGCCACATCGAGTCAGATATACGAGCATTGGGATCCCGTTCCCGCGGCGCGAGCAACCCTCGGCAAACGTCAAAGCTCGTTAAAGCTTTTTGGAGTAAGTTAGCAACCGTGTCCGTTTCGTCTTCCATACGAATCACGATACGTGAGACGAAAGAATTATTGCAATTTCGACGTGACGTCTGTCGAATCTTTAATGCGGGTCTCTGACGCGCACGGTCGATTCGAGTAGAATCGTAGGTCTGTCCCCGACTACGGGATCCCCTGACAACTCGTCAGGAATTTATATCGACTTCTAGGCTCGCTGGAGTTAGGTGAGTCGATTCACTCGACCAATTGGGAGTGGTGACATTTTTTTTTTTTTTTTTTTTTTTTATTTCAATTTTAACGTCACGTCGAACTTACGGTTAGGTCTGGATTGTTGTGAATGGTTGTTCATGATTGGAGCAGGTAGTTTTATACTTTGATCCGGTTATGGATATTTATGCAAATTCATATTTTTACAGATACAGAGAAAGAATTAGAAATTAAATGAAAGTGTGTATTATCTTCCAAACGCTATAGTATTTTTCCAGTGTTTCTGTACTTATTACAGCGCATGCACTAATATACGTACTGGCATATCTTCCGCTGTCGTTGGTGGTTCGCGATAAACTTCATTTTTTAATTACAACTTAAGAAGATAGAATGCGATGGCTGATTTCGTTCAGGATACTTAGCTTGGTACAAGATTTTAGCTCTTATAGAATTTTCTTTATACGCATCATAAACAATTATCACATCGTATTTTTCACTGTAACTGAACATCGTAATAAAAATGTTGCACCTTTCTCGACACTTTTGCTCGTCGCTGTATGTATAAAGTGTTCCCAAAGTTTCGATAAAGTATACATGTTCCTTTCTTGAGAAAAAAATTCATACATATCGCCAAAAAAAAAAAAAAAAAAAGAAAATGTAACCCTAAACCTATTTCCCTACATAAAATCTCTTCAGTTTCGTTCACACCTCAAATTTCGTTAGAATATTTACCACGAAGCTCGAATTTCAGAAACTGTACGACGATTCTGTGACTCGCGCCAGTTTCAGTGAAAAATTCAGTCACGCTGGTCTTTTTCATCGAGCGAAAGCTAACCCTTCGCTCTCCGACGTCGGCAATGACAAAGTGCAAGGAGAAAGGAAAAAGAGCAAACGGAAAATCGATATAGGAACGAACGAGATACGATAGCTCAAAGGGACATCCGATATCGATGCCAAAATTCATCGTCCATGCGTATCTGCGACGTATTTATTTCGTCGGATATACTTTGGTGTTCGCATACCCTCTCATCGTAAAGATTTTAAATTTAAATTAAAAAGAAGAAACACTTTTTCATTAGAGTGTCATAAAAATTATAATCTTTAGTATTTATCCTTGATGTATTAATTGTCAATTAGTCAAGATGTACAATTCTTTAGTAAAAAATCAAAAGTATAATTGCTCTCATACCAGTCAACAGTTAGAAATTCCGTCACGGAAGTTACACTCTCTTTCCTTTTTTTGTACCACGTTTAATCTACAATAATGATTCTCTTCTTTCTATCGATCCAGTCATTAAAATGTTGTACAGCCTATTAACCACAATAAGGGTTAATATATATGAAAGAAAGAAATACGTGAAAGCATTCTCTTTCAATCGATGCTCGCAAGATTTCCTCTCCAGGGACTATTTTTTTTTGTTATTACCAAATTTTTATTGTTTTTTTTTTTTTTATTGACAATAATTATAATTATACAAAACTAAACCTCCACGTATGTGACCAATCAAATCAAAGATGCTAAATTTAGCACGTTTATTCCTTCGAAGAGTAAAAAAAACTATCTGTTTACTTTATTTAGCATTTATTTGTGAACAAAGAAATGATCTACTTTTATGATTACACCCGACTATAACATGCAATATTATTTTTCTATCGTATTAGAAAATATTTACATATTGTACAAATGCAACATTATACAATGAATGAATGATCATTATACAATGATCTTATGGTGAATGTTCCAAAAATATGAAATGCAAATTAAACACAGCACTCTGTTCCAACAAATGTCGCCCCACTAATTCAGTTTATATGAAAAAAGTCTTAATATTTGTAGGGCAACCCGTGTACTTTTCTCGATTATTTTTTTGAGCTCGTTCGCTAGGTTTCGAAAACAGAACGTATCACAGATTGCGTGGACTAGGAATATTTGTATATTCAAGCTGATAACGTTGGACTAAATTAGAAGAGAAACGTTGCATTTGCCTATATTCCAGGAAGTATACTTATACCCGTGACGAAGTATGTAAAAGTAAGTGAAGCTTGGGTGAATATGCTTAGGAACGGGAAATCATTTGTTTTTCTTTCCAATTGCCCACTTTCTTTGTTTCAAATAATTTTAGAGTGGCTTCAACAAATTGTGATCTAAAACGTTAGGAGTAAATATATCATATTTAGAAGCATATTGGCTCGACTAAAAAAATATGTGGGTCAACGTGATTTACTTTATAAAAAATATTTCTATTATAAAGCATTTCTACGATAGGATATATTTACATAATTATTCGATTTTTAACCATGGAAAAATTTGTACTTTAGAAGTAATAATATTAAGTTGCATAATAAAGCGGTTTTCTATTATTTAATTAACAAAAGTTTGAAGATTGAAAAGGGAACAATATGAAATTCTCAGCAGGAGGAAAAAGAGTTTTTGTTCGATTCAAATAAAATTTAATTTAAACGAACGTATGGTAAAGTTATGTAAATAAAAAAGATTTGCCTTTTTGGGAATAATAATTTTTTACTTGCACCACTTATCTATTTTCTATCGTTTTATTAGCAAAAATTGGAAAGATTATAAGGGAACAATGTGAAATTTCGCGGAAAGGAAAGAATAGAAAAAGGAACGCAGGAAACAGGAAGAGGGTGGATACCCTGACGATGGAGCAATTTTCCTGGGGCTGCAAATTGCCAATTGGACGATAAATGATTTAGGTCGCATAAGCGCGTACCTACGTGTAACTCCGCCGAAACCGAGCAGGGGCGAGCCTACCCCAAGGCGAAGCGCATATCTCCGCTTGTTCGACTATCTTACCAATAAAATAGATCTTTAATTCAATTGCTGACTCGCGATGACTCACGATTCATCACACTTGTGTGAATTCGTGAGTGCTCGTCTATGTACACTACGGAACACTGAAAAACTCAAAGTTTTACAGCAGATAGTACCTACGTTTCTTGAAAATTCGAATTTAACTAGGGGAAAAAACCTTCTATTGCCAGCTGAAATAATTTATTATTCGTTACGAACAGATTTCAAGAAATGTTTCGTGTAAAATATTGTATAGTTGAGCAACCCAATATTGTCTGACAAGCTTGTAAGACATTATATATAAATTATATATACATAAAAATATAATAAAATATATATTATATATATATATTTTTTTTTAAATAATTTAAGAATGACATCAGTTTATTTGAAACAAAAACTGTTGTATATCCGACAAAAATGAAATTCACAACCGAATGATATTTTCTTCTTAGGACAATATAAGATTACATATCAATCTCGCATATTTGTTTTCCGAATCTCGAGATTCGGTAAATTGCGATAACAATTGATGAAATTTAAACACGTAGATGATTCTCATTGTCAGTAGAATTCATCTGTTTATAATGTGACTGTTTATAATGTATGTGTTTAGAGAGTGTACATTATGGGAAAAGAATTAAAATTCGATTTTTTGAAACGATCACAGTGGTGTAACCGCTTGAATAAATATTTTCGAAAAAATGGAGCACGCATGCCATCGAATTCACCGTTCCACGGTGCTCCATGTTGAATTTAGACGTGCACTCGGAAATTCGCTATCGCAAAATGGCCGTTTTCGTCCCGCATTCCTTTGTCGGTGAAATCGACGGGTGATTTCGTCGATGTATTTCACGCATCTTCGGGCTAATTACTTTAAAGCACGGCAGGGTCGCGAGGGCTAATAAACAAAGTCAATTTCTCCTTTGATCGCGGCAACGATTCCAACACGAAACTGCTCGGTAATGAAAGCTGCTTCGCCCTCGTTCGTCGATGCTTGGAGGAACGAAGAGCCATTTCCCTTCTAATATGTATAAGGAGGAGAAAGTGCAGTCCATCCTTCGTTCTGGAAGATGCTGGTAGCCAGTGGCATCCCTTAAAGTAAACATCGCGAGAGAGCGAATCGGGAGGAGAAACGCAACCTCCTTGGGGTTGATCAAAGTACCTTCACACCCTCGGGCAGCATATTTGATAACCTCGCGAGGCCACCCTCTCTTCGAGAATCCTTAAGAGTACTTCGCTCCCCAAAAAATCGGACGACTCGAGGAGAAAAGAAATACGGTGGAAAGGAAGAAAAGGATACACGAGAAATTGATTTCTTGATCGAATCGTCTCTGGTTCGCAATCTCCAGTTTGTATGTAATATAGGAGAAGCTGTGTTATTCGAGTGCTCAAATATAAGAGAGCTCTGATATTCGAACGTTACATTTCCATTGCGCTTGTATTCCTAGAGGATTTACATTCCTATCGAAACGTTTCTCTGTAAACTCTTAAATATTAGCGATCTAACCCCTGATTCCTTTTCAATTTATTTTGTGAACTTACATTTTTTCTGTATAATTTTCCAATTTTTAACTCCTTTGTACATTTGTTTCGGTTTTATAAAGTTTAGGAATTTCCAAATTTCTATCACTTCTGTATACATTTATTATGATTATTATTATACGTTTAAATTTCATATATATATATATATATATATATTGTTGTCACAATCATATATATATATATATATATATATATATATATATATGATTG
>NW_026534348.1:7845030-7869771 GCF_026225885.1 Hylaeus anthracinus | reverse complement strand
GTCTTCCATCGACTAGGACCTAGTCACTAGGTGATCGCGCGCAATGCAATCGATCGAGTCGGTGTTTCTTGCGTAGAAGATTTTATATTTGTTGTGTGCTCAGTGGTGTACTGAGTAGATTCTCGTTGACATTTAAAGCATATAAGAAATAGACGCAGTGTTTATCGCATATTGTAAAATACTTTCTCGAGCATCGCGGCTCTTTTAGTTCTCTCGATTCTTATTCGTCGGTTGCAATCTTTGGTGGTGTTAGTAGATTGTTTCTTCTAATTTTATATTTAATATTTAGAGGAATATTGGGCGATGCTCCGCGTCTGGAAATTGTAAGTTTCTACTTGCTTTTTATTCTACTAGCATCGGTTTACAATAATGATAATAATAATAATTAAAATAGAAGTAAATAAAAAGTATGATTAGGCAACTATGTTCTGTATATTTGTATCTAAAATGTTACCATTACAATTGTCATTATAATTTATACGTTTCTGTAATTTTATTTGTCATTTAATCGTGTATCTATATAAACAAACATTTATGCGCCTATGATTACATTATTTCATTGACGATTTAAAAGTTTTCAATAGTTTCGAATCCATAGAATTCTTTTCAAATTGTTATCCCTCAAATTGTAACTATAAAGATCGATCAATATATTTTATGCTCCTTTACAGATTCTTTGACTCTTCGAGAAGATGTCTTGGTAATAACGCAAACTGGAATGCACGGTCGAGGTCGACCATGAAGCACCCTCATGAATGAGGAAACGCGCGCGTCCGCACGCGCATGATCGTGCAGAACAACGCGACATGGAACGAGGGTGAAGGTAATTCCTTTGCACCACGTGGTTGCACACCCATGGGCTTGCGTTGCCACCCCAGAATGTGACTCACAAGATTTATAGCCTTTCTCTGTACTGCTAGTTCGTCCAATCTTCCGTCAACACCGAACACGCCGAGCTTTCATCGATTTTTATTTCGGGACACAATCTTCATTTTCCTTTACACGCGCGAGATTCAAACACTTGGATCTGTTTCGATCCAACACCGAGAGATGAATTTAACTTACCCGAGCCTGTCGTTTCTCGCAAGGACAATTTCTCAGTTTCTCCAACTGCTCCTCGATTAAGTAAAAAGCTGCGTACTTCTGACTCTCCGGAGATAAGGGTGAATCAGGTGATCCAAGACCAGAACTATTGCTACCACTCGTCTTCAGACCTCCCGATGTGACCTTAACGTTAGCCGTGGTGTCTTTCTGCGGCGATAGAGGCGACAGAGGCGAGCCAATCCCAGAACTTTCCGAACTAGAATTCACTATTCCACGACCCTTTGCATTACACTTCTTCGTTTTCAGTTTCGGAATGGAACTCCTAATCTTAGCAGCATCCGATTTCCGTGAACCTCCAGGAGTCTTTGTGACGCTCGATACCTTCGATTTCCGTTCGAAAGGTTCTCGAGACAACTTCAGACCGAAATCCCTCTTCGCAATGTCCTTCGAGCACTTCTTCGTTCCTTGATGAGTACACTTTGTATCGTCTTCGGTTATTATTTCGGAAAATGAAACAATACCGTCATCGATCTTGTCACTACTTTCCTTCTGAACTTTATTTTCACGATTTCCAGGATCTTCGATGACATTAGCGGATTCAATGTTTCCTCGCGTACGATCCTCTGGAATAGTCCTGCGGGAGTCGTAGGACGATCCCACGATCGAGCCAGCGATTGAAATTCGTTTCTTGATGGGAGATCCTGGACCCGACGACAAATCCTTGATTTTCTCGGAGTCTCCGTTCGTCCTGCGCGGGTTCTTTTTACGAGGGGACCGAGGGTGCTCTAAACCGTTTCCATTATCCTTAATGGCGCCACCTTCCACTCCGTTCGGGCTCCGTTTGCTCCCGAGGAACTCTGGAACTGCGTTCTGATATCGTTGGCATCGCTCGTCGAACGATTTCAGAAGCCTTAACCCGTAGCCACCGATACAGTCCCTTACCTCGTAGTATTCCACGTTCTCGAAGCAATGATTTGAAATGGAAAGCGACGTGTTCAGGGAAGCAGGCCTTCTCTTCACTGTGCCAGTCGCGTAGCTAGGCGAATCCCAGTCCACGTGGAACGTTCTTCTCTTGGAAGACATGATAGATTAGTCTTATTAGTCGACTACTTCGATGCTGATAGATGATCGATAATATGCATGATTACCGACCGATCGGCGATTGATGGAAAGGTGTCGATGTCTTTAGGTGTCGCGACCTATATCCTTTTCGTTGACTGCTTTTCGTTTGTTTTATTTGCTGCGTACGCTGCCTCGTCACGTGCGGCGTAAATACGCATATACTTGGTCCTCAGCACGAGTCCTCGTGTTTGCATGTTTCACATTAATTATGTTATATTCTAGTTCTTACATTAAATAGTAATTATAAGTAACCAATGTGTACCGATATAACTATCAGTGCTTTTTGTTAAATAAAGATGTGATTGTTGGGTCGAAATGTCGCTCGAATAGAATTTTTGATGAGTTAGAAATTTTGAAAATAATTTGCTCTAAAATATCAACTAGGAAGAGCTTCCCTAGACAATCACATAATCGATCAGTATTATTTTACGGCCGTGTCGAAGCGAAAGTTTAGCTGATGCTTAGATAATCGCGTCTTCAAGGGGATATGGCAAACGCAAGGACTCGGTGTTTGCGTCGACATTGTTGCTCTTTTGAAAATATTCTATTTTTAACGAAGAACGAAAGATCGTGCGTAATTATTCGCCTTTGTACTTTCAGTTTTTATTTGATATCCGTGTCGAAACGGAAATTTTGCTGGGACTGCGCCATTGTTAACCCTCGCTAGCACCGCGACGACAAAATTGGGATAGCATTGTGATAGCAGTGTTTACTATCGAGCCTTTATTTCCACAGAAAATCTTGCGTCGAAAAATTGGGTATGCGTTCCATAATTTACGTTGTAAAGGCAATGGTCGTAACTTCTTCGAAAACAGAGTTAACGTCAACTTTGTTCCGGTTCTGTGTTGATTTTCCTCTGACACTGTAATCAGTGATTAAAGTTTGCGATTATATGATTATAGTTGTACTAATTTCTTGTACAGTTACAATTTGAAGGCTCGTTCAGATTTGTTGTCGTTGACAGGAAAGTCATTTTCTAATCGATTACAAAGTTGAAGACTTCTCTGAGTTACATTTCCAACGAAGACTGGTTTTGTATCTATTTCTGGACCTTTGACTATATCTGAAGTTCTGTCAATAATAATATTTTGTTTACTCGAAGAATATACATTCTGAACTGCTCCGTGAATTTATCCTTCTTTGAAGAAGACTTGTTATATTCTTCGAAAGGCGTTGTCACTTAAGACATTATCCTCGAACAGTTCGTCAACATCGCCCTGACTAAAGGTATCGAAACCTTTTTTCTTCGCCTCAATTTCATCTAATAATCACGAAATTCGAATCGTTCCACTATTTGCAACACGTGTAGACCAACCTGCTCCCAAAAGGAACTTGACGAAATAAGTTCTTTCACAAAATAGGAGGAAATTGAATTCTTAGTATATTTTGCACTCGGCTATTTCGTAACAAATCACTTTCCACATTTCACTCTGCGACTCGATTTAACATAAACAATTTACCCGACGCGTGAAACTCGAATGGGTCGCTCGCTTCGTTCCACTTTCACGTGTAAACACTGGCGCGATAACGAAAACACAGGGAACGGGAGATCCTGATTGTAGGTGGATTCCTTCCTGGCGGAAACGTGGGAGGAAGTGACGAATTTCGGCCGAGTCGTGAATGAGACCGATAAGCGTATTTTCGGGTCCTTGCACTCAGACAATAGATGCACTTGCCGAGGGTGCCTCGGGCAAACTGAAACCACCCCCGAGCGCGGGACTCTCTACCCCTCCGGCGTTAGATCGCACTAGGAGTAAGTGTGTGCATACGGGAAACTCCATGGGACCCTAGGCGCGTAGGCCAGCCCCCTATCATAGCTCTGGGGCTAAAAACTAATTACATTCGGCCACGGGGTTGGTGCATGATCGTACCATATTGCAACGAGCAACACTTGTTCTTGCCAATGTGGTACATTATGAATTCCGCGAGACACGTCCGGGCAGTGATCGAAAGTAAACGTACAAACTATATTTGTACGTTTGGTGGTTATTCGAGCGGTACCATTGGTACGAGGGTCGTACAAATATAAACAGAAATTTTGTTACACAGCTTTATTGGAAATGGATAAAAATACAAAATGTTGGAAGATCGAAAGTTGTTTGATTTTTCTTCGTAAATAAACGGTAAGTTTAGCTTGGAAAGGCACAGAATTAATTTCAACGCGTAGTACTCTAGTACGAGGGTTATTCAAGTATGAACCGGAAGTTGTTTACACAGCTTTATTGAGGATAGATAAAAATATAAATGGATCGCCCGATTTTTTTCTACGTAGGTTCCTTCGACAGAAATACATTTTCGCAGATAATTTAACATTTGTCGTAGCATTTAATTTGTTAACGTCGTCAAATTCACGAATTTTATCCAGATTTATTTTCCTCATTGCCTACGCTTCGGAATTAATTTCTTCCAGTTCCTGAAAAGTCCCATTTCTGGCTACTGTGGTGACCAATGTGTTAAAGTAGAGTTATAAACGATTGAATATAAGGCTACAGACTTTATTTCTACATTTAACGTAACATCTTCAACTATAAAAAAAAATGTTCCCCGATGAGAGAGCAATCCATCGCAATTCTTTAAAATTACTAATAATAAATAAATAACGAAATACCGATGTGACCGAAGAGTTTTCGAAAACACTCTAAGAGGTATCGGATGTTTCTAATGGAAATAGAAATCCCACCTTATTCAACGAGCTCCATTTTGTTGATGTGGTAGTGGAATGCGCGTTGCTCATGAATAGCATTTGGATAAAATCTCATCAGTCTAGCCAGCAGCCAGAACGTGGTCTTGAACCCCCTCCACGCGACGAACCAGTCACCACAGGGCACATCCAACCCCTGCTTTTCGTCTGGACCGTGAAAATGGAAGGGTGGTCCAAGTACGCCCCGTGTAGCTGCATTTTCAAACATATACAAACACCGCGTTTTTGTTTGGAGATATTTTTACGCCGATTTCAGGGGAGATTGCGTGGCGTATAATCATCCCCGCGATTCTACTTGTTAGGTGTCATTAACGTAATCATTTTTTTCAAACTGACAGTACGTAATACCTTCGCGTGCAATTTGAATTTCTGGCATCGTTCCAACTGGCGCGTTTTCTTTCAACCATGGGTCATAATTAATATCCTACGCTGTATATACTCGTTACCTTTTTATTATTACGTAAGTCATATAATGTTCCTAATCTACTATCAGGTAGTACTGTGTTTATTTAGTAATTGTATCTAAGTTTAAGTTCTGTGTGATACTGTAATGTGTACTGTTTGATTTAATTATAATTTCATTGCTAATAACCGTATAGAAGGTTTGATAGCCTAATGAAAAAGAAAGTATTAAGAGGTTATTAATGTTTTTGAAGAAGACGCTTTCATTTCTTTTCATTTCCGTGTCTCGATATTCGAATAATATTCAACAAGTACCTATCATATACGCACGTCTCAATAACGGATAGGTGTATGATATCTTTTTAGCGACGTTTCGAAGCAAGGATAATATTTACGTCGCCGTGAACGAATTTATTAAATTTGACAAATGACTATGCGAAAAGTATTCGTAATCCATGTTGCGTGCACACGCTTTGAACTCGAAGGGTTCGAGTTATAGGCCGGCGTGTTTTGACGGGATAGCGTAATATACCTCAACACCATCATCGTATCAGCCAACGCAGATTGCCATTCTCCGACGATTCCATGCGGAAAATACCATAAAACGTAATCCACGAATATGGGAAACCGCAACGTATCACGAACGGAGTCGCAGAAATGAAAATGCAAAAGGCTTTCGTCGTCAAACACGAAGCATTAATTTGATTGGAACATTTTTCAAACAAATTCTTTTCATGCATGGAAGAAGGAATGGAAAATAAAAATAAATAAAAGTAATTTTTAATTACATGTGTTTCTTTTACTTTGAATACTTTGAATAGGATTTACGTTTGTAAATTAAATTACGAGTAAGTATATCTGTTCGAACTAGAGTTATGAATGATTGAATTATAAAGCTAATACGACAGCCACAGCACTCTAGGTATTAATTTAGCCTTAAACATTACTCATTTTTTAACAGATTTTATTAAATCTCAATTTCGCGAGGATTCGTTCATTTCCTGCTATCCTGACAATAATTTTTAATTGGAGGATATGAGTCATGGCGAGGACGATAGTTCGTACTCGAGGGAAAACCGAGCTTCCCCTCTGGAATCGAGTCCTCCCTAGCACAGTGCCTTCGGGAACCAAACGATCCGTGCCGAATAGGTCTTAAGTCATTGCTTTTTAGAAAACGCGAACCCTTCGTCGTTGCGTCAATTCATTCCCCTTCGCGTGGCCCTTTACCAACCCATTGTCTACTCGCAAAAATGTAGGTTTCTAGACTCGTAGGTAATAATGGAAACAATCTAATTTCAGATTCGTTAAATTTAGCACTTGTTAATGAATTGATTTCATATACAAACTTTCAATCATCTCGAAACGATCCTTTCGAGTTTCATAATTTCGATAAACTTCATTTAGATCTTCATCGTTATCTCCATGCTCCTCTTCATCGTTTTCATCGCCAATTTCATCATCCTTTTCGTTATCCTCTTCGTTAATTTCATAATTTTCATCATCGTCTTCATTATCTTCATCAAAATCTTTATCGTTATTCTTCATCATTCTCTTCATTATTTTCATCGCCAATTTCATCATCGTCTTGCTATCTTTACATCATCTTTTTCGTTATCCTCTTCATTAATTTTATAATTTTCATCATCGTCTTCATCGTCAATTTCATCATCGTCTTCATTATCTTCATCAAAATCTTTATCGTTATTCTTCATCATCCTCTTCACTATTTTCATCGCTAATTTCATCATCTTCGTTATCTTTTCATCATCTTTATCAACATCTTCATTGTTATCTTCATCATTCTCTTCACCATTTTCATCTCAAATTTCATCATCTTTTTCACCATCTTCTTCATCAATTTCGTAATCTTCTTAATCATCCTCTTTATCATATATTCATCGTCAATTTCGTTATCTTTATCGCCAATTTTATCATCTTCTTCATCATTTCCATCGTCAATTTCATTATCTTCTTCATCGTCCTTTTCATCAATTTCATCATCTTTTTCATCGTTGCCTTCATCATCTTGATCGTAAATTTCATCGTCTTCATCATCCTCTTCATCAATTTCATAATTGCCTTTAGTATCTTTTCATCCTCTTCATCCTCGGTATTGTCATGTTCATCTTCAGTATTCTCAATATCCTTATCGATATACATTCACGTGTATGATTCACATCACGGCAATGATAACGATCGTGGCGGTACTAAAAATGATGATAAAAATCGCGATATAGATGAAGAAGATAATGACGATGACGAAAACGGTGACGCGATGAAAATAACAATGAAGACGAGAATGTTGTTGAAGATGATAGGAGGTGTGATACAAATAATATGGAAAATGAGAATTTAATTAAAGATGAAGGCGTTGAAAACATATATCGTATATAATACTTGATACTGTACATATTTTTCGTTTACGTCGCAGTCCTACTATACAGGGTGTCCCAAAACTCGCGTTGGAGCCGGAAATGGGGGGTAGCTGAGACGATGCTGACCAGCAATTTCCTTTGCAAAAATGTCGGTGGAGGCTTCATTCCTAATAATTCAAAAATGAAGCCCCTACCGACATTTTTTCAAAGGAAATTTTTATTCAAAATCGTCTCAGCTATCCCCAATTTCCGGATCCTACGCGAGTTTTAGGACACTCTGTATATTGCTTCCAGCTGCACTTGTAAGGTGCTCGATCCCGCCACTAATTAACACACAGATCCGTCAAACCGCTCAAAAAACTTCAGCTCCATTCGCGGTCCAACCGCAAGCTCGTGTATCAACGGATGGAATTCCTCGGGGTCCGGAGCTTACAACTTATAATCCCAACGCATGCCGTCATAGGTTACCCGGCCGAACTCTCGTCCGAAGATTAAGCTTGCACCCCCGTGTTGCACACAGAAATAAGCGTCCCCATTGGTACCCTGCATCACCACCACCCCCGCGCTCACTCCTCCACCCGCCAAAACTCCTCTCGTCCCCCTGGAATCGGCTTAAGCTGTGCGCGCATGTACGCGTCATTTACTCCACGCTTTGCACACGTAAACGCATTGAACATTATGCAATTCCGACTACGATATTGCCGCGATCGGCTTAGCAAATTGAATCCGTGAGGCGGACAAGTTTTGACAGAACTCGACCATCCCTGTTAGCCACACCCTCTGCACGTGATTGGAATTGTGGCGAGAAACGGACTAATTGAGAGTGACAGTGTTCGAAGCTACCGATAATAGAATACATTCGCTAAAGATACGATGGACTATGGTCTGTTAGGTTGTCGCAAACTTGGACAGGTGTGTGACAATACCGAGAGACATGTATTAGATTGTCGTAAAAGTTTCTTTCGTTTTATTAGTAAGTAATACAAGCAAAATATTTTATGTTTTATGTTACACTACCGAGTTTTTACACGATTCATTATACTTTAGTACCTCTCTCCATCTCTTTAGAAACAGGATAATCTCACCTTTCCAACAATTGTATGGTTTCGTTAGTAAGATGCTGTTCCAGGTGCATTATTATTTTATTTATTGAATTAATTCTTCTAGCATGAAGAGAATTTTGTTGATGGAAAGAATAAATAATAATCACTAGGGCTATCGAGAATGAGATAGAACATCTCACAGAACATTAACAATTTGTTACAAACGACTACACGTCGCAAACGCTTTCTTTGATTTTTCATAGTCAAAGGAGTGAAAAATGGTATGAACAATTCTTCAATCCGAATGAAATGTCCTCGACGAATATTTAGACGACGATTAAAAAATTTGTCGTAAAAAAGGTAACTTCTGAGAAATAAGATTGTTTATTTATACAAACACTGTCGGACAGAACATTTGAGTGTAAGCCACGAAAGAAACAGCTATTAGATTGTCGCAAGCTTGGACAGAGGTGTGACAACCTGCGAGACCTGTGTACGTATTTACAGTACAGTGTGCAATATCGTCTGATATGCTACTACAGACTTGAAAAATGATATGTCAACCTGAAAATCGCGTGTTGGTACAATACAGGATCATATATCAGGTCGTAATGATAAAATTGTATAAGAATATTCAAGAATATTAAATTATTTGTGGTGATAGAAACGTCAACATTCAGATTATTTATAAATTAGGAAAAATTTAAGTTTAGGCAAAATTAGGAAAAAAAGTTAAAATTAGGCAAAAGTAGGAAAAAGTTAAAGATTAAAAAAGTTAAAGATATCTTTGAAAATACGAATGTTAAAGTAAAAGTTATCTGTGAAAGAAAAAAAATGTTAAAATTCATGTTACTTATAGAAATAGGAATATTAAAGTAAAAGTATTTACGAAAGAGAGAATCTTAAAGAAATAAAACAATAATTTGTCAAACGGTTTATTTCTCATTTAAAACTAATAATACTAAATTTGTTTCAATGCCATTTAATAACTGTTTGGATATTGTATTTGGTTGATGGGTCAAAACAAGCTCTTCTTTTTCTTTTTTTTTTTTGTTGCGCAATAAACATTTGTAAAATACATATATACAGGGTGTCCCAAAAGTCGGGGAGGAGCCGGAAATGGGGGGTAACTAAGACGATTCTGAACAACAATTTCCTTTGCAAAAATGTCGGATGGGGCTTCGTTAAGGAGATATTAAGAGAAAACCCCGACCAATCAGAGCGCGCGTAGACCGTTGGAGCGACCGCGGTAGCGAAGGCTACGCGCTAGGCGGCCGCGCCTGTACGCGACAAGTGACCTCGACGTGCATCGAAGGACATTGACGCTGCCGCCTAGCGCGTAGCCTTCGCTACCGCGGCCGCTCGAACGATCTACGCGCGCTCTGATTGGTCGGGGTTTTCGCTTAATATCTCCTTAACGAAGCCCCATCCGACATTTTTGCAAAGAAAATTGTTGTTCAGAATCGTCTCAGCTATCCCCCATTTCCGGCTCCTCCCCGAGTTTTGGGACACCCTGTATAAATAAAATACACGTATGTATCCCGAGGCGGAGCGGCGAATCTGATTCAACGTGGTCGGATAGTAGACGTAATTTAATTGCAGTTACAAATCGATAACATTCTACATCTTTCAATCAGTGAATTTCAATTTTTTTTAACCAAATTTTCCGAATATATTTTTAGCAGAATAAAACAAATTTAAAGGATACCATTGACAAAAAATAATATATAAAACCTATCCTACTGTACGTATTCGTGAAATATAATTATTGTTCGCAGGCCGTATTTACCGACAGTAGTCAGGGTAGATACGCTTTCGAGAAACTCGGTGGATAAAGAGGTTTCGGTTAAGAACAGGGTTGTGACTCGAATGTAATTTACCCGACTGATTCGAGAGATGGAGCTTTCGAAGCGTGGAGCAAAAGCTGCGTGAGAGGGACACGTCGCCTCTGGAGGCTAGCTCGAGCCTAGCTTATGCGCGGCGTGCTCTCACTATGGATTTGCCATTAATTCGAAACCCCGAGAAACTTTTGTCCTGCGCGCGCGCACCCCACGCGTTCAAACTACCTGCGGCTTTCCGAAAAAAAGGAGGACATCGGAGGACACCATCTGGCATAAGCAATTCTATTTCCAGAATGGTCCTCTCTTTGTCGATAAAGAAATGAAAATCGAATTTACCGCGTGGCACAAATAGCCGCAAGAGCCTGCAGATCATTGGTCGGAGACCTTTTTCGACCTTGGGTCGGATTTCATACAAAATATTCTTTTTAAAACGTTATCACAGTTAAAAGTATTCATAAAAATTAGATTGCTATGGTTGATGTTACTTGTGGCAGTAAGAATATCGAGGATGAATTTATTCGTAGAATTAAACGGAGTTGGTGAATATTTTTCAATAATGTTGCACCACATTTTAGGGAATTATTTAATAATTCGTAGTTTAAATACGAGTACTTTACCTTTAAATTGTATTTATGGTTTGTTTTTATGGTTGTTTTTATGGTTGTATTTAAGTTTTCCTGAATATTCTTACGGGAATGAAGTCATTAATATCTTACGAATTAACGAATGTCAGCTTACTATGATTACAATTTTATGCAACGAGTATATAACAGAAATTTAATTTTGAGTTTAAATAAATATTTGTACGAGGTCTGGACATTCACGGAGTGTAGCCTCTCCTTAGGTATACGAAAACGTTTAAAAAATAATAATTCATAGAAATAATATGACTGAACTTTTATATTATAACAAAATCTTTATGAATAGAAATGATAAAATTATATAAGAATATTAAAGAATATTAGATTGTTTGTGGTAATAGAAGCGTCAACATTCGGATTATTTATAAACTAGGAATGTGAAAGGCGAAGATAGCTATCTACATAAGAGTAATATTTAAGATAAAGTTATTTGCAAACGTAGGAACGTTAAAGTTATAGATAAATATAAAAGAAAAAAATGTTGAAATTCATGTTATTTAGAGAAATAGGAATATTAAGGTTAAAGGTATTTATGAAATTGAGAATTTTAAAGGAATAAAACTATAATTGGTACAAAAACAATAATTTTTCAAAAGGTTTATTTCTCATTTAAAACTAATACTAATAAATTTTCCACAATATCGCTTAATAACTGTTTGGATATTGCATTTGTTCGATGGGTCAATTATTATGACACCGTGGGTCACTGCTTGACCCGCGGGTCATAGGATAGTCGACCATTGCTGATCGTGACAACGATCTAAAACGTGATTTTCAATTCAAGGGATTAAACACAAATTCATAATACCGACAAAGTAACAAGTTTCTTTTTTATCCTGAACCCTTCACGCTTTGAAAAATATTGGTCCTCTTATGAACAAATCAACAATTTAAGATTGTCGAAAGGATAAAAAGAAGTAAAAGTGTAAAAACTTAATTTCGTTGCTGTTAGAATGAAAAGTCATTAAATGTTACCTCAGTTGACAAACTCACACAAATATATTCTGTTTAAATAATATACAGTGGGTGTAGAATGTATCCGTACACCGATCAATTTCCAAAAAAAAACTATGTAAAATTGTAATCTATTAATTTATTTTTTATAAACAATGACATTCTACGTATTTCTCGGAAATCTCTAGAATAGATAGATTACAAAAGAATAGCTATTTGTGTAAGTTGCGACTGGATTTGATTCTATAGAAAACAGGAAGAATACGGTTGATAATAATTAAGCATAAAATAAAATAGTATCAAGTGACATAGGATAGGAATAGGAAAATGGAAAAGACTGTAAGAATACCAAATCTTGAAGTACAATTTAGTTTATTGAAAAATAAAGCCTTCGCTTAAAATGTGATACAAGTAGTATTAGAAAATAGCTTTAAGAGGCGACAAGTATTATAAAATGTAAGCGCGAAAATAACATTTATAAAAAAAAGTTAGAGGGCAAGAAGATAACGCAACAGGAAATGTGCCAATAACTTTGTAAAAAGTTCACAATAAAAACAAATACAAGACGATACAATTCTATAGAAAAACGCCTCGAGCGCAAAGGGTTAACTAGCAAATGTTGTTTCGACTATGTCTATCCTAGAGATTTCCGAGAATATGTAAAATATCATTGATTATAAATAAAAAAAACGTTGAGAAGCTACAATTTCACACAAAAGTTTTTTTGGGTAATTGATCGGTGTGCGAATACATTCTAGACCCACTGTACGTGTTCGTACCCGCAAAAAGGTATTAAAAAGAGGTATTCAAACCTCGTGTTTGCCAAAACTTGCGTAACACAATGAAAACAAACATCTCGAATCTCTCGACAACAGTCCCGACGTCGAGATGGAAAAAAAAACAGGAAACGGCTCTGTTCCGTGATACGACAGGAAACAGTCCGCCACCCCGTTGCCCTATCGTGTTATAACGTTTTCGCGTCGACGAAAGGAGGGGGCGAATTTTCCCACGTGGCCGTTAGATCATGCGCATCCCGAGCCAGGGTAAGTTTTGTCCGTGAGCCGCGTTTATTGCGACCGAGTATTACCTTGACTCCTGGAGATAGGGGAATGGAGAACGGTACATCGAGGAGGAAGGGCACAGCCGGTGGATCCCGACGCTGGAAAAGCGAAAGTTGACTTTAAACTTTCAAGGGGATCGCTCTGCGTCCTATCCAGCTTTTACTGTATTTTCTTTTTTTTTTTTTATTTTTACTTTTAGCTCGTTTTTCCACGACGACCATTTCGTTTCACTTTCGTTCGTTCCTCGCGCAGAGAAATAGCATTTACTCGGCGTTAACGAATTTCGTCGAGTTTCGTGTCGCCGCTTTTAAGGGGCACCATCTTGGAAATTCCACCAAACGTGGAACGGCAGCTATTATTTAGGAGTTCGATGAACGAAAACTGTGCACTCGAAGGATTTGAGTTTGTAGCATGCGAAAATGTACCGGTTGATATAGAAGTATTTTTTGTTTTATCGACAATTGATTTTTATCCGTTAACCCTTCGACTGGGAGACGACTTTTGCTGGAAATTCTAAGAGGCGTGGAGGTGTGAATATAAAAGTAATGTCATCTTACAGGGAATGATAAGACGGAACTCGTTTCGTATTTACAGTTTATTCGTACGACGTTTAGTCTCAGAGATAAAAATTACGAACTTGAAAGACCTTTTTCCTGAAATGCAATTTTTTCAACGAACTTCTAACTTTTCAATGTTTATTTTCGAAATTATGGGTTCTATAAATAAACTAAAGAAAAATGAAGGTATTTAAAGGTATCACGAAGTTCGTAGAAAGTCCAAACATAATTCTGTAAGCTAAATACTAAGCAACGAGTCATAGCTAGAATAAAAGTCTGCGAAAAAATGTGATAATAGAAAAGGTTAGGATAGGGAAGGTATATAGACAATAAACAGCAATGATAATAATAATCCAAAGATAAAATAAACAGTTAAAAGCGGGAATAACCAGTGTTAGGAAGAGAGGGATATCATAAGCGCGCGAAGTAAATATGAAAAAGGGATATGTAAACGTAAAGATATTTTTTTACAGGAAATGTGTTAATAACTGCTACGTAAATGTTTGGCATTAAATAAAAATACGAATACAAATAGAACCACGTCATAAGAGAGTCCGCCGTACCGTGTAGTCATCCGTTGGCCAAGATGTCGTGCAGGCAGCGCAGCATAAAATTAACTCGACGAAAGCATGATCAATCTAAACTCGCGTGCTCAGTTTAGTCGATGTGTATTGTAAGGGATCCACGTGCTTCAATGCACGGCAAAAAGACTAATTGTTTGAACAAGATTTCCCTCACGCACACGTACTCGAATGTGGCTGTTCGGAAGGAGAATTAATTAATCTTGATTCCTGATCCCGTGGCGTGTTTATACGCTGCTATGATATTCAATTTTTCATTCCGCGTCCTCCCTGCGGTCATTAACACGCGAACAGAGGAAAAACGATAGGTCTATCGGTGACTCGTTAGAATACGGAAACGCAGGACAGGACCGTTCGGTTTTCTAGTAGCCCCGCCAGGACTGCGTCACATAGCGTCACGCATGCCTCCACTAATTCTCCCTTCGCCAGACTTTCGAGACTGGTTTTTGTCCGTCACTCCCAACTCCTACAGGCCGATTCGATAAACCATACGGATCCGTAATCGCTGATACGGTAACGTGACTTTTCAGTCGTCCTGAGGGATCTTTCGACCCTTTGCCACGCGCTGGTCAAAGCACTTGGCGCCTTTTTTACTTTTATTTTTAACCCTTTCGTTGGACGAGATATATCGCTACCAAAATGTCGCTTTTGTGAGGCTATAGATGAGGTATCTCGCGTCATGGTTTCTGTTGTGCGACGAC
Organism: Hylaeus anthracinus; assembly: GCF_026225885.1. Lineage (NCBI taxonomy): Eukaryota > Metazoa > Arthropoda > Insecta > Hymenoptera > Colletidae > Hylaeus > Hylaeus anthracinus. The sequence goes on along the minus strand of NW_026534348.1, from coordinate 7,854,748 downwards.
GTGGATGTTGTTACGTGAATTTGTTTATTATTGTGCGCGAAACTGCCGTGAATAATAACGAAAAGATTTCGCGGTTAATTGTATTATAGTTGAGCCCTGACACCCGATTATTGCAACACATGATCGACCATCGCTAATCGAGTAACGAACCGCTTAAAAATGTCCGAAATCAGCGACATACTTTGACGCGAGGACTGCGAGCTTGCAGCACTCGCGGCTGGCAACACGACCATATATGCCCGATTGCCAACAAAGACTATACAAAAAATAACACCTCGTAAAAGACAGTTCTGAGCACATTCTGAATAAAGTCATTGTCGAGAGTACATCGCTGGAGTTACGATCCTTCGACCCATCATCGAACGCCGGTGAATTCCAATTCTTAAAACGCTCCGAAACCCACGATATCCCAATATCCTTTAAAAACCGCCCGAGGGCACAACATAGCGTATATGCTCAAGGAATTGTAATATTCATGAGAAATCCTCAAAAAATTATATTTTCAGATACATACTTTTTGAAGTGAAAATAATTTTTAAATTTTTGTCTTTATTTATATTCGTTCACTTACATCTGCTTTCAATCGACACGGGCAATACAAACTTTATTCCGTAACGAACGATGAAAGTGAGATGTCTGATCGTAGATTTACCTACACTACTTACGCTTCGTACGCATTGTATCGTTCTCCTCGTTGACATTTACGATGAAACTTGCAACAGGTTATCTTCGGAAAAGTCTTTTAAAAGCACAATATATTTAAGAAAGAATTTTCAAATAATTCTTTTCAGCAATAATTTGAATAACTTACTCGACAGGACACGCTACCTCAAACAGTTACAAGACCGAAGAATCAAAACGATTGTTTTTAATTGTACAAAATATGACGTTACCATTTTGTTTAAATCCCGAAAACCAAGATGGTTACACTCTGTTCGTGACAAGTCTCATTCTAAACCACGTACCCCAGTTGCTTGGACCTTCTTCGCAGCCATTCGCCTCTCAAAATGGTAATTTCGTCTTCAGGTTGGAATTCGTGCTCCAACTGTCTCAGTACCTCGAATATATTAGATCCTCAAGAAGTGCCTGTTACTTTAACCTTTGAACTGATTTTTATGCATTCAAATTTCAAGCACGTCTCGTTCCTGCGTCAAAGACCGAGGGCACTCTGGTTTGAAAGATCAAAAAAATTGATTTCTTAATTCTTACGCTTTCTTAATGTTTTAAGGGTCATAAAGAATAGAATAGAACAGAGGAAGTTGACGAGGTTTGAAAGATTATTAATTAGAAATCAAGTTCACAGAGGTTTATTTTTAAACTTTATCAACGTTGGCGGTGATCTTGTTTTTTGTACAATGTAAAATTATAAATTTCTATTGTTACATTTCGCAATTGAATAAGCATGTGTATAAAATCAATTTTTCTGTATTTTTAATAGTTGTTTTGTAATTTCTGATAGTCCTTGAAAGTAATTGTAGACGAATATTTTAAATAATACGATAACTGCCGTTATTTCCTTGATAGAACTCATGTTTATGAATGCTAATCCTTCGTGTCACAATCATGTAAAGAATTGCGAAGATATTTAGACGTGTTGCCGAACCATTGAAGACATTGAATTTCGAAAAAAAATCTTGTACTCTTGGTTATTAAATTTCATGGTGAATGAAACAAAAGAAATCCACATGGAATAGATACGTAGTTAATAAATGAATACGATTACACAATAAGATAAACATATTTAAAAACGGGAATACAGATTGAACTTTTCAGACCTTTTTCAGCGAAATTATTTGAACACCTTCTTGCTTTCATACGGACGTATCCCACCCTATCGCAATACATGCTTTTGCCATTACCGCAGCTATTATTTTTAATTAGAAATTACGTGCCGCCTGCATATGGCAGGATCGTACAATTGACAAGCACAATATGTCCCGAAACAGATTCTACAAAACAACAGGTATTATACTATAATTAAAAGTTACCAGAAAACTACAAATTTGATATTAGTGATAGCCGTATTACAAATAGGTCCAAACCGATTGGTATAAATTAATTTAACTGAAAATTTTCAATTTTTTAAATTTTCACGAAAGCATGGTTTTCTACGTTTTTTTGTAAATTGTATTTGCAATCTGCGTTACAATTGTAATCGTAATCATAATCACAACTCTGAAACATTCGATTACAATCGTAATCGTAATTATGATTACGATTATGCTCAAAACTGTCTAAAACATACGGTGCCATTTATAAAAGGTCAAGGTGATCTCCACGTTTTTATGGAAACATCGTGTTTCAGATTCAAGAATATGCGAACACGTAGCTCGCTAAATACTAACAAACATTTGTCGAAAACAATTTTCAATTGCAGTATCGGAAATACCTAAAAAGTGACGACGAAACATTTTTGGTAGACCTTGTATCGTGCAAGTGATTCAAGTGGCCTAATACTCCCGGCAGTGAATTACTAAGAGCACCCTAGGACGAAAAAATTTAAGATTCGCCCATACATTCTTAAGAAAATGATGATTTCGGGGTGGGTTTAGAGCTCACCGCCTGGAATCTTCTTTCTTCCGTGGCCCGTAATATTTCCCGGGGTGCCCCAAACAAACGACACCAGGGCTTAGAATTTGAAACAGCCTGAGCCAGCCTAGGGGTTGAAGCGTTACAGTTGCTGTCACATAAATATCCTGAAACCCCCTGAATTCTAGAGGCACGAATGGTTCCACCACCCCCGAAGTCCTTGCGTCAAGTTGCAGAAACTCCACCGGTATCGATTCTCAATTCTTACGACAACGAGAGCAAGAGGGTCCGAAAGAGGGCTGGAGGAAAGTTTGGAGGTTACACTCGCCAATGTTTTCGTTCGAGTTCCAAACGCGCCCGAAACTGGTTAACTTGAAGCGATAAGTACAGATTTAACCTTTTTCGTTGAAAATTAATCGACACCGGAGTGATTCTATTTATTTTCGAATTTCTTCTTTTTTTTTATATGTTTACTTTTAGTCGCATCAACTCCACAGGTCATTAGCGATTACTGAGCGATTTGTTCTTTAAATAACGTTGCTGAGGTATTATAAATCGTTGATAAACGAAATTACATCCGTTAAATGTTCCGTATCATTGAGAGCTTTTATTATATCAAGTGGTACGTTGTGTTTATCGCTTGCTATATTAAACTTTGAACAGACTTCGATCGTATGCTGATTTACGAATTTTGTTCAAACAAACTTTCAACTTCGTAGCAGGATAAACTGTGTACTATTGATTTCGATAATAACAAAATAAAGTACGTTACAATGAGCAAATATTATATATGTGTAAACGAATATGAATCTTAATTACATTTTTACCACTAATTGGAACGATTTATACGACATTTAAAGAGGGAATAATTAATAGGGTGCCCGGGGTGCATATGTGAACTTTTCCCCTACTGTTGATACAGCAATTAATACCGACTTTTGATTTATGAGCGTCTTTATTCCCCTAATGCGATACCGGAACTTTCTTATTTATCGTTCTTTCGTGTAAGTGAAACAATCAAAATACTAGTCACAGGAATATTAAAATATTGTCGTTGGGGATTGATCGAATAAATCCTTATCTCGATAATTGTTCGAAATTGTTTCGCTAAGTTTTTTTTTTTTTAATAAAACTCGCTTCTTTACCGTTATTTGTTATCTGGATAAAAGTTAAGGCATTTAAGTGCCGACAATTTCGTCGATTTCATTTTTTCAATTTCGTGTACAGAAATGAGCGGTGGACACGTGGAAAAGTCTTCTATAAATATCGAAAACCCACTAGTAAATCAATCACGATACCAGCAAACAAAAATGTTTATATCTCAGAAACGGTTGACCTTTGGACCTATGTTTACTAAAACTTTTTTTACTCGATACACTGTACCCTATACACCATATAAATATTAAATGCTTTTTTCTTTGAACACCCTGCATATTTACTTTGTTCGTTATACGTTTTCTGATACATCGCATTATTCGCGTAAATGAATTTTACATATTTTTCTCGAGATTGACCGAAACGTTGAAGAAAATGGTAGGAATGGTCTCTCTTTACAAACTTGAAAGTCACGTTCAAGGTATGGAAAAAAGGGCGCTGTAAACATCTGCAGACAGAATCGTTGAGAGTGAAGGAAAAAAAAAAAGTAGAAAATTTATGATGTACTAAGAGAGTAGAGAGGCAAAGTAACATCCACGGAGAGAAATAAAAGCAAAATGAAGAGGAAAGACGAAGAGAACGAGTTGCCCACGGCACGTAAGGTCCACCCTTAATCGCGATGCGTGACAGGGGGCTCTGCCAAACAACCCCGGTAATATTAATCTTCGATTAAAGGCTTATCGTGCCACGCGGGCATGGACGCGGAAAATTCGGCAACGTGAAAAACTGGGGAGCACCTTATCTCGACGTTCCTCGACTTCCCTACCTTCGTACAACCTGATTTAAAAAAAAAAACAGATCGAATAATTTAGGGCTGTATTATCCTTTAACATAGATTTTATTTTATGTTTATACATTCGAGCTTTCCTTGTTGTCTATCAACTTCAACTATACGTGCTTCCACTCAAGTTGATCATTAATCATTTTTACAATTTTATTTCCTGCCTCATCTATCCGCGCCATTTCCTTATCATTCTAAGTTATAATAACAATCCTCGTACTGACTCGTGAATTTAATTGTAATTTCCAAATTTACGATCAACGATAATAATAGCACTTAAGAAAAATGTCAGGCTCCACGCCTATATAAATAAACTCCAACAGAAATCGAAGGGAAGGAAGCTGGTACGTCGCCCGTACGAAATCTCGAGACAATATCTCGTAACACATTCGAGATATCGATAATAATACGACGATAGCTTCCCCCTGACTCGTGTATGCTCAATATGTTACGAGAAACGGGTATCGAGGGTAGAGAGTTCGAGAGAGGCATTCACGGAGATACTGTTGGCAATTCTGATACAACGGTCAAATCGATCCTCGAACGCCTAATCGATGTCTGACCGTGCAAATACGCGCGGAAGGCATTTACGCTACGCGAGATGCACACCCTCCGACCGCTTTCCGCCCCTACGCTTCTTTTTCCCCGTGCAATAACTTTCACGTTGACACCCGCGAGATCATTCGCAAGCATTACTCTACTCTCTGTTAACCATTCTTCCGTGATGTGTGCAACCTAGTAACGAGTCGAGTTCGCTGTACGATGGATAATCGATCGGATAACGTGGAAGAATGCTTGGTCAGATTTTCTACGATTTTAAAGGAAGGATCGCAGAATGCAGAAGGAACTGTGATTTTTCTTTTCAAGAGGAACACTCTTCTACGCTGTATTTATTTGAGAGATTAGAAACAATCGCTAATTAAAAATGGAGGATGCTTGGTCAGATTTTCTACGATTTTAAAGGAAGGATCGCAGAATGCGTACGACTGTAGAAAGAATTGTGATTTTTCTTTTTGAGATGTGTACAATCTTCTACTGTATTTATTTAAAAGATTAGAAACAAGCACTAATTAAAAATGGAGGATGCTTGGTCAGATTTTCTTCGATTCTAAAGCAAGAATGAATTTTATTGCAGAATGCACATGAATGCAGAAGGAACTACGATTTTTTTCATTTTAAAAGAAACACACTTCTACTGTATTTATTGAAAATATTAAGAACAGATACAAGGACTGAGTGAAAATAAAAAAAATGGATAATTATGACGTACTATATGTAAATTGGTAAACTTAATGTCCACCCTTTCTCACACAATTAAAAATTGAATCAGATGAAACCACAAGTAGAGAACACGATTACGAATTTTAACAACATTAAAAAGACATTGATTCTTCCCCAAAAATTGCCCACAAGTTTGGCACCCTTATCGCCTAATTTCCACCCCTCGACAATTGGACACGAACTTCGGCCAGCAGAAAACGTTATTCTATTTATTTCACCGTGGTTCACCGCTGAAGTTCCACTCGCTGGAACTCCAATGCTAGGGAGACCCTCCTCGAGAGGGTAGACCGTAGCCGCGTGTGTCCAACGTGACTTCCGGTGGAATTTCCCGAAAGAAGACTCGAGGCAGAGAAAATTCTACGGGTATTTCGCGAACATCGCGATAACCTTATCCACCCTGAATTTTCGCGGTAAGGACGTGTTACTCGCGCAACACGGTAAGATTCTGCACGCGTAATCCAATTTAGGCGGGCTCTCACATCCCCGCGGTGGATCCTGCAACGCGGAGAAGAGCGGTACCCTTCTCGGTACGGCACGAAAGGTGTAGGCGTTGTATCTTTAATTATCTACGCAACGGAGCGTCGGAGGTGGGCCCGAGGGATTTTGGCAGCTACCAGGAGGGTTGCAAAATGGTATCGCCTCGTCTTCTCATGACCGGGGCGTGGCTCTCTTCGTGAGACCAAAATCTCTTCGTCTTCGTCTAGCTGGCCCGACGTCCGAAGGGAGCGAAACCACGGGCGGAAAATCTCGGCCATTTAGCGGCAGCCTTAGCGAAAGATAGGCTAGACGTGCGATCACGCCCCGCGAAAGGAAGATGCTCGCTGATTAAAATCTGTGGCGACGTGTTTTCAAAACTGTGGTGTAACGATGATTTAGGGTTTGGTGATGTTACTTTCGTTTTGTTTCATTTACTCTGCGAATTTGTCTGTCGGGTTAAAGGGTTAAAAAGAAAATACACCATCGAACAAATAACCCGCAATCAAAATTGATCGACTTGAAAATGTCGCAGGTAGAGTAACGGAACGCGCCGTTTGAAAGGTCTTTCGTTTCAGAAGAAGAGGAAAGATCGTTTTAGAATTTTTGTCATCCGCACGAGACGGGATGGGCACTCGAGCGGCGATGGCTCTCGACGTCCGGCGATGTCGGTGCCAGAAGCACGAGGAAAAGAGCAACGGACACGGCCAGCGTCGCCGCACCGTCGGTTTGTCGACGACGAGCGAGAGTGAAGTCCGTGCATTCGCGCGGAAAATTATCCTTGAAACGACGGGGACGAGGGGCCGATAAGGTCGCGTTCGTGTGTGCAGACAGGTCGGCGCAACCGCGCCTACTCGCGAGATATTAATTAAGACAGTCATTAGGAAAAAGCGACGAGCCAGCGGTGCACTCACGTGGAAAATTATACCCGATACCTTCCCGTGTATACAGTTATATCTCCACATCCTTGCGAGGGAATTCCCTCGTTTCTATACTCCCATCCCCCCCCCTCCCTCCTCCTCTCTTACCGTAATCGCCTTTTTTTATTCTCGTTCTTGGTCGGAAAACGATAAAAACTCTTTAAACATCAAACGCGTTGCGTGCGACTCTGAGAAAATGAATGGCAACCCATTCGAACGATACTTCGCTGCGTAGCCACACGTTTTAATGGTTTGAATTTTTGCATCCTTCGGCTTTTTCCCTGTTTCGATTATCGCCAAGATTCTTGCACTCTTTGTGCAAGGTTTTCTCGAGTGATAAATCATAACTCCGTTATTAGCGTATTTAGAGGAAAATGTCAAAGGTAGAAGACGAATGGATCGAGGAGTACTATATTTGTAGGATTATACTTTTTGTATAAGTGCGATAGTGATTATGCAATCTTTTTCGTTACAGACAGTGATTTAAAACAGGTCAAAGAAAAAATTGGGCCCTCGTGCTGAACGAACTCTTTTATAATTATTCCAAATTCTAATGAATACAAAAGTAATCATTACTTTACAGCTATGATTTCTTTATTAGAAAATAAATCCCAGAATCCCTTTTGTGAAACGGTTTCGAAGATAACAACAGAGGCCAGGTAATTCGACTATATCGTTGCACATCGCAGCGTTTCTACCACTTCAACTGTCTCGAATCGCATCTGAAACATGCGGTACAATCCGTTTTCGCATTTTATAATTACAGAGACGAACTTTTCGCGCACTTTTTCCCCTGATTCTCGCCTGAACCGGAATCCAGAGTACGCGGGAAGTAATACAAGGTCGCGTACACTCGAACACGTACAGGATTAATCCCAACGATGAACGGGACGAGGAGTGAATCGTGGCGACGATATCAACGAGGAGAGTGCTCGTGTTAATTGCGTTAAGCTCGCCAAGTAAAACGAATGCAATTTACGTCAGGCGTATTGCTTCCAATTTGTGTAAAATAACCGTGACTGTGGCTCCACGGGGATCCTCGTGATCCAAATAATAGCTGATAGGAGAAACTGTGTGTAAATGCGACGAGTTAAGCATGTGTCGCGGGAGATACACTCGATCCAATAAATATTCCTGCCCTCCGCGTCTATTGTAAATGTTTGACTAAATTAAATAATAGTTTTGATATTACCAAATGAATCTTTCATTACAAATATCTGTATGAATAAATATATTCATCAACATATTTATACAAACATACACTTGGAAACATCAAACCTACCATTTAATTTAAACAAATTTGTTCAATAGACATAAAGGGTAGGAATATTTTTGATATTACCAAATGAATTTTCCGTTATAAATACGTACATGAATAAACTTATACGCATATGTATTCACAAATGTTCAGAGGCACATTACAATAATTTGTAATCAGGAACGTACTGAGAGTCCTTGAATGACGATTTCTTACCTTGACGGTCTCCTGAGGGGAGTACCTGGCAGGGCGCTGCGCTTGAGCCTGGGCCTGCAGGCTCATCGCTGTATCATAACTGCTTCACCCAAAATTCTGAAAATAAAAAGAAATTCTTGTAAGTAATTAGTAGGCACTGTTTCGTGTGAAGTTAATATCGTAAAGACACGATCGCGTCGTTATCGTATATTTAAATGTTCTCGATCAAGAAACTTTCGGCTTCCAAAAAAAAAAAAAATGATAATTTTCGGATGTATATCAGGCAGTTTAATCTGGACAATTACTTCAGCGTCAATTGGTTAAATTTGGGTTCGATATTAAGGATCTCGATTAATGACGTCGATGATCTTGTGCTGTAAGTATCAGAGGATAACATATAAAAACCGCGATTGTTCGACAGGAGTCGGATAAGGCCAAGCTTGGAACAAGAGCTGAAGTAAGCGAGAGAAGTAGAGGGTGCCTGGTTGGCTGCTTGGCCTGTCAATACGAAGAGCTACGTGACCCAGGTACCAAATGACACATTCGATCGAAGGGACGAACTTCCTCGTCCCTTTCGAGAACCATCTCGTTTTTTCTGATCTTCATCTAGAACACGAAACTACAAAAATTGTACGATATTTTGTTATTGAATCGGCTGAACTGCCTTCTGTAAATGGTTTACTCTCGATTAAATTATCTGTAGAGGGAACACGTACAAAATATTTAATTGGTTTTTAGAGGAAAATAAGTACTTTCTGTTAACGCTAAACCTATCGATGCGGCAAAGACCAATGCGCTTCGAATATTTTTCAAAAATTACATTGCTGTTAAACAAGGCCAGTAATTTTACTGAGAAATTGATTTATCCTTTATCGCCTGCAATTCGAAGATACAGGAGTATGTAATATAATTGGCATGCGTTGATCTCGGGAATTTCAGTGTTGAATTCGTAAGAGACCGTTCCAAGAAAATTATTTGTGAGACTCTTCAGGATTTAATCAACAGTATTATGCAAGGCTAAGGAGGAAGGACTTACTTATTACGAGAGAGAGATTAGAGATTTTTAAATATTATTTAGGAAACTTCGACCCCTTCAAGGGTTAATAAATAAGAATGTAGAATGGC
>NW_026534348.1:7836758-7845020 GCF_026225885.1 Hylaeus anthracinus | reverse complement strand
GAAACTTCGACCCCTTCAAGGGTTAATAAATAAGAATGTAGAATGGCTTAAAAGAGAAGACAGTTCAAGAAAAATTAGAAGAAACGCGCAAGAATTTGTAGCTTGTTGTTACGTAGATACAAGCTATCGTTAATTCGACAATCTTAATCCCTCGAGAATTCAATGAATAACGAAAGCAATTGTCTTCCAAGCAATCGTTCATCACGGCTCAAAGGGAGCCGCACTTGTTACAATGCCTCAAGTCCCGTTCAAGAGGTAAATCGCGTACTCTTTCAACTCAAATAAAACAGAGGTGAAACACGAGTGCGGAGGGTCTGATCATTCGACGACAAAACGAATGATTCGTCAATTATTCGTTGACAAAAGAGGGAACTGAGGAAAAGGGGAGACCAAGAACAGGAAGTCGAAAGAAAGAGGAGACGAGGTAACCCCGGTAAGTAGCAATGGGATTATCCTATTTATGCCTGGAGTAAAGAAAGAGTTTTCCAAACAGGGCTTGGGAATTTTGTTTCCCAATAACAGAATAAGACTTAATTCTTATTTCTTTTGGTTTTAAAATTATTCGCATGCGAAATCGGAATAGTCGCAGCGCATCGATCGAACTGATAGAGTGGTGACTGATAGAGACACGTGGCACAATGAGCGACATCAGGACAAAAATCGATTTTCAATCTTTGTTGAAATGAACGAAATCAATTACTTTATGTCTTCAACAATGCCCTAAAGTTTACGAGACACAAATCAAATGAGTTAAAAGTTATTAAATACAAGTTTATATTTATATTTAAGTATTGTCGTTAACGCTCATCCGTTAACAATGCCCTAAAGTTTACGAGACACAAATCAAATGAGTTAAAAGTTATTAAATACAAGTTTATATTTATATTTAAGTATTGTCGTTAACGCTCATCCGTTCAATGAGATTTTTTCCTTCCCACTACAATTATATATTACAATTGATATAAAATTCACCAAACACATTTTCGAGTACGTATGCATCCAAATGTTTATCATTTGAACAATCCATAAGATTCATAAGGAAAATAAATTTTCATAGCATCGTCAATGAGAATTCTCGTTTGTAATTATTATACATCGATTACGCATATACAAGCATTTACAATCATAATATTCACTGACCACATCTTCAAGAACGCATGTATTCACGGGAAGGGAAACAACTACGAAAGGAAAGTAAATATTTTAATAGCATTGTCAATGAGAATTCTCGTTTATAATTATTATACATCGATTACGCATATACAAGCATTTACAATCATAATATTCACTGACCACATCTTCAAGAACGCATGTATTCACGGGAAGGGAAACAACTACGAAAGGAAAGTAAATTTTCACTGCATTCCCAAGGGAAATTCTCCCTGGAACCACGTCAACCTGAAAGGAAAAGAAGACCGAGTCCATTGTTCGGTATCCACAGTGCTTGGTCGCGCCTCGGTTCACCGATACAACCCTAAAAAACAAACGGTGACCTCTTCCAGCCCGTCCATCTGTCGATCGAATGCAAGGATCAAAAACGTAGGTGCAAAAGAAAAGTCGACGAGGCTGTAACGTCGTTAGTTCTCTGTTCGTCGTGCACGCTCCCATCGAGTCCCAGGCGACAACCCCTAGCAGTGCATGGGGTCCCGTTCTGTCTAATGAGGCTCGACACCCGCCTACCCTACTACCTTCCATGATACTCCGCACCATAAACTCCGATGTTCAAATGTTCAACTCGCATACACGTAGCCGGGATCGAGTTGCACTCGTATTTTCGCCTATACCGCCTCTTTCTCTGCTCCTCTATCCTGCACCGTTGCTCTCTGCGCGTCTGTATTCCCTCCTCGTTCTTCTCGGAGTTACCACAAACCATCCCCTAAACCGTTTCACGGGTACGGATGCATATTACGAGCCCATAAATGGATTAATGGCATGCCGAACGATTAGTTACGGCATCGGTTCCTCTCTCCCGTGGGACACTGCTTGAAAGACGTGTCTGAGACGGTAGGGATGATAAGATTGCAATTAAAAACACCGTACAGGGTGCAATATAACTTTAGGAACGTGCCTTCGACGTTGTTCTAATAAAGATTTTTTTTATATTAGGGGCCCTGAACAAACATTTTACAAACTTCGACATTTTTAATAAAATTAAGAACTATTTAGGTAATGACAGTGGGACGATGTGCTCAATACATGCATAATATTTTATGTAGGTAATTATATAATTAATTGTACATATATCTTAAGTTTAAGGGTTTTATTTGGTTAGAAGTCGAAGGAGGGTAAAGATTTATAGATTTAGAGAGGATAAAGAGGGCAAACATTTGATTAAGCACAAAATAAAATGCGTGCAATTATATTAAAAACAATATTGAACATTTTTGAATACTTGTATTTTCCGAGAGCTCTCCTATATTTTAATGCGGCCACTTCGGAGCAACATTATACGGTATCGTTACGCTTAATTTGCCAGTGAAATAATAAAAACGACGGAAAATAAAATATTCCGTCTCGAGTGCTATTCTCATTAACCAAGGTGATCGCGGTCCCAGCGCGTTTAATTGCTCGTACGCCGACATCATTGCGTCATACACGCTTTTCCTCTGTTTGTAACGATCGTATTGCGTGTATTTGCGCTATTACATCAATATTCAATAACGTAGCAATTAGCAGGAATGTGTTCTGTAGGATTACGAATAAATCACAATTTATGAACGATTATCGAATTGCCTTCGTTGCAAAGTCAATGACGTTAGAATAAAGTCGTATGAAATTCAGGATTATCCGATCGATACATTCGACGTCTCATTCTCTAGCTGTTTTCATCGTCTACGTTTCATCTGCTTCGAGCATTGATATTGCTGCGTTAGTTTAAAATTTATAAGAAAAAAAAAAACGATAAAAATCACGATTTGTTTGGATGAAATTGTGATAACAAGAAAACGGAACAGAGTTGGGAGTGAAAGACATATACCTATTGATCTACTCATCCCCTTTTATGTAATTGCACAATCGGTTTGCTGTTAGTATTTTTCTCACGAAAACGCTGTTTTAATTCTCTACCGATTGGCCTATAAAGTATGGAAGACAAGGCAGAAACTTGGCGAACCCCCATAGGAATATTGTGTACATCGGTATGGGAGTTTTCTGGTATGGTGTCGAGGGTTCGCGTCCTGACAGTGATCGAGAACCGCGATGCTATCTTCGCGGCTCGATAACGACCAGCGGAAGTATCGCTTTAATCACTATATCCGAGAACCCCGTTCCCTCGACACGCCATTGGATACCAGATCGTTTCTCATGTACCCCCGATGAAGCCCTAGTTACGCAATTACAAGAAAATATTATTGCATACTTGGCAAATTCTTAAGGTGACATGTCAGCCTAGACGGTCAAAATCAACGTCATTCTTCAGAATTTTTATTTCACAGACTATTTGTTTCGTCGAAATATGGGTGTGTGCACATTATGAACCTACATATATCTAGGTATACGCTTTTTCTTTGTTTTTAATTAAATAATCTTAAAATTAAGCGAGAGGCAACCATTAGCGTGGAACTTGTCGTCAAAAACACTCTCGGTGGTGAGCAATGTATTTTAGATTTTATGTATTTATGATGCGAACTAGTGTAATAAAATACATGCTTAACATAACTGAAAGCTAAATAATTACTAGATAATTGATAATTGATAATAATTAATAGATTCGAATCCGACGGAAGATCCTGGTATTGGATTTCATCCGAGAATAATGATCAACCAGGTGGTATAAAACAAACTATGAAGTTTGAGGTGGTTCGATTATGTGTTGGGGTCGCTTTACTTACAAAGGTGTTGGTCCCTTAGGTCGAATCGAAGGTATAATGCGCAAATTATTTGAACATTCTACAAAGTAATTTACCTTCTGTAGTTGATTCTATTGAACCATGAGGAACGCGAAGTAGTATTTCAACGAGACGGGGATCCTAAACACACTGCAGAAATAGTTAAAACCTGGCTAGTAAATGAAAATGTTTCTGTGTCGAAGTGGCCAGCACAAAGTCCGGATATGAATCCGATTTGTGGTCCATTTTGAAAGAAAGGCTGGCAAAATATAATAATTCACTTTCAGGTGTTCGTGAATCGTGGGAAAGAACACAACAGGAATGGTACAATATTAAACCACAAATAATCAGAAATTTAGTTGACAGTATGCCTCGTAGATTAGAAGCATTGAGAAAAAGTAAAGGAAAGTGGAGGAAAAAAAGGTTGAGACCTTAATTCGTCACGTATAATTAAAGTGCAAAACTGTAAACATGGTTTGTGATCTCGATTTTTCTAAAATGTTCTGCACGATATGAATATTAATGAAAATAAACCATTACACTAATCCGTATCGATCGCTTGACAAATTAGTCGTATTTTCGCCATTTACATAAAATCAGCGGAGTGTGTTTACACTTTTGCTCGTCACTGTATATGTAAAATGTCGGTACGTTTAGCGTTGATGCGAAGAGTCATCGGTTCTGTATTGGCGATTCATGGAAAAGGGTTAAGCTTGGATGCAAAAAATGGAATACAAACGCGCGTTAATTTCGTAGAACGAAGGAAGGTAGGAGGGAGCACACGAAAGGGAAGGAGAAATACGAGGCGGAGGAGGCACCATAAGGTCTGGAAGGCCCCTTATGGTATCGATCTGTCCCCACCTCGGCAATACCGCGCACCGTGGCACACCATGTACCCCCATGGAACACTGTATTGTTCCCACTCGGTCGCTCACTCGTCCGTGATGGTGTGGGTGTACGTGTTTGTCCTCTGTATTTAAGCGACCCCCGGACCCGTGTGGGCGCACACGTTCAATCCACCTCGTCGAGTGTGTTGGTTGCGTACGTATTAACGCAATGCATTTATTTCCATAGGTGGAGACCATGGACCTCCTCACACCTGCCTTCGACGACATCGTTGCGTCACGAACAACGCACCACCCGTCCTCGCCACGATAACCACATACTGGCTTCGCGTATACCATACCGTTGGATCAAAGTGCGTTTGATTTCTCCGAGAATCCTTCTTTCATCGTATTGCTCGTGAAAACGTATTCGCTACTGCGTCTCTCAACAGACGAGGATATTAAAACGTGGCCAATTTTGGGGCAGCTAAGGCACCTCTAGAGCGGTGCACAGAAGTGTGCAAGGAAGCACGCTTTTAAAAGTCAATATTTTATTACGGTCAAATGAAGGGAGTAAAGAATTAAAGAACGAACGATTAACGTCGCTACGTAATCGTTCGCTTTCCAAGGCGATTGCGGAAAAACGAAAGAGTGTCGATGCTCGTCGATCCCCGACGCCAAACGATACATTTTCAACTTAAAGACTCCAAACAAACGTAAACACGTTGATTTTATCCTGTACATATTTTTGTTTGTTTGGAATATCGAAGTAGACAATTTTAGTTGATATTTTAGTCGCCAATCGACTCGAGAGAAGAACTGAGAAACCGAATCGTGGCTGCAGTACAGCAAATATCCCGAGAGCAATGTCACGCTGCAACACTCCAGCGGTAACTAGTAGATGTGATGCATGCATTGCAGCAAGAGGTCATCATTTTCAACAGTGTTTGGAATAAATAAGTGATAACGGAATGAATAAGTGTAAATAAAGGAGAGAAAGGACGAAAACTCTTTGGTTTACGTTTTCGCAATTTTCTCTAAAACGGAGCGAAAACAAGCAAATCACCTAACGTTTTTTTTTTTTTTTTTTTTCTTAGTTTTTCCGGTCCCCTATACGCTCCTAAAGTTTAGACATTTAAATTGGGGACACCCTGTGTAATAATACTAACGACGTGTGTAAAATTTCAAATTGAAATCTCAAATTTCAAATGAAAATATATTCGGGAAGAGCAATCTCTTTCGAATAAAAAAATAAAAAAAAAAGAAAAATAAAACGGAGGTCAATAGGACGAACAGTTCCAGAGAAAAGAATTCAAACGTAAAACCCATTTTCACGAAAATGGGCGAAAATCGTAATATTCGAAGGTTTGTATTAGATTGTCCGAAAAGTTTCTTTCGCATTATTAATAAGTAATACATGGACAATGAGCAATCGAAACGAGCAAAATGATGACTTAAGCCTCCCCTAATTTCATTTAAACTACGATATATCTCATTTGGAACAAAATCCGAGACATCGAGCAAAACAAGTGATCGATTTGCCGTGGAATGAGCCGAAAGGAACATTTGAGGTTTTGGGATACCTAATACAAAAGGGACGCTCGCAAAGTCAGGGGCATAGAGGGAGAAAAAGATGGATGAAAACGATCACAAGTGAAACGGGATGGAAAACGATAAATAAAGGCGGTAGCTGGAAGGTAAGAGAGCATGATTACTACGCGCAATCCTTTTACTTTGATCTCGTAATTATTCACACCACGGTGTGTTGACTAATTGAACCAAACACAGAGAAGAGACGTTGTTTCCATGATCGAGAACCGTAAGGACTGACTTTTAGGAATAATGTTGCGTCAAGGATCCGTTAGTCGTGTTCTGGGTAGCTCCCCTCCGACGTGGACATATGGTATTCCACTTTTCATAGCACCGTACTCATGAGAAATAGAGGGAGACGTTCGGAAAGTCGGGATACCGAGGAGGGACCACGAGGATCGCGAGTGGAAGAAGATGGAAAACGATAAGAAAAGGTGGCAGGGAAGGATAAGAAGATTGGTCAACGCTGAAGGACGCGGAGGAACGAGATAACCGAGGAGAGGCGAGAGGAGAGTCCGTGAGAAAGATTAATATCTCTATCAGAGAAGTTCAGCAGAGCGGACCATTTATCTACCAACGAGCCTACAACACGCCTCGCTCGATCCGACCTTCTCTGCCTCTTCTTCTTCGGTCCTTTCTCAACAAATCTTGCGAAGAGTTCGCCCTTTGAAGGAGTTTATTTAACCCTCGGCCCTAGCCAACGGTAGAAAAGCAAATCTATGGCGCGGTGATACAAAAAGAAGGGCGAAACTGGTGTCTCGTGAACGAACCCCGGTGTCCACGTCGAGAGATGGTGATTCGCAAACCGGATGTAACCGAGGAAATTCAATTTGGCGCGAGTTGGGAACAGCGGGGAGGTTCCTAATGAATTCCAAGTGATCCCGACTACCCGGTACAATTTTGATAGAACTGATTTCGAAACGCTTCATGGCGTAAGGGTTTATCCCCCTCGTGTTGTTGCTTTAAGGCGGTACTCTAGTCTAGAACTTGCAAAACATTGATTTTTTGCAAGTTCTAGACTAGAATACCCCCAGATAGAAAGCCGAATGACAAGGTCTAACCAGTCAACGATGGTTTTAAACACCACTGACAATCTCAAACGAGCACAATTAGTAACTATTAGCGAATCCTATTAAGCGTAGTCGGAGTGAGTAGATTAAACTCTATCTCTAGCTTAACTAGCCTTTGTTATCAAAGCAGTCTACGATTATGACACGACACACGCAATGTCCCGCGCAGTGATCCCACAAACCATGCTACCTGCACCCCGCTGAGATACTCGGAAATGCAAAACATCGGCAGTAAATTGTATCGTGCGAAATTACATCAATTTCGAGTCAGTCGCCAACGCTGAAATTGCGTTGATAATCAGCGCGACAAATACTTTTCATTCTCGCGTTTTAGAATCCCTAAAAGCGTGCAAATGAATCCTATCACGCGAGAGAAATCATACGCGTGTCAACAAAATAGTTTATCCACGGATTAGAACCCGCGTTACGTTGACCTTGATTAATGTAGAAACTTCGAGTATTGTCAAAGTTTTTAGTACCGATTTCTTGAAATGATAAAGATTCTGTCATATGTGCACATAGAATATGTACTTCGATACAAATTTCAAATACAAAGATTTTTAAGAAAATTGGTATACAGGCGTTTCTGAGGTCGCTGGTTCTAAGTCTGAATTAAACATTTGGAAATTCAAAATGATCGATCCAATATGGCGGCATAGAAAATTTATTCTATAAAATGTGTTTCAATATTTACCATTTTCTGAATTCAATATTCATAGCGTTCTTACACAGGGTGTCCCAAAAATGTTGTAACACCCTGAAAGGGGTGGTTCGTGAGGACTGGAAATTTGAAAATTCAAAATGGTCGATCCAATATGGCGACATAAAATGCGAAATGTGTCTGGATTTGCTTGAATCTTGGTATGTAGGATTATCTCGGGTCGCTGAATCTAAATCTCAGGTCAAAATTTGGAAATTCAAAATGGTCGATCCAATATGGCGGCATAAAAT
>NW_026534348.1:7756754-7836748 GCF_026225885.1 Hylaeus anthracinus | reverse complement strand
TTGCTTGAATCTTGGTATGCGGGATTATCTCGGGTCGCTGAATCTAAATCTCAGGTAATAATTTGGAAATTCAAAATGGTCGATCCAATATGGCGGCATAAAATGCGAAATGTGTCTGGATTTGCTTGAATCTTGGTATGCAGGATTATCTCGGGTCGCTGAATCTAAATCTCAGGTAAAAATTTGAAAATTCAAAATGGTCGATTCAATATGGCGGCATAAAATGCAAAAAGAGACTGGATTTGCTTGAATCTTGGTATGGAGGTGTTTTTAGAGGCGCTAATTATCTCTTTTGTTAAATTTAAAAGAAAAAAGTAACCTTAATAATTCTTTATTTGACATAGCTACTATTACAAATGGAATGATATTATTTTTATTTTCAAATAACTGTATTGAAAATAAGGGTTTCGAAATAAATGAACTAAGACAACTATTTCTTACTTGAATTCCAATTAAAATTTTTCACAGGTCTCTTGTCAATGAATATTAAATATCTACGCTTGTAGGACTAACTGTTCTTTCTTTTGCCATAAATAAACCATTAAAAAGCATTGAACGAGAAAGAAAATTTTGTGGAGTCCAGTGTCCCTGTTTACTTGGACCAGTCGAAAGACGCGCGACGGTGATCTCGAAACGTGAGGCGCACTTTCCTCGTTGCGAGGACATTTCTCAGGCGAGATAGTGCGGAAACGCACGGTGTGTTACACGGTATACGAAGCGTGTATGTACATTTGTACGGATGTCTTTATCGCTTTATGAGCCCCATAAAGTGGCGTTGTCGGACGTACTGGTCTTGTATCTCCAACCGTGAAGCGCCGACCGTGAAAAGAGAGCGAGAAGGAGGTACTTTCTGACCATTGTTTATGCGTCTTATTATGTACGTGTACCGGTTGTGGTCGATCCACGACTCTTAATGCGTGTACTGTACAGTACATAGAACGCGTGACACCGAGGAAAGAAACGAGAGACGTGATTTATGAAGGTGCGCGCGACGAAAAGGTTTGATAACGAGAGCGATTTAAGTCGATACCGGTTCTCCTCGCTTTTCTGCCGAGTTCCCGAGGGAGTGTATCAACGACAGACCCTGATATGGCCAATCATAACGAACCTTCGATCAAGATCGACGTGTTTCATCAACTATACCACGACGAAGATACGAACTGCACCGAGTATTACAAATACTAACGTAAATTGGAGTGTCACTGTGAAGTTAGCACCTCATTTTCAAAAAACCAAATTTTCAGCATCAGTTCTATTTACACCCACAATAGTTCTATGGTTCCTGATAGGTTTTAGAAATAGTTCCGGCGAAATACGCGAGAAACTAGATTTTGAATGTGTGAGGTGCTAGTTTCGCATGACCTAAAATTTTAAGTGGTCACAACTTTTTTATTGTTGAATTGACGGCTAAAAGCCATCAGTACTTTCGATAGAACTCTTTGGGGTGCCAATGGAACTCCCATCAGAACTTTGGAATTTTCAAAAAATTTGTTTACTGAATTGGAACTTGGCTAAAAAACTGTCATTTAAAAAATTTTTCAGTTTACGGCTAAATTCCGCAAGAATGGGTTCCATTGGCACCCCAAAAAGTTCTATCGAAAGTTCTTATGGCATTTTGCCGTAAACTCAATAACAAACGAGCTGTTAGCAGTTGAAATTTTGTAGCCAGGTTCCAATTCAGAAAACAAATTTTTTGAAAATTACAGAAACCAAATTACGGTTACATCTGCTCTCTAAAGTCAACACACGACACAGTAAATCTGAAAAATCGAATAATCGACTTTCGTTCCTGAAGATAGCAACGCGGATGAAAGAAAAGAAATGTAAATAGAAGTACTTTATTCTTTCCAAGGGAGTTTCACGCGTGAAATTGCAAAGTGCGATACAGTATGAGTAACGGTACTCGTACTTTACAAGATTCGCGATATAGATGACTAAAGGTTATGATGATTTATCTGGAAATCTTCGCGACCAGTGCCCTCCCTCCCACCCCCCACCCCCCACTTCGGGACCGTATTCATTGTTCCGGGCCTATATTCTCGCTTATCTTTTCAATATCCGTAAAAATTACGACTGTTGGACGCCTAAACGGCATAATGGAGAGTGCACAGAAACTGTCGTGCTAACGATCCATACCGCTGATACTGGCGGAACATGGCCAATAACATCGTTAGACCAGTCAGCTTGGTAAAATGGCGCTGAGTTATGCTCAAGAGCGTGCAGATTCAAGTTTTCTATCTTTGATCGTGCCGTGGTTTCGTTACACAAACGTGGGATTTATGCTTGGACGGTATCGTATAGGATGGTAGCGATGGGAACGATACAGAATCAATGATATCCTATCGGTACGCTAGCTCGTGAATTATCATTTGGTATCGAACGGTGTCAAACGTCTGAGCAATCGCGCGCGTGTGTGTCGGAACGTTTCGAGCCCTTTTCTACCAATGCAGAACAAACGAATGGGTAAACAAAGCTAGAATTTTATTTTATTTATAGATTTTGGTAATTCAAATTAGAAAATTTATTCTATAAAATGTGTATCAATATTTACCATTTTCTGAATTCAATATTCACAGCGTTTTTACACAGGGTGTCCCAAGAATGTTGTAACACCTTGAAAGGGGTGGTTCGCGAGGACTCGAAATTTGAAAATTCAAAATGGTCGATCCAATATGGCGGCATAGAAAATTTATTCTATAAAATGTGTATCAATATTTACCATTTTCTGAATTCAATATTCACAGCGTTTTTACACAGGGTGTCCCAAAAATGTTGTAACACCTTGAAAGGGGTGGTTCGCGAGGACTCGAAATTTGAAAATTCAAAATGGTCGATCCAATATGGCGGCATAAAATGCGAAATGTGACTGGATTTGCTTGAATCTTGGTATGCGGGATTATCTCGGGTCGCTGAATCTAAATCTCAGGTAAAAATTTAGAAATTCAAAATGGTCGATCCAATATGGCGGCATAAAATGCGAAAAGTGACTGGATTTGCTTGAATCTTGGTATGCGGGATTATCTCGGCTCGCTGAATCTAAATCTCAGGTAAAAATTTAGAAATTCAAAATGGTCGATCCAATATGGCGGCATAAAATGCGAAATGTGACTGGATTTGCTTGAATCTTGGTATGCAGGATTATCTCGGGTCGCTGAATCTAAATCTCAGGTCAAAATTTGAAAATTCAAAATGATCGATCCAATATGGCGGCATAAAATGTAAATGCGAAACGTGACTGGATTTGCTTGAATCTTGGTACGCAGGGTTTTTTCGGGGCGCTGAATCTAAGTCTGTACTCGATATTTGAAAATTTAACGAAAGAAATAATCCCCAAAATAATATGCGACAAAAAAATTTTATTTTAAGAAGTATTTACAGTAATTTGCTGTGAAGTAATTTTATCTCTTTAAAATTTTTAATCGTCATATATTTGTAATTTCATCTAATGCAATTTTGAAGAACAATTTCACAATAATTATAAAATAAAATAATATTGTAGGAGTCTAAACAAAAAATAAGGCATGGAAATTCGAATCCACGATCCTCGAGTCTATGTACACTTATATAGTCGACCGCTTTTCCTACACGCCTTTTCGTGCTTCTCACTCTCCCACACACATTCTCAGGCATACAGGTGAATACGAATATACATACATATTATACACTCCCACGACCGCTTATAACACCATAATAACAATAATAACAATATAACAAAAATAATCACCTGTGGCAAAACCAGTAGATATCATATTTTAAAAAAGAAAGCTAATACTGGAAAGAGATGGTTGTTTACGAGAGATAAGATGATAAACGGATGGGCGATGTTGAACGAGACGAGAGCCAGCCCTCGTGGAAAAAGCGAAAGCAAGGGCGGAGAGAAGTTACTTTGGCAATTATGGTGCAGACGAATGCCGACGCATTCATCACTTCCAGTATGGTTGATGTATGTGCGTTGAATACGCACGGCAAACATGCCTGCCGAACCCGACAAACAGTGGAGCTAACAAATTAACGCTGATGCGTTAAACGTCCTCGCCGAGTGCCAAACCGGAAGATCGTGCAGACTTCCCCTCCACAACGGCAACATCGAGATCGACGCATTGATTTCTTGGAACGCGTGCATAAAATCAGTAGTTTCTCGTTGAAATGCGATCGTAGATAATTTCGTTATACAAAGATACAAAGACCACAGCAAAAAATACTTCGGGCAATAGTGTGCTTAAACCCTTGATATACAAGTAAAACGGAACTTGATGCGTCCAAAAAATATTATTCAATTTCGCTCAACTGAACAGTCACTTGGAAGCTAAGAAAGAGTGCATTTTATCTCGAAATTTTGGATTTTATATAACATTTAATCAGGTTGATACATAATGCTAATAACTAAATAACATTGAAAAATAATAATTTAACCATTTGAGGACAGAATTAAAAATATTTTACTTTAACGCATTAATACATTTTTATTTTTACGAATTATTTAAAAATACGTATATATAAACGAAACGATGGGAAGGAAACGTCAACGAGATGTCTTCATTATCCTCCGGGACATAAGCAACGCATAGTCCACTATGGTTTTTACTAGAAACCAGTGGGAATTTAAAAAATTAATTTTCAATTTGTGATTAGCAGTAGTCACCAGTTGGCTTTAAAGGGTTAATAGTTCTGTAAAGTATGAAATATTTCGAAACATTTTAGATTTCTGATTCCAATCTTTGAAAATTAGATAAATAAGCACCAAGGTATTACACATTAGTAGAGGGCTTCCACGAGAACTTATTGTTACTATTAATCTTGCAGAGCTGATTATTACAATCTAGCGGAATCACTCTCATGCACGAGAATATGCTCTGATTTGTTGGTGTGTAAATAAAACAAGGGAAGGAATTCTCTTCTTTAGATTTCCTAAAAAGTCATTATTTTGAAAACCGTGTAAAGGTGAAATCGTGTGGAAAACCCGTATCGTGTAAATTGCGATATAGCTGTATTTTACTCATTACTTTATAACAATAATAAAATGGTGAAACCAACCAAGGAAATTATAGTGTTATGCAAGCTTAAAGCGGGTCACCTATACGCGATTGCTAAATAAAGTTTAACGAGGTTGTCAAGCGAGAGAATCCGCAAACATATATTATCTTACTGTGTACCGAATGTAAACACGCAGATTTACATACGTAAGCACTCGCGGTTACGATAGCGCCGGGCGGCGACGCGACGTGAAAAACTTGTGTATTCGCACAAGAGCGATGCCAAATTTGGTCAAATTGATCGCCGCCGACGTTTAATAACAGACGGAGATGTCAGACGTAACGATAATAATATCTCGGTCAGCGAGAGTGTCGTATAAATATACAGGGTGTTCTATACGAAGTGTTACGAAGTTTTCTCTCAGAAACTGAAGAAGATACTAACGTCATTTTTGATTGTAATACAGTACCGATTCACTACGAAGATTCAAACAAAAAAATTATACTTAAGGTAACTGTTCCATGGATTTATTTAATGAAGGATTGGAACCAAAACTTCACTTGATTGTTATTTGATTAAATATGAACCATAGGAGTCTGGAGGATTTCGATTTAAATTGATCCCGCCAATTTTATGAAAAACGATATCAAGATTGTGTAATTTTAACACACGTTCTTATGGATCGTACAGATTCTTACGTGAAATTTGTTAAATTAAATGAAAACGCAATTTAGAAACTTGCTGAAAATTTAATATGTTATAAAAACTGGTATTATAAACCACTTACAAAAAAAGTGACAATTATGGACTGCGCCGCTACTGAGATATAATTCAGTAATTCTGAAATAGAACGTAAAGAGGTTGCGCGACAACCATTTCTCAAGTATTACGAATGTATTTGTGTAGATATACATATTGATTTATTATGGACGTGTGTGAAAGCAATACACTCTACTTTTACGAAAGTTTTCAATTGCATATTTGAGCGTGACTATCTCGAACAATTACCTTCGTAAAGATAACAAAACGGGACCATTATTGAAAAAGTATATAACCTAAAATAAAGTACGTATACAGGGTGACCAAAAAATGTTGTAACACCTTGAAATGGGTGGTTTGGGTGGTGATATGAAACAACTTTTTCCTTAGCGAAAATGTTTTCCGAGGTTTCGTTAAGAAGATATTAAGCGAAAACCCCGACCAATCAGAGCGCGAGTATGCCAGCGGAGTGACCGCGGTAGCGTATGAGCGCGGCTGCCTATCGCGTAGCCTACGCTCGTCCGGCATACTCGCGCTCTGATTGGTCGGATCTTTTTATTAATATCTCCTTAATGAAACCTCGGACAACATTTTCGCTAAGGAAAAAGTTGTTTCAAATCACCTCCACTCTGTATATACAGGGTGCCCAAAAAATGTTGTAACACCTTGAAAGGGGTGGTTCGGGAGGTTATTTGAAACAACTTTTTCCTTAGCGAAAATGTTGTCCGAGGTTTCGTTAAGAAGATATTAAGCGAAAACCCCGACCAATCAGAGCGCGAGTATGCCAGCGGAGTGACCGCGGTACCGTATGAGCGCGGTCGCCTATCGCGTAGCCTACGCTCAACCGACATACTCGCGCTCTGATTGGTCGCCTATCGCGTAGCCTACGCTCAAACGGCATACTCGCGCTCTGATTGGTCGGGAAGCGCGTAGCCTACGCTCAACCAACATTCTCGCGCCCTGATTGGTCGGGAAACGCGTAGCCTACGCTACCGCGAGCGCTCCAACGCTATACGCGCGCTCTGATTGGTCAGTGTTTTCCGTTAATATCTCCTCAACGAAGCCTCGGACAACATTTTCGCTAAGGAAAAAGTTGTTTCAAATCACCTCCCGAACCACCCCCTTCAAGGTGTTACAACATTTTTTGGGCACCCTGTATAATCTATAATCGCATCGAATAAACGAAAACTTCGACGACTACAACCCACCAATCCAGTTCAATAGAAAAGAACAGACAACGTTGTTTGTTTTCTTCAATAAAACATTGTAAGTAGATGACCAACAATATAGTTAATAGATTGCGGTAGATAAACACTGAAATTAAGGAAAAGAAAACTTAAAATTAGAAAAACTCATTTTCTAATGACTACTTTCAATGTGTTGCGTCTCACCTGATAAAAACAGCAAGTTCTGCATCACACAATGAACCTCGTCTCAAAGATCTCGTATTAATGAATCCCTTTACGAAGGAAGACTGTGACGTTGCTCGTTATTTTAAAGAAGAAGCTACACGTAATTTCGTATTAAGACAAACAAATTTTATAATTCCTTTCGACTAGAATTCTTCTCGCACAATACCGATAAACAATGCGTTGCATCTCACCCGATCAAAGCAGCAACTTTTGTATCCCACGCTGATCCTCGTGTTGTTACCGATGATATGTGTCAATTCCCTCGAACACTCACACACGCACACACACACGCACCAGTTACGATATGTTTCGTTTCCAATTTGATAAAACACTTTGCCCGTCGTAAGTCGAAGTGGCACTGACGAGAACAGTTAGGATTAAAGAAAAAAGTGAATGGAAACGATGGTAATAGAGGAGAACACGAAAGTAAGGCGAGCTGCTAGGCTGCATGCCATGCAGCCACCCTCACGGTAGGCGCGCTAGCCTACTACTGAGCTTATGAGCTCGCTATCGTGCTCACCACGCGCAACTGCCACTACCCGTCACACGTTGCTTCGAGCCCCGGTCGACCCTCACCCACACGACACATCAGAGA
Source organism: Hylaeus anthracinus (assembly GCF_026225885.1). Lineage (NCBI taxonomy): Eukaryota > Metazoa > Arthropoda > Insecta > Hymenoptera > Colletidae > Hylaeus > Hylaeus anthracinus. The sequence goes on along the minus strand of NW_026534348.1, from coordinate 7,829,008 downwards.
TGCCCACGAAACGGCACGATTACGATTTCCGCGGCACCGCGATTTCACAGTGTTTTTATTTATTACAAATTATCAGAAATATTAGGTTGTCCAGAAAATTCGTGGCAATTTTTAAACAAAATTCAAAGGCACGTTTGAACTTTAATCTATTATTTATTGAATTACATACATAGGTACCTTTTTTTTTTTTTTTATTGGGTTACTTAACTTAAGCTAACATGTATCTAAAGCGACTTAGAACTAAGATTCGCAGGATCCGTACCGACCGAAGCATCATTGAAGAATGCGTGCTCACCTCTCGCATACCTGCGTGGGTCGCGGCCACGACTCGCTTATGCCTCTTGAAGTTGAAAAGGGGAAGGGTAAACAACCGCGTGACGGTCGATTCGAGGGCTCGTTGGATCCATCGAGATAATAATTTGCGAAACATTAATATTACAGAAAAGTCATATTCTCGGTCATTGTTTAAATAAATATTTAGTTGGTCCAATTAATAGATATTAAAATATTGACAAATTTCTCGATATTAACTCCTTAACCAGTAACTACGTGTGAGACTCGTAGTCTTGTATTCGGACCAAATGTAAACATCACGGGCACGGGCGTGGTACGACGGTCGCGATTTGTAATATCACACCATTGACGATTATTAAATTTTTTGTTATTGATTTTTGTATAAATGCTAATTATGTGAATTGCTAATTTATTCAGGAACTGGAGATGAATGTCTCCCGATTGTAATAAAAAAAAAGGAGGCCAATAGGATAAATAGTTCCAGAGAAAAAAATTCAAACGTACAACCCATTTTCACGAAAATGCCACTCGCTTCTTTTTCCGAGCTGTTTGCTTTCGAACCAGTTCGGCTCAGTTTTCGAGCGGCTCGAATATTCGAGCTTTCTGACAGCCAATTTGGAACGTAAGTCGTAAGTCAAGGGGTTAATGTTTAATCGAAAACTGAATGATACTGTATGTATGTATCATAAATGTTTAATTATGTCGAAAATATTAAGTTTTAATTATTCCAATCAATAGATATTAAAATATAAAAAAATTATTCACGATTACTTTTCCTCAACTTTTCTCAACTTTCAAATGCAATCTCCGAATTAATTAAATATTTACAATGCATATAGTAACATGCAGTCTTCGATTAAATATTAATAACAATCACGGTTCAGAATAAGTATCCATCGAACACAGTGATCGTGAGAAATTTGTATACAGGGTGTTCCAAAACTCGTTACAAGCGTTCATAAAAAATGTTCACGCCATCTATGATCGTCTGTTTACAACAGAATGCCATTACCGACCTAATTACCCACCAAACCCACGGTCAAAACCAATATGGCGTCGGATTAACCAGCTAAATACGTCTAAAATATTCAAATTTACATACGCTTGTCTTTTTAACTGTTGGATTCCTAACATTTTAACTTATATTTTCGTAATCTGAGCATCAAAAGCTACTAAATGGTACAAAAAAAAGTTCATAATTTTTGGTGCCCCAAAGTAAAATTTAACCCCGTTCTCCATTTCGGTTATTATTGTTTCATGTGATAAGCGATTGATCAACTATGTGACTGAGCTGAGAGGTCGGTTGCCGTCCTCTAGTGGGTCTTGATTGTTTGGGAATTATTAATAATTTTCCAAATAAAATTCATGAAAATCACGTATTTTTAAAGCTGTTACACTGGACTTCCCCTTTAAAATTAAATACTTCTTCAGGGCAATTATAAATGAAGACATCACAACATCTATTATCATACTTGTCTTTTAATAGATTGTTTGAAAGAAATCAAGTGAATACAGACAATTACCAGCCAACTCGAAAGTATACGCATATGTATTAACATGATTAACATTAAATTTAGTTGAACGAAAAAGAAAATAAATAATCTAGCAACAAATACGATTCCGAATTTTTTCATGTAGTAAATACATATACACATAATAACATAAATAATCAATGGATCTCAATATTTGGCGTAAATCACTTTTAAATTTCTATATACTATAATAATGCCGTAAACTACGATAATACGCACCTGCGAAGTAATTACGTTTACCATAAAAATGCACATGCATTGTCTCCTTTAAGAACGAATCCATACCAGTACGAAATTTCGCGATTAAATTACAATCTCGCGCGCGAATTACAAATTACAAAAACGGATAGCAATGATAATACTTAAACAGTTTTGTATGAATCACTTACACGTTATATATGTACATCGTTATAGTAAATAGTAAATAGTAATAATTGCATTAAAAATTATGGAAATTGTAGCGATAATAGGGTAACCACAGAAGTAAATTCAAGCGACAAAGGGAGAAAGGCGTCCGTTAAATATTTATGTACGGTATGTAATTTCTACAAATATAATCTCGTACGAGAAGCGTTATTTATTACGTTGAAAGAATTGAATCAATTCTTGCCTTGCCTCGATATTCAACGTACTATTTTCTAAGGTTTCTTGATCTAATTATCACCATTCTGCTTGTATTGCTCTTATAACACCCACATACAATGTTTTACAAAAATATTGACTCTAATATTAGTCGAATCACTTTTGAGCAAGTATATGTAACAAGCTACGCAAATATTACACGTAATCGTTCGCACCGTCACCCTCTGTCACTTGTTACAAGGATTTGTGCATCGTTAATACAGCTTCTTGACTACAATGATGTATCCACTATTCGCTTTGCGCCTTGTCAATAAACGAAGCGCAATTTTTTGTTTATCTTAGTCAGCTCGTACTACGTACAATAATTTATATCAAATATAGGATAAACTACTTAAATGCATTTGGCATGTCTTGTTTATGTGCGAAGCCCACATTCTAATCTGAACGATCAATTTACATCAATGTATTCAAAGTCTAAAAACAAATGACTTCCTTGGTGAAATCGACTTTGCGCTTACAATAAAATAATTAGTACAACTTTGGACACTTTCGACGGATTTGTCCCACGTTGGTAGTTACCTCTCAATGTATAAATATAACTAATTATGATCATTTTGTTCTACTGGTCGTTACAGTTGGATTTAAAATACTGGACCTGACATGAGCACTCTTGCTAGATTTACTTTTCGTAGCATGTGGTGCACATTCTATAACCGACCTCCGACTTTTCACGATTTCTTTCTCATCGTGTTCCGGAACGTCGTCTTTCTTTCTGTTTACCTCTGTTGTTTTTCCATTAGCATGACGATCGCTACGATTCGTTGATATACTTTTGCACGTATTTTTCCCAGCCTTCGTATCGCCCTCGTAATACTTCCGCAAGGGTTGTGGTGTATAATATAAACTGAATCTTTTCGATTTAACGCTTTGCTTTTGTTTCTCCTCGCGTAATTCATCAGTGGAACTACACTTTCTAGTATTAACAGAAATCAGTTTGTCGTTAACTAATACAGAGTCAGGAACCTTCTTCGCTGAAGATGGTGAAAAATAACTGAACCTTTTACTTTTCATTGATATCCTTGAATCTGCATCGTGCTTTGATGTACACTTTTCGCGTCTAAATTTTACCACCTCGTTCTTCGTAAACTTAGATTCATCCGGTGTTTTTAATAAATTTTTCTTGTTGTTCAGGAAATTATTTGGTTTCGAAGGTTTTGAAGCGTTCACTTTTAATGTTGTTGGTGTTTGCAATATTTTCGTTGCCGATTTTTCCTGATTTGTTAACGGAGAATTGTTTGCGAGATATTGCTGCTTAAAATTATCAGTCTTTAATTCTTGACTATAGGGAAAACGAATATTTTCAAAGCTCTCAGTTGACTCCATACTTTGAGTTGAACTCGACCTTTGAGTCTGTGTTAATTGTGCAAATTGAATGTTTACAAAACTATCGGATGTTTGAATGTCATTACTGGAACTACCGGTTAAACTATCTGTCGACGACAAAAGCATATTACAATTCTTCATATCGTCACTGCCTAGTTTCGAAGCAATCTTGTCGGAAAATATTAAATTTTCATAAATATGTAACCGCCTATATCTTTGTTGATTCATACGTTGTGAATTAGTAGTTTTAGGTGTTTCGCAAGCATACGCATTACTGTTGGTCGACCTGTCTGGCGTATCAGGCATAATAGAATCAATCTCGCTAGAAGAATTTCTTTTATTGAAAGCAAACATATTTTCTTCAACTGGATTCCTATCACAATTTGTATCAATTTCAATGGAAGCAGCATTTTGATAACTATTTAACATTATTGGATTATTAGAAGTACTATTCAGAGACGAAGTCTCACAACTCGACGAATTTGAACGATACTCGTTTACTTGCTTTTCGTTTAAATTGTTTATAAGATTGTGCATAGACTGACTAAGATTATGAATATCTTGTAAACAATCTGCACTAAGAGACACCGGTTCATCGTCGCTAGGATTTCCATTATTAAGAACAGTTTCATCGTGATCTAAATTTCCTTGATCTTGATTTATATTACGAAGTAAATCAACATTTTCTGATTCTGCCGATGACAAAACTTCGCTCCACCACTTGCCTCTGATATTCGTCCTGTTGTTAGATGTACCATCAATTTCATCTGGTGAACTGTCACATCGCGTTTGATTTTTGTAGTCGAACTCGAAAGTTGCTAATCTTATCGGCTTACACTGCTGATCCCAGTGTTGCTCCGACGGGTCGGTAAATGTTGATGCTGTGGTCTGCTCGCCTCCTAGAAAGCTCTGTTGATATACAGAGGCGGGACAAAAGAAAAAAAAAAGCACTGCTACAGATACAGCAAACCACTACTGAAGCCTTCCTAGCACTGTGTTCAATTAGCCAAGGATAAAGCAGGAATGGGCATATTCAAATAATTTTGTAATTGAAATATATCTAAAATACTGAATATACGTATTCAATTTGTAGATCAAGTCTCGATTAACCAAACATATAAGTAAAGTATTCTGAATGTACATAGGTATTGTAAGCTAACAGCTAAGTAATAGCTCATGTTAGTACTTAGCATTAACTAAGCAATCACAAGATACCTGTATATACTGTAACTTATAACATTGAATAAAAATACAGTATTATGACAAGCACATAGGTACTTTTAAATATTCAATTACAAACGAAATACAGATTTGTAAGATATTCGTTATTGAATACTTTGTGAAATACATTTTGCCCATCCTGAGGATAAAGCTTTGATAGATAAGCATATTATTCTATATAGCAGAGAATTGAAACTAAGTCGAAATTAAAAGAACTGTAAGAAACTAATAAGCAAATGAATAAGTAAATATACATAACCAAGATCGAATACCGATAATAAAAATTAAAGAAACAAATTCACCATATCTACTACAAGGATAATTGTGTGTTATTTTTAATGGAAAGGAAAGCCATGCTGGGAAATAGAAGTAGGTTTTCTATTATTAAACTAATATATAATGACAGTTACCGCTAGCCATGGATGGTCAAGTACATCTTCTGCACTGAACCTTAAATCAGGGTGTGTTTGCAGCATATTTGAAATCAGCTGCTTGGCAGAATCTGATATGTTATCCCAATGCGGAGATGTGAATATATACTGACCGCTTAAAATACGTTCAAATAATTCTTCTTGCTCGTTTTCAGGTGAAACAAATGGTGGAAAACCACAAAGTAGAATATATAATATTACACCAGTCGCCCATACATCGATCTAAAAAGAATTAGATTCATTTTTCCTTTTATTCTTACCAGCTTGCATTACTAAATCAAAAAACAAATTTCCGAATCTTAAACAAGATAAGTTTTTTGTAGATTTAAATTCTAAAACTCTGAAGGTAATCCCGAATCATTAAATAGAAATATTAGAATAAGTACTTGTTTAGGACTGGAAAATTTGGTTTCTTATTATATCCATAAGCTCTACTAGTAATGAATAAAAAGATTTTCTTGTCTTTTTTAAATATCAATATACCTTTAACCCATATCCAGTTTCTGCAAGAATTTCTGGTGCTACATATGTTGGTGTACCACAAACTGTGTACAAGGGTTCTCTTACGACTTGGGCAAGTCCAAAATCACCCAGTTTTAAACATCTCACATGGCTTCCATCCATCTCCACTAAAAGATTCTCTGGTTTAACATCACGATGTACTATATGATGGCAATGCAAATAAGCTAGTGCAGATGCTAAGTGTCTAATCATTACACTAGCTTCTGCCTCTGAAAAATTTGTTGCAGCAGCAATTGCATCGAATAAATCTCCACCCTAAAGTAACGAAAATATTTTATTGTTTAATTTTAACTTTTAATGAGTAAATAAAAAATATTGCTTAACAGATATACCTTTACAAGCTCCATGACTAAAAACAATTGGTCAGGAGTATCTTGTTCAGCGATCAAGCTAATAATATTTGGATGACAAACTTGGCGTAAAATTGCCACTTCACTTGCTAACATTGTCTCTTTACCTTGACATTTGTATTTATCCACAATTTTCATTGCATATTCTGCACCTGTAGATCTAAAAAGTACTTCTTTATACAATTTCCAACAATCTTAATTATTAACACTTAGTTCTTTTAAGTACTCACTTATGAATGCAATGCCTAACAACTGCAAAACTACCATCTCCAATTTCATGACCAACTGCATAGTGCAAACGTAGTGGTTGTGGCAATACTAATGAGGATGGACTTGGCGTGCGCACTTGCGGTGTACTAAGCACCTTTTTTCCAGATTTACATGGCATTCTAGGTAAAGGACCACTTTGTCGTTTCGATGTCCATGGACATCTTCGGAAGCTTTGAACAATTTTAGATTCTTCAAAATCTAATTCAAAATCTTCTTGATTTGATTTTTCGGAACCATAAGCCAGGAATATATCATCACTTTCAAAAAACTGTTCCAAAGCAATAATTTGCTGACCTGAGAGAGTATAAACTTTTCTTACTGCTCCGGAATCTAATTTAACTGCTTCTGTAATTGCTTCCATAGCATGTTCTAAACTAGGAGCATTTCTCTTATTCAGTAAAAGACGTACAACTTTACGTGGTTTTGTACCATGACGAATTAAAGTAATTATTCTTGCTTTTACACATAATGGTATTGCACTTATTTGTCTACTAGTACCCGCTGGGGATTGTGGTAAACCAGATAAAGAACTGCCTCTTCTTACTTTTGTAGACGAATATTCCACTTTTTTAAAACTTTCACCTTGTCCAGAAACCACATAACATTTACCATCTTCTAAATCATTGATAGTTTGAATCTTTCTTCCATCCATAGTATATATTGCTCTAACACCATTAGGTAAAGTAACGCTAGATATTAAAGCTCTTGTTAAATCTGAAGTTAAACTGTCAAAACTGCGATATCTCTCAGGAGTCACAGCCATCACAATACCGGTATAAAATTTATCTCCATTTCTAAAAAATCTCACTCGCTTTGCTTTTTTAGTTGTCGGTGTTCGTAAAGCATTTAAAGCATGGCGTGCATTTAAATCCAATATTCTTTCATCTAAATTCATTATAGTGGCTGAATTTATTTCCACACTTCCAGAAAAATTACTGTCACCAGACGGCGAAGCAGCTTGACTCAAAGGTTCCTCCATCATCCTAAATAGAAAATATCTTCGATGCACACAGAGCACAGTTACTAAAAATATTTGAAGCTATGCAATTGCAAATTTGTTGAAGAAGTAAATAATAAAAACTTGAACACAGCTGTTTCACACGAATTATATGAAATTAAAAGAAATTTCTACATGAACAACACAGCTGTCACATCTTGGGATACACTGGTTGAGTAAATGGAATATTTAGTGATATAGCATTACAATAAAAGCGTTTTTATCGTATCACTGTTAAAATTTTAATCCATTCAAAACTTGAGTAAAAAATAACATCTCCACAATGATTATACTACAAAGATTAACATAATTTAAAAATTTCTAAACGTTTACCGAACGTTACAAATCCGTAACAACCCGGTGATAAGAATATTTATTCATCTTCCTAACCTACTTAACCTTCATTAATTACTTCGATATGTACACAAATACAACGTATAAATAAACATTATTAAATATCGTCATTTGTTAATAATGTAAGTTTATCACAAGCATATCACGAATATGAATATGCACTCACCTGCTCGTTGAGCAGAACGCGTTAGTTAAAAAACAGATGAAAAATCAGCTAATGAACGAATGAATCACCACTGAGCTGACATTTTCATAGCAACCATGACGCGAATGCCAGATAATAAAAGCGAAAAATTTCACTTTCAAATTATACCGAAATAATTTCCCTTTCGATTGCACTTTAATCCAATATAACTGTTACACTTCACGTTTCTATCGCAACACACCGATCTTTGTTTTCTACGCACAGAATAGTTTGACCTGCCAAACTCTATAAATAAAGTAGCTTGTCAAAGAGAAACTGGGAGACCGGAACCGGAAATGTAAAGAAATTAAAAGGGTAGAAGATGAAAATGAATATTTGAATAACTTGTTATTAATTAAATCGTAATTAATTACTATCTATTAGATTTGTGACTATATACACGCAGCGTATCTTTATGAAGTGTCGTGTTTATTGTCTGTCGTTTACGCAGATTACTGTATTCAATGGTGTCGCAAAATGTAAATAACAATTAAAAGCTTAGTAAATTCTACGGCACTTGAATCTGTTAATGATTATTCAAAAAAAAAGTACCATGAATCATTAATACAGCCGAATTCAAAAGATTGTGGAATTTAATAAGAAGCACGCATTTCATTCAATTGAACACTTGTTATGGTGGTTTTCTAAATCTTGTAAGAAGCAGAGTATAATTATGTAGAATGAATAAAGTATTTTAAAGTCAGTCGGTAAGATACAACTACTAACAGCAATAGAGGGCAGTATGATCGATAAAATCGTTTATCACTTATCTCGTCATGTACTTAGTACAATGTGTTGGTATTAAATGCCTCGTATACACTAGTACAATAATTAGGTATATTGAATAATTAATGCTATGATATACACATGTGTAAAAAAAAACCATAGAAAAATCTTGTAATCTCATATGTGATTGAAAAACATTTAGAAAAAGAGTTTTCATAATTCCTCTGGTAGCCGTGATCGTCTAGTGGTTAGGACCCTACGTTGTGGCCGTAGTAACCCAGGTTCGAATCCTGGTCACGGCAATGTCTTGTCAATGAATGACATTGTCACGGCAGAGGTTTTTTTTTTATTCTTGTTCTTCCATCGCGTATACTAATCATTTAAATAATTAACGCTTATCTTAATGTCACTAGCATTATATGATAAATAAGACATTTTGTTTATAACGATACTGTATTTTTCAGTTTCGTTCTCGTCTATCGATGTATTTTCTTAAACTGTTTTTTATATTTGAAATCGATTTTGAGGTTGAATTTGTTGCAAATATTGTGGATTTTGCGTAAAGGAAATTTTATTTACAGAATACTAAGTATAGTTTTTTTAAATATAATTTATCAGAAAAATAATGCCGTAAACCACAATTCTCTATTATGGTTGAGTTCCATCTATAATAAAAAAAAAATTGAACGTGTACTTATGTACGCGCGTTGAAAATTATACTTCTTTTATGTGACTAAAATAAAATCTTATTGCTTATGCAAATAGATTATTTAAAGAGGAAACATGATAAAATGACTGATTGGATGGAAGATGATGGACATTAAATGCAATTAATAAAGGGTTTAGTTGAAGAACACAATTAAAATGAAATAATATTTATTTTTATACAGATTAACAAATATTAAAATAATCATTGCCATATAAAACTGAGTTAAAAATGTCAAAAACTAAATCAATCGGTTTTCATTGGTTCTTCTGATAATAATGAATGGGCGTGTGAGTTACAAGTGGTTTGTTAACTGAAATATGATACAAATAGTCTTGTAGAACACATTTAATTTTCTTCGACGTCCAAATTATAATACAGTACAGGCGCATCGCGAACGCTCTCAACGCGGCAAAAGAAGTATAATTTGAACAAATTTACAGACCTCGCGCACACGCAAGAGTTGAAGAGATTGAAAATCAAGCGACAGCTGTTAATACCTTGTAAGGTTATTTATTGCATTAATATCAACACTACAAGTTTACTACAATTTTTTGTCATTTATTCTCCTTATTGGCTTCGTTCTCTTTCATTGTTTTGTGACGCACTAAAAGTCAATTGTAACGGAACATTTTTTTGTTACTACAGTAAAGTCTCCTTAAATGCACAAATTTCTCTACGATAAATGCACAGAAACCATCCCCATACTGGGGGGTGTATCCTTTGAGGAATCCAGAAATTCGATCGTCGAGTAGTGTAACATGATCCGAGATCAGATATCTCGGTGAAACAATGCTAATACAACGATAAAACTCACAGACATACCATGATGTCTTCTTTATTCCCTGTCCTTCTCTATGTTCATCGCATTCCCCCTCCAGTTTTTAAGCTGTGTAACGGATCATATTTATTCTGTTACTTCCCAACCATTTCATCGCCTCACAGCATTTTTTCACCATATAATGGGACATGAATTTCGGCTGTTCGAAAATAAAAAGATTTTCGATCTTAAAAATTCTACCGATGTTTAACCTGGCGTCCGTTGATTCGCACCTGGCGCCGCGATCGAGGGAACGATCGGGGGGCACAGAGGAACGATCTAGTCGGTGCTCGTATACAGGGTGTCGCAAAAATGTTGTAACATATTGAAAGGAGTGGTTCGGGAAGTGATTTGAAACAACTTTTTCCTTAGCGAAAATGTTGTCCGAGACTTCGTTAAGCAGATATTAACAAAAAACCCCGACCAATCAGAGCGCGCGTATACCGTTGAAGCGGCTGCGGTAGCGTATGAGCGCAGCCGCCTAGCGCGTAGCCAACGCTCCACCGGCATACTCGCGTTCTGATTGGTCGAATCTTTTTGTTAATATCTCCTTAACGAAGCCTCGGACAACATTTTCGCTAAGGAAAGAGTTGTTCCAAATCGCCTCCACCCTGTATATACAGGGTGTCCCAAAAATGTTGTAACACCTTGAAAGAGGTGATGCAGGAGGTGATTTGAAACAACTTTTTCCTTAGCGAAAATGTTGTCCGAGGCTTCGTTAAGGAGATACTAACGGAAAACGTCGACCAATCAGAGCGCGTGTATGCGGTTGGTGCGGCCGTGAGTAGCGAAGGCTACGCGCTAGGCGGCTGCGTCAATGTCTTTCGATGCACGTCGAATCACTTGCTCGCGTACAAGTGTGACCGCTTAGCACATAGCCTTCGCTACCGCGGGCGCTCCAACGGTATACGCGCGCTCTGATTGGTCAAGCTTTTCTCTTAATATCTCCTCAACGAAGCCTCGAACAACATTTTCGCTAAGGAAAAAGTTGTTTCAAATCACCTCCCGAACCACTCCTTTCAATGTGTTACAACATTTTTGAGACACCTTGTATAACGAAGACAGGGCCGTAGCGCGGGCAAGCGTCGTGGGGAAGGTGCCTTCGCGTCGGTGGAGGGAGACACCACAATAGCGGGGCGACGTTCTCCAGAAGAGCCGCGCCGCCAGTCTCGTTCGGTGTGTGTTTATCGACGGTTGTAATAGCGCGGGTGGATTTGTCGCGGTGAACGGAGCATAGCAAACGCAAAGCCGCTCTACAGTGCGTGGAAAGCAAAAGCGTGTGCGTGTGTGTTTTCTTTTCCCTGTCGAGTCCTGTTACCCGTTTAATAAGAAAAAGGGAAAAGAAACGGGGACAAATGCGGTGACCGAGAGGATGTCACGCGAGTGAACCGTGCAAGAAGAGACGCCGTGTTGCGCGGGTGTCCTCGAGAACTCGACTGCAGATCTCCACAGACCGGTCGACGAAAATGCGGGCACGATACGTCGTGGCAGGTGAGTAAGGCCCCGGGCATGTTCGCCATTCGTGCGTCGTTCTTTCCTTCGTGTTCCTCTTTGCTCGATCGCCTCGCCGATCCACGATCTCTGGTCGCTACGAGTTTCGGGGGACGTGACGTTTTTCCTGTTCGATTACCTGAAACCCTTAGGTGTGCTTAGGTATTCGGTGAACGTTATTCGAGGTTCGAGCTATTCGGATCCTTGTATTATGCGTTTTGAATAGTTTGTGCACCGATCGAGTGCAGGCGTAAACCCGCTTAGGGATATTTCATTTATACCCTGTACGCCGTTTACGACACGTAACCGCGTTTACGAGTTGTTGTCAACGAGACGTAAAAGAAAGGATTCGATTAATCCTGTTTAATTAATCTGTCCAACTACAGCGATAACGTGAAGTGCTATTCTTAATCTCGCGTGACCTTCGAGTGACTCCAAAGTGAAAATATGTATCCGCTTGTGATACGTTTCTATTTGAATATTCGTTGATTTTTTGATAACGTCATGTGGATTATGAATCATTCGCATCGTGTTCATTGTCCTTTTCTCAAACTTTATTTTCGTTTAGAATATTGAAGTACTCGAATTTCGATTAACGATATTCGAGGTTCATTCGTAATATTCAAATGTCTATTCGAAAAGTGTTTAGATTCGTAAAGTTTGTATCTGGATATTTAACGGAGACAAAGTTTTATTCTAATCAACGCATCGCACGTAAATCAACGTATGTACGTTATTATACTGTACTGTATAGTGACGTTCATTGAATTGAATATTTAAAGTTTTATTTGCAATAAAGTTTAATGACTAGAGCATTTTATTTTATGTCATTTCATTAAAATAATGTAAGCACACAGATGCTATACAAACTAGTCTTACGTTAATCTATGTAAAAAAGGCGCGTTAAGATGTTAAGCGATATGTTAATACGTTTATGTAACGTATATGCTACATAAACCATATTCGGTTTAAAATCAATAAATAAATATATACAATAAAGTATAGTATAATATTTCAGCTTATTTAGTGGGTGTACAAGATAATATGCGTGTAGAGTATAACTTTTTAGAATTCGTATGTAGTACGGTCATTGATTGTTTATTACATCATCGTTTTGACCACAAGGATTCGTGGCGTTCATCAGAAACAAAACACATGATGCATACGATAGAAATACCGATATGAATGAAAATATAATTGCCGTACACGCAACGAAATTCTAACAATAGAACACATAATATTTACTTGCAAAAATACGGAACCACTTAACATTCTTTCGAGATAATACTAGTATGTATGTTGAACGATCATCCAATCGCAAAAACTATGCGTTAGTCTTGTGCGACCTATTCTTAATCTGGTTATTAGAATTTGTTCTCTTCTTAGCAGAGAAATAGCAGGATTTCTTGAAAATTTATTTTCCACTGTTGGTTCCATTTTTCTAAGATTCTTTTTGCTATATCAATCTGTGCATCTTCCTTTGGTATTCCAACATTACTGAGGTCTATATTTAGTGGTCTCTCGGTTTCTTCCAAACATGAATTTCTTGTTCTTTTTTTTTTTTTGTGATAAGTGATACATGGTTGTTTGTTTCTTTTACGTAGTTCATATTGCAGTTTTTGGATCATTGAGTTCCTGTCGTAGTGGTTGCAGATTCCTTGAAGGATCTTCTCGTTACCGAAACGTTAATATTCCCACGGTAACGTCGAAATAACATTTTTGAAAATAGAAATATTCCAAGTTGAATTGTAGTTTTCGAACAGCTATAAAATATTCGAACACAAAATGATTCGCGAAGGCCATATCCTACCGGAGATGTCGACGCGTGGTCGTTTCGACTGTGTCGAAATTAAATATTGCCTTAGTCGAATGGGAAAATATCGATCAACGAGCCGAGTGTCTCTATGGTTGTTAATTTCCTGTAGTTTCCGTGGCGCGCAGTACGCGTCACGTTTGTTGCTCAAATTTCAGCGCGAATCAACTGGCCGCGGCGTCGAATTCGTGACAGGTGGGGAGGGCCATCTTGCCAAACCGTTCCGCACACCTGATCGTCTACCTGAAGTACTGTTATACGTCCGCGTACACGAGGATCGTCTAAAATAGACGTCCGTTCTGCTTCATGGAACCTCTGGTAATATTCACGCGCGACTTTCCGTTAACGTTATCAACTCTTCGCCTCGTTTCTTCCATTTTCTAACTGTGTACGAACTTTTTGTGACGAACGCGTCCTCGTCAGTTGGACGTACGCGTGTTCTCTACCAAGTTTTCTCTCTCTGCTTATTATTCGCGCAACTTGTGATTCCAGTTTCCAGACAGGTGTAAATTGTTGGACGTATATTTCCTTCGGAGCGTTTTGTGACCGCGATTACTTTATTTCCATGTTGTCTAATTACTTCGGCACTTCTGAACGTTTGTCGAATGTTTGGTTACTGTTTGTGACATTTTAATGAACTTTTTTTTTTACAGAGGTGATGGTTGTTATGTATCGTGTAAAATATACAATAAAATATGGCACTGTTTAGTTTTGTGAGATAAATTTATTTGAAATAGCTATTATTTCAAATGAATCGATATTATTTTTGTTTTCAAGTAACTGTATTGAAAATGACGGTCCGAAATAAATTATTATTATTATATTATTTATCATGACTAGACTGTGGGTTTTGGGTATCTATGACGTGCAACAATATAGAAAACGTACATAAATAAAATATACATAACGTATTTTGAATGTATTCTACGATTAATGGAATAATAGCGTTATTTCGTTTTGCGTAAATGCATATTTCTGTTTATTGTATTAGTTTATATCACAATGCACGCATAACGACCATACAGTGATCGTACAGCAAATGCAACGTTCATTTATGTTTAAATACTAAAAAATAATTGTTTCATGAAATTTCATGTTGCGTAATGCAATGAGAGGTATTATTTGTGTTTGAAATATTATATCGTTGTACGCGGTAGATTTGTAGAACTCAAGGAGTGATTGTTCATGATGATGTAGAAATACGTCAGTATGTGTTTTTTTTTTTTTTGTATTTTTCCCATTTCCTGGTTGATTCCAAATTTTATCTATTAAAAATAAAAGTTCACGCATTGAAGGGATAAAAGGACTCCTTTTAATTCAACAATATGTATACCAATCATTTTTCAATATCTTTTTAGTTTAATAGCTACGTGAGCACGAATCAAATGGAAGGTTCTGATATAAGAGGTTCTTCCGCGAAGGAAATTTATTTGGATATATCTCAGCGATGTTTCATCCAGATTGGCGTTTGAAAATATTATTTAAGGCAAGAGCACCGTATAGTTGCATAAAAAAAAAGAGAATGTGTACGTGTCCACTAGGATTGTAATATAAAATTGCAAAAGTGACATGTTTGAGTAGCGAAACGTTTGTAAAAGTTGGATTTAAAAGTTAAAAATTAAATTCGCTAATGAAAACAAAACTGGAATTGATAACATTGATGAAAAATAACGAATAAACTAAATTATCTACAATAAATAGAAATCGCCTTATTTAATCATTATAAATAATTTATAATTAAATAATAGTAGTCTTATACGTGGATCGAAAAGTATAATAAAGGAGAAGCCACCTAAACATGCAAACAGTAGCGTGCGTTTCGACTGTTTTGAGTATAAAATGGAACTCGTTGCTCGACAATTCTTAGCCCTCGAACGTCGCAGTGATCTACGCGTATCGTCGTGTTTCACAAGCGGAGAAATTAAACTCGGAATCGCGAAGGCCTGATCGATAATGTTGGTGCAACGACCCTTCTAGACTCTTAAATCGTAAAGTAATCGCGAGAAGATAATGTCTCCGGGTCTGTTAGTCGCAAGGGGCTCTCCCCCCGTAAGCGTTGATCGAAAAGCTACAGTTGCGCAAACAAATTTTGCGAGCGCGTGAAAAATTAACGCGATAAACGCGAAGCATTGTACCCCGAACCCGCTCACTATAACACGCGGTACCTACATTCGTAAAGCAGACCAGTGGGATATCGATCGTTTTAAATCTTGCATCTTGCGTTGTTCGACGATGACTAACCATTCGAGCCTTCTCTTATACGTATACCAAACGGAAATATAGTCCCTCTATTGTACGACTTTTTATTGAATTTCATTTTAAACTCTTCAGGGATATTAACATATACGTGTACATTTGCATTTGTCGCAAAATTACCGTTATTTACAATCGCCGTATCTTTTAGAATTTAAAAATGTACGATATTAACACTAAACCTACCACGACTGGACAAATGACCGTTTTCAAATTTTTGTACATAGTTCTTGTATATAATATGTAAATTATACAAGGCCTACCAAAAATTATTCGACACCATTGTTTGGGTGTTTCCAGTAGTGCAATTAAAAAATGTTTTCGATAAAAGTTTATCGGTATGTAATGTGTGTATGTGTGCATGTAGTGAGCTACATGTTCGGATATTCTTAAATGCTGAAAAAATTTATTTTACGTGAAGAAGCGAAGGTCACCTTGACATTTTTAAATGGCATCATACGTATGACATATAATACCATATAATAGTAAACGATTCCACATTTGTTATCACAAATCAAGAAGAAATAGGTGTATTGATATTTTTGTAAGATAAAATTAGTAAACAAACCTGTCTGTATTAAATCATTATCTGATATTAACAATAAGACACGTTTTATGAAAGTATAACACCGCTTTTCCGTCATCGACATCAATGGAGCGATTATTTTCTTTCGTGAAAATATTAGACGGGTCCAGAGAAAAATCACAGCTTCCTTGAAACAATTCTTTTTGTTCCATATTACTACGATGATTGTTTCTTTCGTTAAATTTGTAATAAAAAATTAAGGAACCAATTCATTATTTGATATTGATACTATTATTAGATATAATTCATATTATTTTGATTTTCAAAAAACTGTATCGAAAATATCATGAAGATTATTTCTTTCGTTAAATTTGTAATCAACAAATAACGAACTAATTCGTTATTTGAAATTGATACTATTATTAGATATAATTCATATTATTTTTATTTTCAAATAAAATTCAAATAACTGTATCGAAAATAAGTTTCGAAATTTCTCGACGGACTTTGGGAAACTTGTATAAAGTAATCTAGAATTTTTTTCATAAATATTGACTATTTTCATATATTTCTCATACATCGTTGGGGACATTATGCAACGCGAAGACGAAAGTGCACGCTTTCATTGCAGCGTGAAATTTTGCTTTGCAGTAATTATTCTCAAACTTCGCGAGTTATGTACTTTCCATTCGTGGCGTCGCCTCTATGCGTAATTTCATTCGTGAAAGCCCGAAGAGTCGAGCGTCCCGCCGCCTCCAGGTGCAGGAATAGAGAATCAGTTTCTAAACTCGTCGCTCTCGATTATTGCTAATTAACCTAAGTGATTCTCGAGATTAACGAGAATCCGTTAGAGGCACTTTTCTTCGTCGGGACGGTTATCCGCACGTATTACGCGGGTCGGAATTCTTTGGCGAAAAATGCACGCCGAGAAATCGCGCCACCGAGCGTGAAACTGAAAAACTCGGGACACGAATTTCTAGCTAAAGGAAAACCATATTCCGACTCGTCTGGCGCAGGTGGAAGCCAGGTCGGTGCATTAACGTTGATCCCTTGCTTCACGCTCAGGTGCGTGCCTTGAACGCCGTCACACGCATGATCCACACGCATAAACGACCGCCATGCCGAAAAGGGGCCTTCGTGTTATCGTTATACCTGCTGCGACGACGCCAAGCGGACCTGAGGAAGCATAGAAAATTTTTTTTTTTTTTTTTTTGTTTTCTATAAATGCAGAAATTGAATTGAATTTGTTTGCAATAAAAAGATATAAAAGTTTTCCAAAAGGAACTTCTTGACACGTTGGTCGCTCAGAAATGGCTGACAGGACTTTTCATTATGAAACTAAAAGAATTAATTTGTATGCAGCAATTAAATTTGTATGAATTTGTTTGCAATAAAAAAAAATATAAAGGTTTTCCAAAAGGAACTTCTTGACACGACGTTGGTCACTCAGAAATGGCTGACAGGACTTTTCATTATGGAACTAAAAGAATTAATTCCGATGGTGGGACAATAATGAAAATTAATCTGGATAAAATTCGTAAATTTGGCGATGTTAAAGAATTAAATATTACGACAAATGTTAAATTATTTGATACCGAATAGTCTTAAGGGGTAACACCACTCTAGAGGCTGATAAAAATCTCCAAAAATCCCTTTGACAATTAATTTTAAGAGTATCGCAAAAGGAATAGAATTTCTTTGTTCTGAGTTTAGTTAACGGGTATTTAAGTATGAAAAAGAATCGTTGTATCGTAATTTTACTACAATATGGCGGCGACAGATCGAGTCGTCGAAATTGACTTTTTTTTAAACGCCTTCACGGGAGGACAGTTCTCTCGTTACTCGTTACGTAGAAGAATAATTTAATTTAAAAATACGCGTTCTTCAATTTGTCTTATTTTATCACTGGACAAACCAGAAGCCTGTCACGATCGTTTTCTGTTTCGTCTTATCGTCAGCGAAAGACGAGTCGACTAGCTTCCGTAACAGGTATCCCATTTTATTCGGCGCGGGCGAAATTTTACCGCCGTAACTGGAGACTACTGGTAACTTTCCGACGAGCGAAATTCACTTCGAATTCGTACAACGTTTGTCCTGCCCCACATTTCTTTGCTTTTTCACATTCCAAATATTTGTTACTGACATTTATTCACAACATTTAATAATGCATAGTAATTTATACTCTTACATTAGGTTGTCCGAAAAGTTTCTTTCGCTTTATTAATAAGTAATAAATGCACAATAGTTTATGTTTTATGTTACATTACTGAATTGTACACGATTCATTTCGCTCCGTTACTGTTACAACATGAATATCTATGAAATTAGATCGTCTATTTATATAAACACGAGCACAGAAAATAATTGAGTGCAACTCGCGAAAGAAACTTTCGGGACGACCTAATATTAATATTAAGTCATCCCGCGTGTCTATGCAGAAGACTCTTGTCAAAAAGAACCTCGAATGAAATAGTTTCAGGATACTACTCTAAACAGTCAATTTGGTATTCCCGATGCCTTCTGTAACCGTGTCACGTGTTTTCGATGAATGCGCAACGTCATCATTCCAGAAGATTTCATTTTTTCGAGATCATCGAGGCGCGACGTGCCCAGCTTTGCCCGTTTTATTTTCACGATGGATTTTTTTCGAAGCTTTGTCACGACGCCGCCGATAACAATTGCTGGCGAATAGAAAAACGGTAAAATCAATGACTCGCGATAGTAAAACTGACACGAATGATTCAAACAAGTACTTTCCGTTTCAATGAGCGACATAAACATTTCGCTCGAACAGATTGCATAAGTTCTATTTACATTTTTAATTTGTTCTTAAAATATTGTACTGCACCATTTTTTACTGTACTTTAATTGTACTGTGTGCTAAATACATAGCCTCTCCAATGAGCCATATCGTTATCTCAAACAATATGGTAAATGATACCGATACTAACGTAATGTGTATATAGAATGTTGTAGAACAGAGAAGTTACATTCCCCTAACGGTAGGTTTGATTAACTTTACTATACTTAACTGTATTAGACATTACTTCCTGGATTCTCTGGCTTCCTTATGCGCTTTGTACGAGGTAAACCGTTTCCTCGTTATTATGCTTGAAACAACTCGTACTATATTTTATTATAAGCGTCTCACTCAATATTGCTGAAACGGATGTCCGCGAAAAAAGAAGTCAGCGTTAATCCTCAAACAACGATATTACATTCTTCCTTTCATCTTTACCTAATTATAAGAATTTTTAATACCGTCGCTGTGATACATTAATTTATTACATACTTTACGAATTGTCTCATTCATTTCACGTTCATTTTTATTTTGATTATATTATACTGTTCGAAACAATACGTGCCTCAGGATCGTTTGCAGAAATTAGTTAAATTTATTTCGTTCGTTCGTATTGCGTCTATATCGCGCACAATTATAATAATACGAAAATAGAAAAGGTAATGAAATAGGAAAGAATCTATACGATGTGAAGCGTTTCAAGATGAAACGCGAAGAGAAAACCTGTAAAACTGGGGCTACCATCTCTGGATTGTGAGAAAAGGGGACAGAAGACACTCTTTTAAAAGACGACGATCCGGGAGCCAAAAGAAAGTAGTATAATTGTTTACACATGTGTAACTCAATAAACGTTAAATAAATATCACCTTATAGAGAATAACAAAACGAAACTTTTTTATATATACAGTTTATTCGTACGACGTTTAGTTTCAGAGATAAAAATTGAAAACTTAGAAGATCGCTTTCCTGAAATTCAATTTTTTTCAATGAAATTCTAACTTTTCAATTTTTATTTTTAAAACTAACAATAAGCGTCCTATGTATAAACTGTACACGTAAAAAGGTTTCGTCTTATCGTAATCTGTAAGCTGATATTCTTTATTAAATTAATTTATCGAATACAAACATTTCTTTGAGTTCATTTATTGAGGGTGTATACATATATACGCCCATCGTAGCCAAAGGGTTAATGAGAGTTAACTTGTCCAGATGCTTCCGTTTTGAGAGTATGCAAGAAACGTTATTTTTAAGAAAATCCTCACAAGGTATCAACTGTTGCTACCTCATAAATGCATTACCCTGTTTTGTTTAAAAGATGTTGAAATTTCAACCATTACATACGTTTGTCAATGCCGGGAAACGCAGATGGCGAGTTTGGTTATTGTCGGAACCAAGTAGTACGTAGGAAATTCTTGAATGTTCCTCAAATCTCGTGAAAGGTTCTCTTTTAAAGAACCCACGGGGAGCCAGGACACTGCCTAGAGTGCCTCTCAAGAGCCATATGCCGCGTTTAATGTCATTGTCTCCTCTGCCTTCTTACGTCTGCTTAACGTCACGTGTTATCCCTTTTTTTCCTTTCTTGAAGACAGAAACCAGATTTCCGATTTCGTGGAAATTTCTTCGGTCGAGTACGGGCCCATTATTCCCTGAAAATGGGGAATATTCATTTCACCGTCTCCAAATATTTAAATTTAAAATGTTAATAAGCAATATTGATTGAAACGTACTATTGTTACAACTATATGGCTCGTACTTGACATTGAAAATGAAAAGAATTAAACAAAGCTACCGTTAACGATATTAAAAAGTGATTAGAGATCGAGTAGAGAGTACGATCGATCTTAAACTTGATGAAACTAATGAAACAGATTCCGAACTATTGGATATTTCATATTCATGCTATAATCAAATTTCTTATATGGAATGAATGCATTGAAATATTATACTAGATTCTCCCGGTAGCTCCTGTAATTTAAGACGGATGTCGGCATACCGATCGAATCGCATTCGAGACTGATGTAACTAGATTTTCATTCGCTTCGCTTCTTTTCCGTGATAATCTCGTTTCGGAATTATTTCTTTTTTTTTTTCGTTTTGCAACGAGCGAAACTTCCACCAGACGAACCCGGATTCGCAAAATTTGACTCCACTAATACACAATGAATTCAAACATTTATTGATTTGTCTCGGACATCATTTGAACAAGCTCTTTTGTCGGTGTGTAGTCGGCATTACTTGTAATATGAATTTAGTTTTTAAAGTTAGCAGCTATTCAACAGATTTATATACAAATTGTATACAAATTTTAGTAATACATTAAAATTTTTGAAATTGGGATCTATCAGGAATAATATTCCTGAATTTTATTCATTATAATTGAGATTGTTGTTTGTATTGAATAAAAACTGCAATCTTAATTAAAATTATTATTTTATTCTTTTATATGGCTTTATTTTTCCTCGCATCTACTGCTTGGTAGAATTATTATTCTTTTAATTTAAATTAAAAATTTTTTAATTTAAATTCTTGTTTGTTTTATCCTATGTTGGAAAGTATTTAAATAAGATTAAAATCTGGTTACAGAGTTGTTGACGCGTAGTTTTCTTTGCATCATGCGGTTTAATCATATTAATTCCATATTCGTTGGCATTAATGAAGGCATGTCGTTTCCGATAGACGCTCCCGTCGTTGAACTTGGCTTCGTAGCCAGAATCTATATGCTGGCCCCATCCGATTAATTAAATCATTTACTCGCAACATTAATTACTCGCGCCTCGTACGATTCGTCGTGCTCAACTAGGGTTGCCAAATAAAAAATTCTGGTTCCGAGGCATGCATGCAGCCTAAAATGAAATAAAAAGAAACCTTTCAGCGGTACAAGCTTATCACCAAAATATCTTTAACTGCGCAAAATTAGGATAGACTGTAGTTTTAATTAAAACGGTGAAATAAAATGAAATATTTTTCGCTAACTCTTGGATCTTGAATTTTATTAATTTTTATACCGTATTTTTTAAACGAAATTGGGGAATATTTAGTTCTTTGTTTGTAACGATTAAAGAGGCGAGTTTTATGGAAATGATTTAGAGACAAATTATTTCAATCGAAACGGAGTAGGCAATTTTCTTAGATTGTAACGTTTCTAATGAACCAATCGAAGATATTTTCGCTTATTGACACTGTATTTATTAAACTTTGCAGTAAAGAAAGAAATTGCTCTTTGAACATTTAATAATGATAATATAATAAAAAATAGAAAATGGGTCATTCGATTCAATGTTTTTGATATCAAATTACTACATTAGCTTATACATATATATATATATATATATATATATATATATATATATATATATATATGTATATGTATATTAAATATAGAATACATGTTACTTCCTGGGTTGGAGCATGCAAGACCACCAATCTCATTAAAATACAATTTGCTGTATACCTTAAAAAGTCCGAATTTCGTTATGTTTTTATACATACTTAAATAACTTTTATCGCATCAAATACAACGTTTATTTTCAGATGATTTTATAATCTCTGTACACGTATGTTCATTTTACTTTGAAAAGCAAAATGTTTTTACGCTTTAAGTAGATTCCAACGTGTCTTTAGGGTGCCTAACTGTACTTAAGGTAAATGCGGTATTGTTCACGGTACAATTTTCATCGTTCTGTATCCTCCAGACGGTGGATTATTTAAATAACACAGAGAAAATTGTCTCCGTAGTCGTCGACCGTCAAAGCGTTCACTTTAATCGCGTATTCGATAATCGTTCGCTTCGATTCTCTCAGGTAAGGCTTGTAGTCGTCGACAAACATGCAAATTCAATCGAGCTTCGTCGAATAGATTTTTTAAATATTTGCATCGACAAATAGTTCCTTTATATCTAATGCATTATTGAAACTACTGATGAACAAAGACCTGATGGTCAAACGACCGTGAGTGGTATTTTACATTTATCTTTAGGCAAACGTGTGAGATCACGTTGCGATCTTCTTTAGACAGATTTTTCAGAGGTGTAAAATGTAATAATAAGTAGCTTACTTTAGATCGTATAGAGGTATCAAGGTAGTTGTTCCATGGATTTATTTAATGTAGGATTTTAACAAAACTTCACTTGATTGCTCTTTGGCTAAATATGAATTATACGAGCCTAATTTCGATTTAAATTGACCACCCCTGTTCGATGAAAAACGATATCAAAATTTTGTCGGTAACGTCGGTTTATATAACATATTGAATTTTCAGCAAGTTCTTAAATTGCGTTTTCATTTAATTTAAAACAAATTTAAGTGAAAATCTGTCGATGTTAAATATTCCAATTAAACCGCAAGCGAAAATATTAAAAACTAGTTTGCCGTCGCCATAAAACTCCATTAAAAAATTAATACATCCGCAGTACGTGCTGTTTTTTATTCCAGTGAAGTTTTAGATAGAAGTTCGCATAACGTTCATAAATATTTAAGACGCGTCTTCCGTTTCTTAACGCAATTTTCTATTCTCCAACGGAGACCTAGTACTCGACTTGTACTTTGATGCCCGTTGTTTCTTAAAAATGTAAATGCATGAGATTCGCATGCGTGCAACTGTTCGCACAAGTAAGCTTGTTGCACGTGCCACACATTGAATTGTGTTCCAGGATGAACGTACGGACGCGAGCGTCCCGGGGCAAACAAATCCTATCGTGGTGGCTGTTGAAACTGGCGTTATCGGGCCCAAGGAATTTCTGTGGCCTTTACAATTACCTTAAAATACACTTTTGACATGTAAATGCGTTTCGCGTGCGTTTAGATAAGCCGCACGATACCGAGACCGCATCTCGTATCGTGAATCACTTTGTGACTTCAATTTTTTCTAGGCATAGAAAAACTGGTTCCGAGGTTTAAGTGTATTAAATCGTGGCCCTTTCAGCGTTGTCAAAAGAACCACGACCAACGGTTTGAAAATTGAACAGGTTCTGATAACGTTGGACGAGTTGCATGAAAGCTTTTGGGAAGGGCCAATTTCTCAGAGGATAAATTTATTTACTTTGTTTTGTGGTCACTGCCAAGCCTTTTTTTATTAGATGAATAAATTCATTTAAAAATTGCTTTTTAGATATCTAAGGATGTTTCGATTGTTCATTTGTGAGTCTACTTCGGGAAATAAATCCTAAATGAAATGTAAAATAATAGGATGATTGGGAAATTTACGATTCTCAAGTAACCGTGTCTATTTGTCCAAGCTAGAATTTAGGATATGGTTATGTCATTTCTTACAGCGTTTTAATTAATAACAAAAGCTTTGGGATCTATAAAATAGACGTGTACATTTATTTTTCTTATATTTTTCGTGATGAGTTTATAATATGATTTCTGTATGTGTATCATTTCATTCGTTATATATAATAATATATATATATATATATATATATATATATATATATATATATATATATTCGTATGTACATATCTATGTAATTAATTTATGTAATGATAATACAATATTATATGTATATATTATCATTTTATATAGTAAGTTTCATATCATTATATATAGTATCATTTCATTCGTTATATATAATAATATATATATTGATACATATATTATCATCGTACGTGTAGTTTAATATATATTGTTTAAACTAATAATTCAATTATGTACATATAAATATACATGTATATGTATAATATAAGTATAGATAAATGATATTATATTGTATATACGTATGTACATATGTATGTAATTAATTTATATTTATATAATGCTAATATATTATTACATATTACATGATTATAAAATCTGTGTTATATTTTTTTACTCGGTGACACTATATTTATCAACGTTGCAATGAAAATGCAAATTGCTCTTTGACCATTTATCCACGAAAATGTTTGAAATATAAAATACATAGTGCATTTTAGAAATAATTTATAGATAAAGTGTTTTACTCCAGACAAAGTAATTAATTTTCTTAGATCGTAACGTTTCTAATGAACAACTTTTCTAAAGGATAACTTTATCCAAAGATGTTATGTGCGGTCCAGAAAGGAACATTGTTCCGCGTACCCTTGTACCACTTATTCTCACACACAGCCCTGTGCCAGATTTGATCAAGTAGGATCACAGCTAGTAGTGAAAAAAAAAAAGCGATACGTGTAGCGAATTACGTAAAACCTCCGCGCGCTCTACTCGTGATAATTTAAATTCTTCGAAATTCTGTCTTGTGATTGCATTTTATTTTTTTTTTTTTTTCTCCTTTCGTTGGTCTTGAAATAGTAAGTCAGCGTCGTCCTACTGTCGGGTTGAACGGCCCCCATTCAAATCGAAGCCCTAAGAGAACTTTCTGCGACGTTTGTAGAGCAGCTTTGATACGTTTGATTCGGAAAACCAATAGCTTCGCGAACAGACTCCTTTGGAAATCCTGTTCAACGGAACGTCGAGGTGTATGCATGAAACGATCGTCGTAGATTGTATTTACAATACGTCATACTTTTCCTTGTAAGTTTTGCTTGTAACGTGAAATTACTAAATTTTTATATCGTTTTTCATAAAACTGAGGTGGTCGATTTAATTGAAAATAGGATCATACGACTCATATACAATCAAAGAATAATCAAATGAAGTTTTGATAAATTCTATTAGGTTGTCCCGAAAGTTTCTTTCGCGAGTTGCACCCAATTATTTTATATGGTCGTGTTTCTATAAATAGACAATCTAATTTCATAGATATTCATGTTGTAACAGTAACGGAGCAAAATGAATCGTGTACAATTCCGTAATGTAACATAAAACATAAACTATTGTGCATTTATTACTTGTTAATAAAGCGAAAGAAACTTTTGGAACAACCTAATACGTATCTTTTAACAATGAAAGAATATTTTTAAAAATTGCGTTGCTATCTTTTGAAAAAAAATGTTCAAAAGCAGCCTTTCATTTTAGCTCGTTACCTTGTCGAATCCCCTTAAGCAATTTCAGATACACCAGCCGTACCGTTACGTGATTTTTTTACTTAAATTCCGTAAGTTTGTATGCGTCTACTGCGTTTACTTTTCGGTAACGAATGAACATTTAATAGAATTACGTAGCAGCCTCCGAAAAGAAAATTTCAAAAGCTGCCTTACATTTGGGCTCGTCACCTTGTCGCATACCCTTAAGCAATTTTAAATTCAGCAGCCATAACTTTGACGATTGAAAATGACTGTTTTGTTTACTTAATGGACCATTGTCCTACGCGTGAAAGGAAAAAGATTAGAAAAAAGATAGGAAATAGGAAAAGGGGATACAATGTAAGGGAAGGGGACAAATGTAAAAACCCATAAAGGTGTACATGGCAATAAAATGAATAAAATAAGAATAAATAAGATACAAAACTATTTTAATAATCTGTTTAATTTTCGGCTTTCAAACGATCCAATATCAAGTTACCATACTAGCCGTTTACAAATGTAAAGACCCATAAAGGTGTACATGGCAATAAAATAAATAAAATAAGAATAAATAAGATACAAAACTATTTTAATAATCTGTTTAATTTTCGGCTTTCAAACGATCCAATATCAAGTTATCGTACTAGCCGTTTACAAATTTTATGTGGCTATAACGATTTAAATAATGATTCAAAATTATTTCTACTGTTATGTATAAAAACATTAACATTCCACAATTGTTAGTTTAAATTTGGTAGATTTGTCGTCGAACGCGGTTACTTTTTCGTACTGCCACGGTAAAAACCATCGTATTTTGCAAGCCTTCGTCCTGTTGTATTCGGTTAAACAATTTCAGCTATAAATCATGCAAAGCTGCTCGGCGGGTGTCTCGAAAACATGTTGGTCGTGTGCACGAGACGATTCTTCTTTCTCGCTTAATTTTCGTGTCATCCTTTGCCGATGTGTCGCACTCATCACCAGAGACCCGAGTTCGTCCTCTTTTCTCTAAGGCAGTGTCTCTCAAACTATGGGGATCCGTCAATTTTTAAAAGAAAAAAAGGAAGAAATTATATAGCGAACTAATATATTCTCTTTCGACGTATCTCTGAGATCAAAATCAATAATACAGCATTATTCGCTAGTTTTTAAGGAATTATAAAGTCGGAATTAAATTGATATTTAAATATAAACATAAATACAAATACGAATAATCGTGGTTTATTTTTAACATGATTTCTAACTATATTAGGCATTGCAAATTCGACATACAGATATAAAGAAGAGGAAATAATTTATTATAATGATGAAACAGTTTAGCTTAGTTACCACGTTTGCAATGTATCCGCCAGCTCGACAAGGTGTATTTTTAATTTTAAACAGCGGTGCAATAGATCTATAGCAACCACCGTGCTACTTTTAACCATTAATTTAATTGTATTCTAGCATCGTCTCTTTTTAGGGAGGTTAGCTGAAAGATTTCTTTAAACGAGGGTGGATGATGTTTGAGAAACTCTGCTCTAGAGTATCCTTCTTCCTGCGAACGACACGCCTGTCCTACGGAGGCGTCGCCGTTCGCGTCACACGATGCACAAAAGAATCACTATGACGGGTCTGGTTGTCGGTATTTTTTTCTCCTTTAGAACGTGTCATTGTCAAAGGTGAGCTGGAAAACAATGGCGCGCATCGCGTGCACGTATATCGAGCGCATTACTTCGATACTCTCGCAATTTACAAACACTACGAGACAATGATACAAATCTCAGCATCGTTATACTACACGACAGTCACCGTGCATCGTTAACCCTTTGCACTCGAGGAGAGACTCTTAGTTTTATATTTAATTTTCTCGGTTTCTGTATTATATTGGCAATATTTAGTTGTGATTTAATTCACAGGGATTCGATCCTTCAGAACGTTGGCATTGACACGTGCCACAATCGTCAAGGGCCGATAAGACCGTCATTGACTTTTCGAGTTTGAGGTAATTTACGGTCATAGCGTAATACACTGTCTCTCAATGAATAATTAAAATAAACAAATTTGATAAATTATTTCTACTTACATTTAAATTAAAAATTCATTTTACCATGTTGAATATAACTAAATAAATACAATGAATACATGAAAGAAAAGAAACATAAAGTTGTTAAAAATAAAATTAAATGTTTCTTAATTAATACTAATCTTATTAATAAAAATACTTCTCTAATTAAATTTAAAGAAATAGGTGCAGATATATTAGAGGAACATGATAGAAATCAAATTAATGTTATCGAAGGTATAAATGTTATAAACCGTTTATTCAATGTTATAAAAAAATATTTTTGTATACATGTATATGTACATGCAATTAATAATTGCATCATTTCTTTAAATGAAAATGCATATTTTCTCCTACGTAGATCGAATCTTCTCGTCATTCTACGTGGAAAAGTATCGGAGTAAATTGGTAAAAAAAAGTCGTTAGTTCGTGTGGTACTTAAACAATTATCTGTTATGCGAAATCATTTTTTTTTGTCAGCTGTAAAAAATTCGTCAAATATTCACCAAACCATTTGGAATAATTACTTCACGTTAACACAAAGGGGCGAAATACTTGGCAAGTTGCCATATTCGCATTTGTAGCTCACGATTAAAAAAATGGACTTCGAAAGAGGATTTTTGCGACTCACCCCTTTTCACTCCCAAATGGATTTTTTTATCGAATTTTCTGGGATGAAAGCGCTTCGCGAGGGACATCGATTTCTCCTCGCATTAGGTTTGGTCGAAAGTCATTTTGAGAGAGGACGAGAATGAGCGCGATAGTCTTCGGTGGATCGTTGAAGTGATTTCGATGAAAGTTTTTCGAGAAAATGGCAGAAAAGCGTTCCGTTTGTTCTTAAGGGTTTTATCGATTGCGAAACGTGAAAGAGATGTTTAGAAAAAATCAAATCTGTTTTAGAAGATGCCAGTCTTGAACATTTAATGGAAAACATTTATCTTTTTGCTTACTGTAAAATCTTTCCCTAAAAAAAATTTCGAATTTACGAAAGTTCGAGACGTCGTAAATTGTAACAATATAAACTATGAAGAAATTATTCTAACAAAAACTTTATTACAATTTACAACATATATTCAGAGTCAAGTAATAACATTTGTTTAATTATCCACAAATTAGTGGCACAAGTTTTGTTAAATTATAATTAATTTGTACGGTGTAAATGATAGTTTAAAATTTGTAACGCATCGAAAGTCAGAAAAGGCTTGTAAATAAATGAAAAAATGGTACTAATTGTACAGTTCCAAGGATCAAATGAGCAAACATATTTTTCTACGCTCTTATAGAACGAGTTTACTTTAAGTGACCTACATAAACGAATCATTGATTGCGAGAGTTACTGACATTCCATTCCGTCTCTCTCTAAATGACATTTATGTCAAACTAACATTCTAAAGCAACAAAGTGGCTACTAAAACTTTACTTACAATAGTCAATAAATACTATAAAGTATTTGTAAAACTTCACTTGAACGGTTACTAAAAATATCGATCAGCAAAATTATTATTCGTACGATTAATGTACACGTTTGATGTCTGACACAGTTTCCAAATCATAAAACTAAGATCGTTAACGTAATGTATGTAAAATTTACTTACGGTAGTCAAGGAGTGTCTACACTTTGTTTATAAGACTTAGTTTATAAGTTCTTATCAAATACAACTGAAATTTATCATAGCATCAAATGTAAACAAACGTAATTACCACCAATGCAATTATTTCATGCGATCGATACATCGCACAATATTCAAGCCATAAAACTCAAAAACTGCCCTAGAACGGAGAGTACCTCCTCGTGAAATCTCTGCACTGCGTTTTCAAAATGGTGGGATTCAGGCGAAATGGTATAGCTGAAAAGGGAATAGTGCGCACAGTCAATCCCATAAATATTCGTACCCTCGATGTCTATTGAAGATGTTTGACTAAATTATATAATAGTGTTTATATTACCGAATGAATTGTTCATTATAAGTATGTATTATAAGTATGTATATGAATGAGCTTATATATATTTATATAAAGGTGTCCCAAATTAATATATCACGGAATTTCCTTGTCGTAAAACTAAGAAGCTACCCTAGAAAGAGAGATGCGCATCTCCTCGAGAGATCTCTTGACTGCGTTTTCAAAATGGCGTGAGACGGCCGAGATGCAACAACCGAAAAAGGAGTATAGCTTCATGGTCACGACCCCCGAGGTGCACAGGACAGTGTGTTCTCCCGTGGAGGCTTCGGCCGGGTAACGATTTCACGGGTCGTTGTCGTGGCTTCGGGTCGGTCACTGATCCACAACGATGATCCTGAGAAGCCGTGGTAAAAGTTTATACCGTTACGGCAGGGAGGGAGATGTCGTGCAGCGAATATACGCAGCGCTGGCCGAAACGTGCTCTCGAGGCATCGCGGAGAACCGGAAGCTCTAGCAACGCGACTCTCCTTCGGGATTACACCGATGGACAGTAAATTATTCCTAGGCCTTTGTCCGACTCTTCCTTTCTTTTTTTTTTCTTTTTTTTTTTTTTTTTTTTTTGTTCGACGACAACGATGGTTGTTGTCGAGTCTCCGGGTCCCTCCTATTCTCGATCGCGTCTCCTCGCGTCCTTTTATTACCATTCGTCTGCGAAACGTTGCAACGAAGGTCGAGGACCATAATCCACTGCGAATCCATTCCCGGCGTGACGAACATAAGTTTCTGACTTGTAAACGAAGTTTACAAAGTTACACAGTCTACAAAGCCGTAACAAACATCATTCCATACGAATTCGAGACGATACACCACAGGGAGAATTTCAAATGAAAAGTCTCCATAAAAGTTTTGTACCCCTCAGAGAATACGAGAAAATTATTACATTTTCATTACCATCTACAGACCTCCATTGCTGAAACGTGTGTTTAACTTCCATGAATCGTAAATGTACCAGCTACTGAAAATGAAAGGGTTCGTACGAACGTCTCAAGGTTCGCGTTTCGAAAACCGTGAAGATTGTTGCGCGCGTTAAGCTTACCCCTAATTGTAAACGATAGAATCGTTAACATTGTTGCCTTCGCCGGCGTCATCCTTCGAAGGACTTTCATGGCACGAATGCTAGTACACCACGCACACCACTGAATAAAGGTTGCGTATTTCCTGCAATTATCGTTTCTCCTAATTAACTACTACCTTAACGTGCAATTTCGAGGAGTGTACGCCGCGTTGTCGATTTACATCCTGTAGGTATTCAGTCTGCTTTGACTGGAAGTTTATACGGGAACGTCAGATTTCCATGATCTTCTTTTGTTTGTAAAAGTTGATTGCGCGGTTTTCTTCGTACCTCGACTACCGACGGAAGTCGGCAGAAGGAATTTTAATGAAATTACTCCGTTAATTTCGGAAGATACATTTGTCCCTCTACAAATTCAAATATAATCAAGCAATGTCGAGTAAACTGTTCGTGTACAAGTTGTAATTATTTATGCAGTATCTGGTGTTTTGTCGATTCTATTCGATATTTGAAACTAAATAATCGCATAAGTTATTCAGCGTTGGAGGCTAAAATTAATTTTAAACAAACGTTATCGACTAATGGAGATTAATACCGTTGTTTTTATGTGATATATATTGCATCGAGTTATAATAGAAGCTGTACGTGATGCATTGTTCAGATCGCATTTGAGATTGTAGGCATTATTTATTTACGAACGGTAGAAAAGGAATTTTGCTTTTTAATCAGACGCAAGTTGTATAAAATATATTCGATTTTTTATTTTCAAATGGAAGTGTAAACGAGTACAATTAAACGCGAAAGATGATGTCGTTTAAGCGTCCACCACAACTACGTTGCCAGGCGTATTTTATTATTGAAAAATAAAATTCTTTTGAAAAATCCTTTGTACCTTCTATCGTCAAACTTCCATATATAATTTTTTGTTTTGCTTTAATCGTAGAATCTCTCTGATACGTCGACACATGTCCATCCAGCGTATTATGCAATCGATGCGTGTCAATCAAGGTGCACCCACTCGCATTGAATCGTGCATGCATAGTAAAGTTGCGTCTCTCTCTCTCTCTCTCTCTCTCTCTCTCTCTCTCTCTCTCTCTCTCTCTCTCTCTCTCTCTCTCTCTCTCTGTCTCCTTCCTCAACTTCCTTCTTTATTTCTAATCTTTAAGAAATAAAAAGTCGATACTTTCAAAATTCTTGACTAGAATATCCCCTCAACTTTCGCACTTCCTACTTTTCATTGCGCTCATCTCTTTCTGTTGGCGACGATTCTGTTTTATCCCGGGATCTGGTTTATGACTGGGGAATGTTGTCGATCTCGTGAGAACCACTGTTGAAATGAATGAGACCCATTCACCGATCCGTGGAGCCGATCACGCCAGCCGGTCTGACGACGTAATTCGATAGGAATGTATTTTCCTACGAGGAAACTGAACAAAGCTAACCCCGAAGCGTGGGGTCAATTTTCTTCGAAAATTAGCGACCTTCCGAAGAGTCTTGATCGTTGACGTCACAATGTCGTGCTATGAAAACGAATGGCATTCTTCCTATTATAAATAAAAAGAATTTGAACCGAATGAAATAATCTAAATATTCTCGAGCGAATTTTTTTTCTTTTTTTTTTTTTTAATTATATTTGCTGGTTGCATCTTTGCTGGTTAGCTCTCTGGAGTGAATTGTAAATATTTTCTTATTACATTATTGCAAACTGAGGCGATTCTGAACCACAATTTCCAGTTCTTACACTAATTCTAATATCACGTTTAACTTATAGTTTTTGTCATTGTCCTATATCAGGTTTTCTTTCAGAAAAGTTAGAACAGTTTTACGAAGTTTGAAGTCGTAAAGTTGTCGTTGGATAGTTGGGAATAAGATTGTTTGTTGTAGCAATCGCATTTTATACTGGACATTGGTAATTTTTATTGAGCAAGGAACGGATCGTAAGTTGCTTGCATTTTATTCGTCGTTCAAAACTTAAATGGAATTTTGATCATCTCTGTTAATGAAACCACTGCACACTTCTTAGAAGATAATGTTCTGATGTATTCAACACAAAGAATCATCCTATTGAAATGGAAAAACGTGCTTTTTGTATACCTACGTTCACGTCAATCGAAGATTGCTTTGTTTTGACACAATCTACCATTGTATATCAACACGTGTCGCAAATTCAAGTATGATCGAGGTCTTACAAGGAGACCATCAAACATGGTACCAATGGATTTTGATGAAACTCAAGTATCGTATATCTTATATTTTATTAATTAAATTATTAACACATCGGTTTGGCGAAAAGGAATATAAATAAATTTATGAATAAAAATGTGGATAACTCGTTATCCACATTTTTATTCATAAATAGCGCGTTGTTCATATTTTTATTTACAATTAACTCTTCGTTAAATAACGTTAATCACTTACTTATATTGTTTACCATCCCACACCGAATCGTTTTCACTTGAACCAAATGGGTAATTACAAAAATTATGTAATTTATGCGAATAAAACAATCATTGTTGTTACTATTGTAAAAAACATTACAGTTGTATTAATAAACATGTATACGAAACTCTGGAATATATATAAGCATTTTATGAATATGAATACCCCCATTTCTGCTCCATAACAGTTGGATGGTATTTTAAAATAAGTTTGCGACTCACTTGGAACGGACGATTTCATTTAGGATACCCAAGTTAAAATTAACATTCGTTAAAAAATGTATGAAATCAATCATTCCTGACTCACGTATCACTGTTAAACAAATTTTCTGCCTCGTAAACAAATACACATTTCATTGAAATTTAGTTCGTTTACAATGAATCGATATCGTTATCGTCGACGGCGCATAACACTGTTGTTAGTTACATTAAGGGCCACGGACGTGCTACCGAGAATTCTAACAAACACGGTTTATCGCCTGGCACACTCGATCCTTCTGAAATGCATACCGTAGTCGCGTGCGTTGTTTGACTAACAAACCAGTGTCTTATCTGGCCTTACTTTTTGCTCTACATCCCTCCTCGTGCATCACACTCCCTCTTTGCGCTTCGAGTTCGGTATTAAGGGCTACTCGTTTGTAACACGAACCTCCAAATAACAATTAAATGTCTGTGACTACAATAAATAAGCACCAATTGACTTGTCATCATTTGTCAAAAATCAAAATTCAACATGTTTCTTTACCTTCGTTACTTTTCAACACGTATAACTCAATATTTTAATATTTCAGTCACGAATAAATCTTAACGCAATCAAAAGAAATTCATGTAACATTTTTTACAACTCCATCTGTAAGAAATCCAAAAAATATTTGAAATATTAGGTTGTCCGAAAAGTTTCTTTCGCTTTATTAACAAGTAATACGCACAATAATGCGTAATACATGCACGATAGTTTATGTTTTATGTTACATTACTGAATCGTGCACGATTCATTTTGCTGGATTACTGTTACGACATGAGTATCTATGAAATTAGATTGTATATTTATAGAAACACGACCATATAAAATAATTGAGTGCAACTCGCGAAAGAAACTTTCGGGACAACCTAGAACAACCTCGGGACAACGTCAAAGATCGAAGATCGTCCGAAACTTTGAAATGGCGAATTTAATTCTCTATCGCAAACTACTAAGCGACACAAATTCCTACGTAATAAATCAACATGCAAGTGATTCCTTCGTTTGGTAATTTTCGTTATAAAAATTATACTCGAAAGTTCCACAATGGGCGATGATTGAAGAGATAGAGAAAAAAACCTTATGGAATCTTAAGCAATCGCTGGCATATTGAGCACCCATAGAAAACGTCGCGTGTAGTTATCATCGAGAAACGAGTTACAGCCATGATGACTCACGTGCAGAGTTTTGCAATAGATGCAAAGAACGCTTGTACCGAGGTCCGACCAGTTGTAGTCCCAATAATGTAATCTTTGAATTCCCACGTGTCAGTGGACCGAAAAAGCACTCCCTAAGGGTACAAGTTCTATCGTGTGTCCACTGTCCGGGTTATAAACTGCTCAAACGTTTTCCTTTCGGAGTGACTAGGAGAGTGACCATTCACAGAAGAATGCCTGAATTTCCTTAACACTTTATTTACCGGAAGCCTACTTATAGGCTTTTTAATTGCAGTATTTTGTTATTCGAATCTATTTACCGTGTATTAATTATTTATAAATTAATGTGGATTTCGTTTCTTTCATGAAGTTTTAAAAATGTAACAATTGTACAAATATTTATTGCTTCTGTATTTCCATCGATTTATTGTTCTTAACTTCCCGATTTATAGGGAAGTTATCGTATTTGTCCCTGAAATGAAAAATCGATTTTTTAGCAGATCTCCATGTTTCAAGGTTATTGGAGTTATTTTAGTCTATTTTTAACAAATTGTTCGCGCGCGCGCGTGTATGTGTGCGTGCGTATGTATGTACGTACGTATGTAAACAAATTGTTCGTTAACGTTTTCTAAAAAACTAACAGCGAGATCGAAATGATCGATGACGCAATCGATGTATATCAATCTAGCTTAGAGCTGATTAGATCTTGTTCTAATTCGGTCTAGTAGTTTTTTTAGTTTTTTTTAAGAAAATTTAACTCAATAACGCAATGTAGATGGGACAATATAAATTTATGAACGTATAACTAAACGGAAATAATATATATACATATATCACTATTATTACATTTGTATGCGTATGTGTACATACAGGGTGCTCTAAAATTATGGAAACAGTCAAATATTTCCAAAATGGAACATTTGTGAGAAAAATGATTTAGAGAAATGTTTTAGGGTTTCAAAAATTCTATCGAACGATCGTGTCCGTTTTCAATTACTTCTCTCCAGTCTTCTGATTTCTGTTGCTTGGCTAAAGAGTTACTATCTCCTGTTGCAGTATTATAACTGTCGCGAACAAACGTCTACATTGTGCTCCAATTCGTCGTTTATTATTCGAGGAAAATCTCGCCCGTCTCTGGAACAGCGATTTCGCTGCGAAAGAGCTTAAAGGCGAGGATCAGCGAGCCGTGGGAACCGTTTGCGTTCAGCAGGCAGAACGGGGCTCTCCGATTTCCATCGCAACGATCTTCCCAGCTAACAACGACCCGGCCTTTCAATTTTGTTTACACGTAAACAATCGCGTAATCGCGTCGCGACCTGAAAAATTGTACGTTATTCGCGTCGACGAGATCTCGGATGTTGCTTCGTCGTTTCGTCGTTCGCGGAAAATGGCGACGATCGCGGCCGAGTACCGTAGACGTCGGCGTCGGCGACGGGTCGTTAAGTTGGTCAACCGTAGTCCTAAAATTCCGTTGAATTGAAATTCCACGGTGCTCGACTCGTGCTCCAAGGCAAAACGATCCCAGCAAACACACACGGTTCACGTACGGCTGGGAAGTGGGCGTAAATGGTCGCGAGATACGTACTTGTATGCTCCGTGGACACGGCTGAGCGAAGACGGAACAATTGCTACGGTCTTGGAAAATATCGAGAGGCACGCTACCAGCGAAGAACAGAAAATGTTTCTGCTTGTCAAGTTCCATCGCGCGAGATGCGTTTTATTTGGTCTGTCGCTGGTGATTTTTCGAAACGAGTGTCCCAGTGTCGGTTCGAATCACCGTGTCTTAGTTTTCGCAGAAACTCCTACGATATGACCTAATCGAAGTAAATGAATACTTTGGTCACCGTCGAGGACATCGCAACTCAACTTCCTAATTAAATCAGAATTAAAAATTTTGAACAATTACTTGGGTACCTTCCCACCAAAGCATCACTGGCAACGAAAAAGCAGACTCTCGTTGCAAGAGAAGCGACAACCATGACTCCAAATAATGAAATAGAAATCCCTTACCAAGACTCGATTACGAGAATACAACACTCATCGAAAGAAGAATGGAATAAAATATGGAACAACAAAAGAGCAAAAACTCGCAATATAACGCACGACTTTTACCAAACAGTATCCCAACGCTCCATGACCAGGAGAGAAGAAATAATAATGACTAGATTGAGAACTGGACATTCAAAAATCACACGTGAATACATATTAAAGAAAACGGACCCTCCCCACTGCGACTCCTGCAATAGGGAAATCACAACCGATCACCTACTATACGAATGCAGCAAATTCGATCAACAAAAAAGGAAGTATAATCTCAATCCAGAAGCAGCTCTAACATCCCACGAACATATGCAAAATACCATCAACTACCTCAAGGATACCAAACTCTACAGTAGTGTATAGCACCGCCACAAACCCAATCAAATTCGTCGCTAATTACCATGCGGTAGATGCGACGTAAAATAAATCCATATAAAAAAAAAAAATTTGAATTTTCCTCTCATCGATAACTGTTATGAACGATCGAAATAACTTTCTGTCGTCGACAACTGTTACGAGCAATTAAAATGAACTTGTCTCATTGATAATTGTTATGAGCGATCAAAATGAATTTCTTTCGTAGATAACTGCTTTGAGCGTTCGAAAATGTATCGGATACTAATAACCGTTTTTTGTAACCAAAAAGTTTAAAAATCTAAATTTTTTAATCATTTCATTCTTCGATATTTTTTCCTTATATTCTGTGTTGATTGTCTTGCGCTTCAATAATAATCAATTTTTTTATTAATGACTTGTATCGTTGACAATTTTAGAATAACTGTTATATTTTAACCGTGGTGCTAGCAATGAGTACCAGTGACCTATAAAGGGTTAAATATAATCGAAATAGCATCATCGCTTAAATAATTGAAGCAGCGACGAAAACGGATAGAAATAATTCACCGATACGTATTATATCTCGCATGTTTTATCACGCTGTCACCTATTACTGAATCTTTTCTCATTGTATCGGCTATCGTTGCATTTATCGCTTCACGAATGCTATACATAGATGTATAGCACACGGTACCTCTAGTGAACAGCTTCTCGCGATGCAACAAAGAAAGTTATATCCAGCCAAGGAAGGCGTGGCAGCATTCTTCAGACTCACGCGAGATGGTTGAATCATAATACTCATAATTGAAGTCATAGGTGAATTACCGACGAATCACACGTCATGCGAAGTAACTCTTCTTTCTTAAGTCTGTCTTAACACGTTGACCGCCATGTCGCTCGCAGTGCTCTTCACTGAACGGCTAAAAAAATTAATTCCGAAAGTCGGGTATCAAACGAAATTGAATTTAAATGAAATTTATAAATTTCACTAAAGTTACTATGTAGTTATCATGTAGTCTCCAACAGTTTATAATATTTAATCTTAGCAGAAAGTTTCAAGAATATTTGCCTGGCGGTCGACGTGTTAAATGATCGGCATGGTTATAGCGGGTATCGAGTGAAATTATTCCACAAAAGAAAACATCGCAGCGATCAGATCGGATCAGTGTAAAGAGAAACGGTTTGTGGAAGGTCGTGTTAAGACAACGTAAAGACCAACCGGAAGTAACTGCCCCCTACTCCATTGAGTCGTCGAGAGGCAACGACGAATATGGTGACGTGTCTCTTGGTTTACCTGGGTTGGTTCAACGATGAGTCGATAAAAAGACATCCTGTTTCGTACTCGGCTCCCCAGGCATCGAAGTCTCCGTTTCGCGCGGAACAGAGGTGAAACGTTTCTCAAAAGTTCACCGACGCGTTCGCAGCGTTCTCGAAATTTACTGACTCAGGTTCCAGACAAAGCAACGGAAATAACGAAAACCACTCCGACGAATCCTTTCTTCTATTTTTCTATATTTTTTATTGCATCGTGATATATTCTGAACTTGGTCTACTATTTATTTATGGGAACTGCTGTAATTTCCTGATATTTTACTTGATTTCTGTATAGTTAAAATTACGTCTTCTTTACTTCAACTTCTTTACGTCAACTTATATTTTTCATAATATAGGTTGATTACTTGAGAAGAGCTTCATTGAGTAGCAACAAAGAGGAATCTAAGGGATTAAATTATTTAATCTTAGCTTTATAATTTTATTTTTAATGAAAGTTGGTAAATCCATAAATGAAGAAGGAATTATCTTAAACCTCTTTCTTTACATGTAAATTTAACACCAAACTTTTACCTGTATCGATAAGAATGATATTAAAGACCTTGTGTGACTACGTGTAAGTTTCTTTATTTATTGTGCGACCGAACATCGGTCATTGTTCAGTTGATTTATACAAGAGATCGATGAAACATGGAAGAAAAATGGGAGTCTACATGATACATTAGAAAGGAGTTTACTGTTAGAAAGTATAACGAAGACATTCCTCCAGAAGAACAGAGTTCTTGTTAACAAGAAGCATCCACTGCGCGGCAGTTGTCAGGCATAACTCGGGAAAGCATAGCGTGCATTACAGGCTATGATGAAAAGGAAACAATGACAGTGAAATCGTAATTCAATGTGGCAATATCTTTAATTCTTGGAAGAATTTGCAACAAAACAGTCGATCCAAGGATAAATAATTGCGATAAATTCTTTAAAGGAAGAATCCTATTTTAGCTGTCACTGTTACTAATTTTGTCTTGTATGATGTTTTTTTTTTTTTTCGCGAAGATAGACATCAGTTGATTGTTACAGAATAAATTTATTTTCAAACATAGAAACGTAATAATACTATTACTCTTCAAACCTAGACAATCGTAACAATAAAAAGGAACATAACGTTTCAATTTTAAATAAACGCAATTCATTTTTACCTAAAATGTAGATATAAATATATAAATAAATATAAAATAATTAATTTTTCTTCTCCATTCGTCAATTTTTGTAGACAGTTACACTATTTAGATTAAATCTGATTCTTTTTTTTTTTGTATATTACGGGTTAATGATCATGTGAAGTTGCTATGGGATAAAAATATAGAAATAACGATATCATAATTTCAAGCAAAAAATGATATTTTGTTATTTCGATAAAACCAATCGGTATTTCGAAATGGTTTGAGTTACTTTAAAATCATATTTTCAGACGGAAAATCAGAAAAAAACGTAATGTTTACATCATCAACCGTATACAATTAAGAAAAGAAATGAAATATAACCCGAAAATCACATTCCCCTCTTCCTCTTTTATGCAGAATATAAATGAATAAATAAAACGAATAAATTTTAATATTCTTTTATACAGAGTAGATTAAAATCTAACGAGTCGCAAATAAGTGTGTTGCACATCAAGTAAACATGAGCAACTATACTAACATGTAGTAGCTCTTCACTTCCGTGACATACTTTCAACGTTTCGATGAGTACACAAACAATATCTTTCGACATCCAACATACATTGATCGTAATCAGGTGGAATGCAACGCGCGCGTGCATTATCGCAACCGAAATAGGAAGTGGAAGGTGATAAGAAAAATTAGGGCAGTCACGTAGCTAATCAACTACAGTGTCTTGTTTCTCGATAAATATTTCGTATAAATGTTTCTGTCATTGAGAGAAAACTTTTAATATTTTTGGGAGGTAACATTTTATGGCGATTTACTTCCTATGCAATTTGTCCAAAACTACAGTTACAAGTAGTACGTAAATGAAATATTTAATTATTCAAAGTTGTTCGTACGTTTCTATCATTGAGAGAAAACTTTTAATATTTTTGGGAGATAACATTTTATGGCGATTTACTTCCTATGCAATTTGTCCAAAACTACAGTTACAAGTAATACGTAAATGAAATATTTAATTATTCGAAGTTGTTCGGACGTGTCTGCCATTGAGAGGAAACTTTTAATTTTATGGAAAGCGAAATGTTATGGTAATTCCCTTCCCGTGCAATTTCGATGCATACATTACGGTATAACGTCCATTATACGAATCTCTGTTATTAGAAATGTCAATCATCCAAGTTCTCTACTAAACATGTATTTAAATGTTCATGTACCAAACGGAATAAAGCCTTATTGAAATAAGTCTCACTGTTCAAATTTTCCATAACAATTGCATAACTAAATTATAATACAAATTTAATATGAGTAATAATGGCATCAAAGTGGCATAATGACAATACATGAAAGAATAAAAATTGCACACTTTTTTTTTTATTAAGAATCTTTGAATGTATATATTAGAAAAAAAAAAAGGTTGTTTAGATGATTCGAGACATACAAGGAATATATTAAATAATTTCTTGTATGTTTCAAACGTCTTACAATATCTAGCAGCCATAAATATGCGGAATTGGCGAACATTAAATAAAGTAATTCGTTTCTAATATTTGTTCGTTTCTGTTATCTTACCCTAAATGTGATCCAAAAATATCGTTAAATTTTTCGCTATTAAATTAATCAATGATACATTAATTACTATTACTTCGCGATCTATTTATAAACGTCTACAACTAGACCTATAAATAAATGTAAAAATCAAATAAAGAAGTAAATCATACGTGCCTTACATATCCTTTAACTCGATCTTCTAAGAAAATGTTAGCCCCGTTCGAATTTATTCCACGAATAAACAAATTAATCAGTCGCGATTCACTGATCGATTTTCATAACAAAGATTCCTACTGTAGAAACACGATTGCGTTAACTCGAGCTAAAGTTGGTTGAAAATTCTATTCCAGTACTGACTAGCTTACTGGTGGTCACGGACGAGGCGCCGCAGGACATCAGGCACAAGATCTACGATGAACATCCACGGGAAGCATACTTCAACGGTTCGTCGTTTCTCAAGCTCGGCTCCTTCGTCTCGGTGCACAGGCACAGCGGTCTCAGCTTTCGAACCTGCGAGGGCGGCCGACTTTTCACCCAGAAGTACAACGATGACTCTGTCAGTCTCGAAGTGACCCCAGAGGGTCTCCTCTTCGTAGCCGTCGTTGACCAGCAGCGTTACATAGCGAGGCTGAACGCCAGGTTGCTGAACAATGCCTGGCACAACGTCAATCTATTTTTCAGACTCGGCAATCTCACTCTAAACGCAGCAGGTCATACACAGGTAATCCTGGCTTTCGAACGATTTTTATAAAAACGGCTGGCTACCCCTAATGTTTTGCACTTTTCTCGTCCCGTACAAAAACCGCTCGTCCTGATCGCTTACCTTCCTTGTTAGACATTTTTCTAAATATTGTAGCATCACCGCCCTCCTCCCCGCCAACCTAAGAATAAAGAGTCGAACATTCGAGGATTCGTCGGTTCGAATCCCTGTCTTATTCTTTCATTAGAAACATAATATACAACGAAATAGAAAAATATAAATTTCACTTACAAGAAACTACCAACGTTTAATATCCACAGTATACATGTATGAATAATATTCTATAAACTTGATAGAGGTACGAACGCTAAGAAAAAATCCTAGCAGTTTGGAAAATTATAATACAATTTAGGAATTGTTAAATCGTTTATCATTTTACATCCTTCGTGATTTTTATACAGTATTGATCCGCAATATTTCTGTTTAGGTAATCGCTAACGCGACTTACAATGCTGCGATTCTTACGCTTCCTGATTACGACATGAACGATTCCCTGATTGTCGGAGAAGGATTCAAGGGATGTATCCTGCAAGGTCCTGGTATTCTTTTTAACGGTTCCATCAATAATGGAGCTGCCTTTGGTCCCTGTCCTGCGGATAACAAAGGATGTAAGAATTCTTATATTGTTCTAGTGAAAATCCTAACGTACCGAATACGTGTAAACGTGTTTACCAAACAAAGAAACATATTTACAATCGGTACAAATATTCTTCGTTTGTTATACTTTCAATATTAGACCAAAATTATTTGTAATACTTCGATAGCTACCTTGTGCCGTTTAGCTGCAGTAATAATCAAGTCGATACATTGATTACTTTTAAAGAAAACAGCTGGCAACACTTTGCACGGGACACTTTGAATGAATATTATTTATCGAACACGTATGGAAACTTTTTCGGTCGAATCTTCATTTATATCTTATTTATCATATATATCTTCATTTATATATTTATAATTTCTTGAAATATCTGACTAAGTAAACGCTAGTATGTCCTTTTTTTATATATATATATATATATAAATATCATACATGGTAAATTTTCTCTAGAAAGGCACAGAATTAATTTCTACGTCAAATATAATACACACATGTACACGAGCAACGATAGTTAAAAGAAAGGTAATGTAACGAATGTAATTCGTGCGACACAGTCGATCGAAGCAAATTGAGTGAAAATCAACGGATAACGTCGAGTATTTAGAAAACGGCGCCGAATAGACGTGCTTCTCATTAGCGTTTAGTAAATGCAATTACTTCCAAAACGACACGATTACGTCATAATTCTTTCGTAGCTGCTTGTAAAATCGTCGGAGAATTCGAGTCTCTGCGCACTTTAGGAGTGAAGATCACGCATTGTTTACGTATCTCGTTCCTCGGTAGATTAGCAGTCACACGTGTGAAATCGTGTGTACCCACTTAAATAAGTAAAGAGTAGATTGCATGCCAGATATCTTTACGAAACTCTTCCAGGTGGTACGAGCGGACTCGGAGGTGGTATAGGAACAAGCCCAATTACCACCATGGATTTCTGCCATCACGAGCCATGCATGATGCATGGCAAATGCGTGTCACGGCAGGATCGTTATGAGTGCCACTGTTACGCCCGATATTCCGGGAACAACTGTCAAATTGACAATGGTAGACATCGATGTCGAATACGGGATGTTTGCACAGACCTGTGGAATAGAAATAGATTCATGGCCTTGAGAAAGTACACCTTGCGCGAATCATTGGACCATTCTTGTGTCAACGTGCGTACAATCTGTCGAGAAACGAAAGGAAGAATAGAACTGTTCTTTGGTGTTTCAAGGAATGAGAATGTTTAACCATTTGGAATTTGAGTTTTACACGTAGATTTAGCTTTAGTCGGCTAAGTGACATTTTAACACGTTGAACCCCACGTCACCCACCTATGGATGACGGAGCTTTTCACTAAAGAATTTTAATAAATGATTTGAAGGAACTAAGTATCGACGAAAACAAGTCTCGATAGAATTCGTGAATTTCGATGAGAATTCAAAAATCAGTAATACGATAAGTGTTAGATTCTATCGTTTCTAATTGTCTCGAGACGAAATTTTTAGTCCTGTAGACATTTCCATGCGAGTCAGTGTGACAGTCAACGTGTTAAGGGGATCATTCCGCGTGACGGCTGTTTTTTTTAAGGTTCCTTCGGAATTTATTATAGCGAAATGAAAAAAAAAAACACAGAGCTCTCAAATTTTTACTATATATTTATTCAGACTTTAACTGTGACTATGAATTTTTGAAAGCGAAAATATAACGTGGATCGCTAGATTTATCGGTTGTATGGTACCCATGTAAAAAAGAAGGTAGGTGAACGGCGTCCATGGTTCCGGCAGACTGGCTAATCTTAAAAAAAAAAAAAAACCAAAGTGCATGTTAATCTGTAGATGGATGGCTATCGCCAGAACTAGGATCTTTTAAGAATCTTGAAAATTCAATTTTTTATACGCATTTAAACATCAAGACCAAAAATTTCATGATCTTTAACGACTACTTGTTTATGAAGAAAGAAAAAGGGTTCAATATTTTTCAAAAATCCTAGTTCGTGCGATAGCCATCCACCTATAGATCAACATGCAGTTTGTTTTTTTTGCCGGAATCATAGACGCTGTTCGCCTACCAGACCAAACGGTAGAGAATTGAAACAGCGTTTTTGTGACAAGAA
The DNA here is from genome assembly GCF_026225885.1 of Hylaeus anthracinus. Classification (NCBI taxonomy): domain Eukaryota; kingdom Metazoa; phylum Arthropoda; class Insecta; order Hymenoptera; family Colletidae; genus Hylaeus; species Hylaeus anthracinus. The sequence goes on along the minus strand of NW_026534348.1, from coordinate 7,784,170 downwards.
TTTATAACTAAAACAAATGTTTCTATTTAGACGTTAACATGCACAAAACTTGCCGCATTGAACCACAAAAAAATGTCTTCTCGTACATTTTTCAAGTATATGTATATCATCTGTAGAGAAGAATATTTTGTTTCAATTTTAAATCTTACTTTTCTCCAGCTATGATTTGCACATGATCATACAATCATTGATAATATTCTCGGTATTGTTCCTTTCGTCTAACGGTACAGCGTTGACTTCATAAAACACACGTACATATAATCGAAAACGAAGTAGCAGCATTAAATAATAAACATCGAAGATTGTCGATGAAGGATACCTGGCCATGAACTCTCTTTTTAATCTTCATGGATGTTTCTTGTACGATATTCTCTTGTCTGAATCTTTCTTGGCTGTCGGCTTGCGGAATTCAATGAAAATGCTCGTAGTTGTTGTCGAATAAAGTGAGATTAGTCCGCAATTAAGAGTAGATGCTGCATGGATAATTACGCGGTCGACCTTTCAATCGTTTGCGGATGCCTTTACGCACAGCATTTCGTGCGAGTACACGATCGCGCTGAACGTATAATTTTAATTATGGGAACCGAACGCATTGGATAACGGGACACCACAACTTCTCGCAGTTTTCATCGTTATCATTATTTTCCATTTCAACGCGCGCATCGCTAATGTATCTATCGGCTGCTTTTCAAACTAGAACCATTATTGTACAGTTCCAAAAGAACCTCTTTTATTTTAAGTATGGAGTCCTACGATTAGTTTTCAGTCATCTTCAGAACCCTACATAAAAATGTTATTAACTAAAAATTAATAAATAAAATTAAACTTAATGCTTTGCATGGTAAAATTGTGGCAGTACAAAATAATTACAACAACAATGAAAACAGTAATAATAATAATGTTTCGTCAACATTTCTGTATACTGGTGATCAGACTGTTATTGTTACGTAAAGAATTTTTTATTATTATCTATTGAACGAAAGTCTTGTAATTTAACTTTTCTTTCCTCTTTGCTTTCCACGGATTGTGTTAATTATGATATATTTAAACCAGGAAGTTCAGATACGTATTGAAAACATGCTTGATTGGATTATTATTGGCTTATTATTGTTTACTTTGAACGCTCTATTAATTGAAATGCTCATTGATCAATTTGGCTGAAGGGCACTTTTGACACTCTTATCCGGCTAGACCCTTTACGCTTATCAAACGTTGGTTTAATAGCTACTGGAATGATCTACCTTAACCAAGCCACCTGAATATTCCTCGTGATACAAACATCGTAAACTATCTTAAAGACACTAATTTATACAATACAATATAGTATATAATTCCACTAATCGAATCTCAATGAAATCTGTCTCTGGTAACTAAGCAGTAGATGCGACGTACAATAAAGATATTTTATATGCTATTTTAGTGGTATCGAGTCTCTTTTTTTTTTTTTTTTTTGGAAATTCTCAATTTATTTGCGTCGTCGCAATTGGAAAATATATTCAATAGCCTGGTGTAGGTGGTCCACCCAGTATCGTATTTCGTTTTTGTAATCTCTCTCTCATGGTTACTTTCTTCTACCTGGCAATAGGTGTCTGGATGTTGGGTGTCACTGGCGTCACATAATTTTGCACAGTGCTATCATTTGGTGTTAACACGTTGGCTGCCAAGCTAAATCTCGTGAAAATTGTTCTAAAGTTAACATTTTGTCTCGAGACTATTGGAAATTAGATAATTTAACATCTGTCGTAGTATTTATTTTGTTTAACGTCGTCAAATTCACGAATCCTGTCCAGAATTTTTTCTATTATTGTCTCACCTTTGAAATTAATTTTGTCAGTTCCTTAATAAAGAGTCCTGTCACCCATTTCCGGATGACGTGGCCACCAACGTGTTAAAGGCGCTCTCTTACTAATTTTCCTAGCTATCTCATCTGCAAACTCACTAAAATCTCGTGTAAAACATCCGCCAGGTCCACCGTGTGCGAACAACCCGTGTCGGAACGGCGGCACGTGCAACGAGGACCAGAAAGGAGACTTCAGCTGTACTTGCAAACCAGGATTCACCGGAACATTCTGCGAATCGCAGCTAGGCGTGCGTCTTTGCGAGCAGAGTCCCTGCAGAAACGACGGTGTGTGCTTGGCGCTCACCGACACCGAGTACAAGTGCGAATGCTTGCCCGGATGGACGGGGAAGAATTGCGAGACCAACTTCAACGAGTGCTCCTCGAATCCATGCAGGAACGGCGGGGCGTGCATCGACGGTATCAATAACTATACCTGCATATGCGATAGAACTGGGTACGTTTAGGACATCTTTTATGAATTGGGATCAATGGAGTTTTTCAAACTGGCACCGAGCTCAGTATTTATTTCAATCGCGGACCACACCGCTCTACAATCGGCTAAATATGATATATAGTTACTCTCAGTTCCGAGACTAGACGTAATATTCTGCGGGGCTTTAATAACGATTACGCTTAATACATCACGTTTTAAAAATTTGTAAAACAATACCTCATTTTCAGCGTCCTTAACCGGGCTCCTCTCTGAAACCCAAGGTCGAAACGATCATTATTAGACCGTGGATACGTTTTCAATGATTTTATTTTGCAAAAGATCCTAATTACTATCCTAATTACTCTAAATACACAAACTGGTTTTCCATCTCGCAAGCGTCGAATTTCATTTAAAATTATCAACCATATCGTTTCTCGTTGCAGGTACGAAGGCGTAAATTGCGACATCGATATAGACGAGTGCCTGGCGAACCCATGTCTGAATAACGGTGTGTGCTTTGACAATTATGGTGGTTACATTTGCCATTGCCCGAGCGGTTTCGAGGGCCAGAACTGTGAACTGAATTTGAACGAGTGCCTGACGAATCCGTGTATGCACGGCGGCGACTGCGTGGACGAAGTGGGCTCCTATCATTGCACTTGTCCACCTGGATACACCGGTCGAAACTGCGATCTCAGGAGCTTATGCGAGAACGCAGCGTGTCCACTGAATAGCATTTGCGTGGAAGACGCTCACGGCCCGCAATGCGTCTGTAATCCTGGATTCATGGGCAATCCTCCAAATTGCACTATCAATTACTGCGCGAGCAATCCGTGCGAGAATGGGGGTACCTGCACGAGCAACAAGGACGGTTACAACTGTACTTGTCCACCGGAACGAAAAGGTAAGCGATCACATTTATCGTATCGCAAACCAATGTCGATCTGAACTTATTAAACACGTTGACTGTCCGCTAAATCTAGGAGATTTCTTTAGCTAAGAAGCGCAGCTACCTCGTTGGAACAATGATGCATGGTAGCCTGGGTTGATGTGCAAGTTCGTGTAGGTTTATTTTAAACACGAGTTTAGCTATCGTTCGATAACTCCTTCCTTTATTTTGTCTGCCCACTCGAGTCTTGCTCTTCGTTACTTGATTGGAAAGAAGAAGATTCGAGTGCTGACAAAGATGGAACTAAGAAAATGTATCTTAAAGCTTACTTCATTTCTGATAGCTTCCTTTCTCCTCTGTAATCTTGAATTTGAAACCTCTCGCTACTCGACTGACATAAGAAGAGTCAATAGCAATACTATGGAAGAGTAAGGGAAATATCGAATGGCACTTAACCCTTTCCACTCGAGGCCTTTTTTTCTGGTATCTACCAGCAACTCGAGATGTTTCTTAGCATTCTATTGCCATGAATTCTAAGCTATCTAGATTTGAGAATAAGGTCACCTTTATCTCGCCGACAATCATTTTATTGACACTTCGAGCTCCAGAGAAATGAAACCTAAAGAAACATTAAGTATTGTAGATTTGCTGCGCGAAACCTAATGCTGACTGAGAGTCCTCTCTGAGAGACCTCTCGAGTCCAAAGGGTTAATACATGGTCATAGAGGTATAAAAATAAACCTGCATCAACGTTTACGACTGGAAAAGATAGTTATTTATTACTATGACAATCTAATTGTCTCTTCGAAGGTTTGAGATTCGAGATTTCGAGTACAGACAGTCGATGTGTTAAATGTTCTCAGTCCCCCACGTTTATATGTAAGCAATAGAAAAACAGTAAAAGAGAATGATGGAATGGTTCTCGTCGTCTGCTGGAAGTTAATTGCTACCTCCAGATATAAGAACGTATTCCAATTGGAGGCATCGTTACTTCGAAGCAGCTGACTCTGGATGTATGTTAACACTTTTTACGAGATTTGGACAGCTGCAGTTAACTCCGTTCAAATATCGTTCTTTAACTATGCGTCGAGCGTTACGTTTCTGTTATTAAATGCTTTGTGTTTATCTGAATGTTTTAAAAAAGAATCTTGACACGACTCTCGTGGCCTTGTGATAGTTAACTGTTGTGCATAGATATAAAAATTCATTCTAACTGAAAGCACTTTTATTTCACAGATGACCTTGAATGTATGAAGACTATGTTAATGTTACAATGAAAATGGATGGTACAGTGAATGTATACCTTCTCCATATTGATCCTTGATTGTGGATTAAATTGTTAATTTATTAATAATTCCTCCTTTAAGATTAGTTAACCTTTATTACCTGGGATTAATGAAGGTATTGCGATAAAAGAACCTTGTTGTTTTGGTTTGCAACGGAAGTACCTTTCGCTATCGAATGTAAACTGATTCCACGTGACGCTATTTATAAATATTTATAAATACCAAAGTATAATAGTATCAGAAACATTTCGTTGTCTTGAAATAAAACTGAGTATAATACCAGCATAAATCAATGTTCTGGGTTGGTTTGGTTTCGTTTCCAAGACAATAGAAGATTCCTAATCGTTACGGCATAATAAAATTAAAGTGACAAACAGATGTATACGGATATTCATATTCTGAAAAGTTTACTGACGACCAGTAGTGGAAGTAACTTAATCCTATTATCTACCTATTAATTGTGTTGTTCTTCGAGCTTCGTTCATCGTCTGTATGATGTACACGTCCTTGAATGTTTTGTGTTGTATTTGACGTTTTGTGTCCGTGTATCGTCTATCAGGAGCGACGTGTCTGTCATCCGCATCGGATTGGTGTTCCGCCTGTTACAACGGTGGCAGTTGTCTTGAGACGCGTTTCGGTATCATGTGTCAATGCCCCAGATTCTGGACGGGACCACAATGCAAGGATCCGATCACCTGTCGCGATCTTCCTTGTAAACAAGCTTCCGCTTGCCACGATTATGTGAGTGAGACATCAGCACACGGCTATGCATGCACACGTTCAGCCGATTAATCGAGCGTGTCTCGTCGAATGTATCTCTATGTGGCTACTTGCTTTGTTTGTTACGTCTCGCTCCTCCGTACAGCCTGGCGGCTATTATTGCACCTGCGAGCCAGGATGGACCGGACCCGAGTGCTCCATCGACATCGACGAATGCTCCAGCGATCCCTGTCGTAACGGCGGCATCTGCATCGATCAGCAAAATAGTTACTACTGTCAATGTCTTCCGGGATACACTGGTAATCACGCGACTCGCGATTCTTCCACTTTGCACGAGGCTTTACTTCTCTATACTCGTTTTGCTATGCGTGAGACTGATTGCTTATCGCCAACCCCATTTTTTCTTATTTAACTCTTTGACCGCGAGACGATTTTTGCTGTAAACGTACCTCGCCCATGTTGATGACATCTTTTCATTCGTTAAATCAGTTTTTTCGAAAGTATCTCTCTATAGAAAACGACAAGACGAAACTTTTTTATATTTTCAATTCATTCATCCGACGGTTAGTTTGAAAAACATAAATTGAAAACATATAAAAAAACTTTTTTCCTGAAACTCAATTTTCGAAACGGACTCGTAACATTTCAATTTTTATTTTCAAAACTACGCATCCTACGAAGAAACTGTAGATATGAAAAAAAAAAAAAGTTTCACTTTATCATTCTCTATAAGGTGATGTTTCTTTTAAATTCGATTATTTGAAAACTTAAAAAGTCTTATTTCCTGAAATTCAATTAGATTTTAAAACGTAGTTTAGAATGATCGCTGTAACTTGGCCTAATGTCATCGAAGATCTTTCAAATTTTGTACAGATGCGTAATACGATGCAGCGATACCTACCAATCCATCGAAAATCCGAAAATCCGTTACTGTTTATAAATATTCAATCGCTAATGAGTAACTGCCAACACTTGTTATCGCAAACAGGGAAGACCTGCCAGATCAACGTGGACGAGTGCTTGTCGCAACCTTGTCAGAACGGTGGCACCTGCATCGACAGGATCAACGGATACACTTGCAACTGCACCAAGGATTACATGGATGAAAATTGCGAACGAGAGTACAACGCCTGCGCGATAAATCCCTGCCAGAACAACGGAAACTGCACTCTCATACCAAGATCGCGACGAGAATTCGTGTGCGAGTGTCCGAGAGGATTCGAGGGCAAGACATGCGACATCAACGTGGACGACTGCGTGGACGTCATATGCCCCGACGGGAAAGTTTGCGTCGACGGAATCGCTGGATACGAGTGCAAATGTCGCGAGGGTTACAGGGACCCCAATTGCACCCTTATCGTTGATCACTGCGCGACGAAACCTTGCAACAACGGCAAGTGTATCGATCGCGGTGAACTTGGTTTCGACTGCAACTGCACGAACGGTTACCAAGGTAAACTTCGTCGAATGAAACAATTTTTGCGTATTCAAATACTTGTTAGATAGATTACCAATCAATTAAGTTGATACGCGACCGACAGTTTTGCGTCCAATAATTTTTCTTAATTTTCTGTGGAGAAATTATACTGCTGCACAGTTCAGTGCTGCTGGACAAATGCTGCCATTATTTGTGCAACAGTTAGAACAGACCCTGAGGCTCTAATTGACCTACTTGAAGTAGTTTCGAAGAATTGTTACGAAGCTTGCTTGTGTTTCAGATTATAGCTGGTATTGTTGTTTCTGTATTTCTCTCCTGGCAAGTTGACACTCGCCACTGTTCTCTGTATTATTTAACTACCTGTAATATTAGTACTACCATATCAATCGGATTTTATATCTATGAAGGTTACACGATTATCTACCCTACGTATCTACGAACAATTTCAAGAGAAGAACGTTGTATATCTTTTTCTGGAAATAATTTCTATTCTAAGACATCAACAAGAAAAACAACATTTCTATGTACATTCTCCTACGTTCTTCATAAATATACATTTTCAAATTTTATAATTACTTCAAAAGAAGAAATTGTTGTACACCTCTCCTTGAAAATAATTTCTACATACTTTAAAACATCGACAAGAAAGAAATACATGCATTACCAAACTTTATACATCCAATTCATAGCAACAGGCAATAAATTAAGAAATTCATTTAATTTAATTCACAGGCAAATTTATTTCTAAAATCGTCACAGATATTTATCCACCTTACATACTTGCCTAAAGAAACATAAAAAGAAGAAATCCTTTCGCCATTCCCTGTAAATGATTTCTACTCAAATACATCAACAAGAAAGGAACACGTACATTTTCAAACTCTATGCTATAACTCTATGACACTATCTATTAAATAATTGGTTTCATTTGATTTATAGGGAAACTCTGCGACGAGGATGTGGACGAATGCGAGGTCGAAGGCAGCTCACTGTGCAACTACGGGATCTGCGTGAACACCGACGGCAGCTACAACTGTTTCTGTCGGCCAGGCTTCTCCGGGGACCATTGCGACATCAACATCGACGAGTGCTTGTGCGGACCCTGCAAGAACAACGCCACGTGTATCGACGGCATCAACACATTCGAGTGTCAATGTCCACCTGGTTATTCCGGGAAAACCTGCGACGTGGACGTGAACGAATGCGAGAGCAATCCTTGTCTAAACGATGCTTCGTGTGTCGACGAGGTCGCCGGCTACATGTGCAATTGTTCCCCTGGTTTCAGTGGGTCGAATTGCGAGATAAATATCGACGATTGCGAGCCCCAACCGTGCTTGAATCACGGCAGATGCATCGACGGTATAAACAATTACACCTGCGACTGTATCGACACTGGCTTCGAAGGTGCACGCTGCGAAAAGAATATCGACGACTGTCGCTCGGAACCTTGCGTGAACGGTGCGCTCTGTATAGACGACATTAAAAATTACAAGTGCCAGTGTTACGCTGGGTACACTGGAAAAAACTGTGAAGTGGATATAAACGAGTGCGAGAACTCACCTTGCCAGTACAACGGCACTTGTTTAGAGAGATCGAACAGAGAATTGTATAAGAGCGACTCGTTAACGTTACCTTCGATATTTAATCAAGAGTTTAGCTACGCTAATGCGAGCGGGTGAGTGTTATATATCCCTTCTTTCCTTGGTGCATAATGTGCTCAGCTGGGATCCGCGATAAAACAAATTGTAAAAGTAACTAAGGAAATTTTGTAGAAGATAGGGAACAAGGAACTGTTAACCGAATAGTTTAGATAATCGAGGTATACTAGCTATCCTCTCTATGAGCCCTTCACCGTAGATCATGGTTTAGGTAGTAGAAGCTACCGGGGTCTAAAAGGTACTGGGCTCAGCTATGGGGGGATAGAAGGTACTCGGCTCAGTTACGAGTTCTTATATCCGAATCTGAGCTTGATTTTATTCGTATAAGCAAAGTGCGGATAAACAAGGTTTTATACGAAGAATATTAATAATGAATATTAATTTCTGTTTCAGGTACGAGTGTCTGTGCGTGCAAGGTGTTACGGGGAAAAATTGCGAAGTAAATGTTAACGAATGCGATAGCAGCCCATGCCAAGCGGGAACCTGCGTAGATCGTATCGGTGGCTACACCTGCGAATGCGACGAGGGTTATGAGGGCGATCATTGCCAGCACGATATCGACGAATGCACAAGATACCAGCCATGCGAGCACGGTGGATGCATCGATGGAAGAGCCGATTATACTTGCACTTGTGATCCGGGATATGGCGGGAAAAACTGTTCTGTGGAGCTCATCGGTTGTCAAGGAAACGCATGTCAAAACGGTGGTACTTGTTGGCCGTATCTTGTTGACGAGACTATACACAAATTCAATTGTACCTGCCCGAACGGATACCATGGGGAAATCTGTGATTATGTAAGTTCCTGCATTGTGTACTTCAGCCTTCGTAGAAGTAAACGGTAGAGGATTTAGTAATTATGTATATTATTAACGACCTCATCGATTTCAGTAGTCTTGAAGTATTAGATATAGTAATTGATTCTGTATCTTTGTTAGGTGAACTTACTATTTATTTATAAAGAAAAACCGTGATGAAAATCAATGGTTATCGATCGTTTTTATCTCTGTTATATTTTGTATAAATTCTTTTTATTCGTAGATAACGACAATGTCCTTGAGTGGGAGTTCCTACGTTCTGGTGAACACTACCCGCGACGAAGGATACGACATACAGTTTCGGTTTCGGACAACCCTGCCCAACGGATTGCTCGCTATCGGGAAAGGATCGACGTTTTACATTCTCGAACTTGTAAACGGCAAATTAAATCTACACTCGAGCCTCCTAAACAAATGGGAAGGCGTGTTCATCGGTAGCGGTTTAAACGATTCCAATTGGCAGAAAGTGTTTGTTGCGATCAACGCTACGCACTTGGTACTCTCAGCCAACGAAGAACAGACGATTTATCCTATTAGCTTGAACGAGGCTTCTAATTCTAATCACACGTCCTTTCCAATGACCTACGTCGGCGGTACCACTAGCTACTTGCGACAATTGAGCCATGGTCCTTCTTTCTTTGTGGGCTGCACCGAGGATGTCGTTATTAACGGAGAGTGGGTATGTTGTGTTCTGTTACGCAAAGAATTTAAATATTAAGTATTAAATCGAATATTTATCTAGACAACCACTACATAATGAGAAAATTTATGTCTAGGTGTACTCTGGTACCTCGTTGAAGACTGTGTCCATGGAGGACGTTGAACCAGGTTGTCCTCGAGAGGCTCAATGTACCCCGAATCCTTGTAAGAACGGTGGTCACTGCACGGACAGATGGCGTGATTTTTCCTGCAAATGCGAGCGACCATACCTCGGTCACACCTGCCAATATAATATGACAGCTGCCACGTTCGGATACGAGAACATTACGAATGGATACGTGACAGTGAAAGTGTCCGACGTTGCAAGACGGTCGGTCAGATCAATCGTCGATATTTCCATGTTTATTCGCACGAGGCAGGACAGAGGTGACATATTCTATTTAGGATCGGAACCAAGTTCGCAGACGGATTTCAAGCCCCAGGAAAAAACTTACATAGCAGCCCAGTTGGAAGGTGGCGAGCTGCTTGTTAGAATTCAGTTCAACGGCACAGAAGCGTATACAGTCGGTGGCGTGAAACTAAACGACGGGAACAATCATCTGATACAAGTGATCAGAAACGTTACGTTGGTGCAAGTAAGAATTAATGGCACCGAGTATTTCCGAAAAACCATCAGCGCGTCGGGTCAATTGAACGTGACAGTCCTGTATTTGGGTGGCTTGCCACAAGCGTCTAGGTACATACGACAAGTCGACAATCGTCAAATAGACGTACCACAAGCTCCGCAGGTTAATTTCAAAGGGATTATTCAAGATGTCCAGATATCGAATGACATTGAAACTATGGTCGTCGAATTCTTCCCGTTAAAGGTAAAAATGTATTGAAATGTAGCATGATATTTTAATCTGTCTGATTCGAAACGTGAAATATTAGGCAAATAGTCGATACAAGCATGTTATTATTTGTAATAAACGCTTTGACTTCCACTTTCTAAATCATGGCTATAACGACAAATAATTTTAAAGGCAAACGACATTCCACCGCCAATACAGTTTGGTAACGTAACCTTCGACTACGACAAAGTCCTCGAGGGTGTAATCTCCGACAACGTCTGCGTGAGCAGTCCGTGCAACCACAACGGTACCTGTCACGTCACATGGAACGACTTCTGGTGCCAATGTCCGCGGGGCTATACCGGGAAGACTTGCCAGGAAATGGAATTCTGCCAACTGCAAGATTGCCCGACCGGATCCAAGTGTCAAAATCTCGACGACGGCTACGAATGCATCGCCAATGCCACCTTCGACGGAGTAACGACGTCCTTCACTTACGTTTACAATCAGGTGGAGGAGAAGAACGTAACCGACTCGTCGATCGATGGCATCCAAATTAAATATCGATCAAACACAGGTGGCACCCTGATGCACATCGCGCCCCACGTTGGCGACCAGCACTTCACGGTTTCCGTTTACAAAGACAAGATTACGGTTTCCTGGCGCTTGGATATGCAAAATCAAGGGACGCTGAACTTTGCTAAAGTCGAAGCCGACGGAAACTGGTCGTCCATAGTATTGAAATTAAACAACAATTCCATGGAGTGCGGGTATGCAAATTATAACGAGGAGAGCGCGTGGTACGTCTCCCCAAACTTCAGTTTCTCTCTGTGGTATGATTTACTGGTAACTGGAACGGTCACCCTGGGTGGGCTAGGTTCCACTTTCTCCGACAGACACAATTACGTGACCGTCGGTTCTAGTAAACAGATGTTAGAGAATAGAAGCGGCATTCAAGATAATTCTATAGAGTTCGCCGAACGTATATTGACCACTGTCTCGCCACCTCACAGTGTAATGTCAGGTAATATCCTGATCGAATTCTTCTCTTCATCTTACACATTATTCGCTAACCGCTATCCACGCTGCTCTGAATGCGCATCCTCCACTTTCTCTGTTCTCCACTTATACATTAGATTTTTACATCCTCGTTGTCGGATGTCGTCCACCTTCAGCTTGCATAAATTTTAAATCATTTGACACTTTACCAAACTCCAAGCCAACCGTTCATCTTCTTTCGACTGAAAAACACATTTTACTTTTCAGGCGAAGCTTTCAAAGGATGTTTGGGCGAAGTACGAATTGGCAGCATGCTGCTACATTACTTCACATATGAAGAGGTTTATCAGAACGCTAATTTTACGCCCCTTGAATACTTGGCGCTACAGGAAAATAACTCGACCCATCACGAGAGTATCGGTTGTCAACTTTGCTTCGACGTAGATTGCAAAAATGGCGGTTACTGTCTTGACAAAGCAAATAGTTACGTCTGCGAATGCCCACCGGGTTACACGGAAGAAGACTGTTCTTTTAACATTGACGAGTGTATCGACAATAAATGTGAAAACGAAGCGACATGTGTGGACGGAATTGCTAATTACACCTGCGTGTGCAACAGTGGCTGGCAAGGATGGCTGTGAGTATATTCTACTGTATTGAAGAGAACCCTAGGATTTTCTGATCAAACTGTGCTAGTGGTTCGTTGGTAGGATAAAAATCTTATATGAACAAAGTTTCAAAATCCTAATTAAAGATGTGCTGTAATTATGAAGCAGAACGTTTCGACGCAGTTTGGTTGGAAAAACCTGGGGAACCCTGCATTAATAAGTTCTTAAGTAAAGAATCAGACAATCGTTTCGCCGACAATGTTTGCATCGAGACCGTTTCACCGACACCGACTTTTGTCTATGTGTATACACACTGAATTCCGCAAATATACCATAACAATTTCTTGCTTCTATATCTTCTTTATATCTTATCTATCTTTATCTTTATGCTAGATGCGACGATGACATAAACGAGTGCCTACTTCTCAGTCCTTGTCAGCACGACGGAGTGTGCTTGAATGATCGTGGATCCTTTCACTGCGAATGTCCAGATCAATTTACCGGCGAGCTGTGCCAGAATTTCCGTTTAATTACATGCGAAAACAAACCTTGCAATCATGGCGTTTGCACGGACGTCGTGAATTCTAAGACTGGTGACAATTTCACTTGCACCTGTACGACTGGTTACGAAGGTTCAATTTGTGACGTTCCTTACTGCGAAGTGTCGGGGCGAAAATGTCAAAATGGTGGTAGATGCGACTCCATGTATCAGGTTCGAACACCATTAGTTTCTAGCTAGAAAAAACATTTTTCACGAAAATATTGTAAAACAAATTTAGTACTAAGGCTTTTCTGATTCCACTAATATATTACTTTTTAATCGTTAGGCACCTAGATGTATATGTCTACCTGGTTACTCTGGACTATATTGCGAAATTAATATTGATGACTGCGCACCAGATGCTGACGGAAATACACCATGTAAAAACGATGGAAAGTGTTACGACGGCGTAAACAATTTCACCTGTGACTGTAGCGATACTGGCTATACCGGAGGCGATTGTTCTTACGATATAGACGAATGCCGGGATTCAACGACAGACTGTGGTCACGGTCGATGTGAAAATTTACCAGGGACTTACCAGTGCATTTGTGATCCGGGTTATTGCGGATACAATTGCGGAATGGTGAATCCTTGTAGAGGGGTACTGATTTTTTAGCAAACTTTTCTATCTCCACACAGGGCCGAATTAAGGGTTTAGAGGCTCAGGGATCTTATCAGCTGCAAGGTCTTAGAATCTTGCAATTTATTAACATTTTAGAACGACTTTTTTTTTTAATCTAGATTAACATCGCGTCAACTCTTAAATTATTAGCGATGGGAACGTTAAAGTTTACTTGTATTACTTCATTAAAAACCTTTGTTTCTTTCATAAATCGAAGCAGGTCATGAATATGTCTTAAGTAATTACGCAAAACAAATGCTTGAAATTTAATTGCCATTTAACCTTGTAAAAATTAATTTCATATTCTTTAATGTTCTTGTTTCTATTTATAAATGTTAATGGAGGCCTCGCAATACTTGTAGCCCGGAGATCTATAAAATCTTAGTTCGACACTGCATGGATCGATGATAAATTTTTGTCTTATTCACATGACACTTACTTCTTTCAGGATTACTGCCAGAATGGTGGTACGTGTAAATGTAGCGATGACGGTGGTTACAAATGTCTATGCACACCGGAATATACCGGACAAAATTGCACAGAGGTATGTTCGACTATAACGTATTATGAATAGATTGCGAATTTTATGCATTTATGATACAATGTTACGTAATAAATACATGGTAAATATAACCAAAAGGTATGTGGACTTATGCTAAACTTTAGACTCTCTAACTTCTCTTTAGACGGAGCACTTCTTGGGAAGCCAAGCATTCGATATAGCTGTGATCGTTGGCCCTATCGTCGGATGTCTCTTCCTCATCGCAGCCGGCTCTTTAATCGCATTGTTTATGATGGCTAGGAAGAAACGAGCAACCAGGGGAACTTATAGTCCTAGTGCTCAAGAGTTTAGTAATCCGCGTGTAGAGATGGACAACGTGATGAAGCCGCCGCCTGAGGAGAGATTAATCTAAAAAGAAAAAACGTTCGCGACGAGGGGGGCAAGTTACGGTTGTTCCGCGTCGACAAATCCTAGTCTTTTGAGAATACGCGCATTTTGCAGTGTTTATCTATGGGAATTGCGTTATCTATCGAACCGTCCTCTCGATAAAACTGCTTTCGAACAGCAAGTAAGAAGGGTACCATGAAAATGACCGAATACACAGACTTCACCCACCAGGATTCACTGAAACTAGTTTTGATTGACCGCGATACACATTCTCTACGTTTAATTATGATGAGCGTTTAATTAAAACATTTATCTACTGTAATGTATGTAATTGTCCATGGCAAAAATGTGTATCGCGGTCAATATTTGCGTCGATTAAAACTGGTGTCGGTCATCATTACTGTCGATGAATTCTGATCGGTGAAATGTCAGCGTTGGTCATTTCCATGGGGTCCAGTAAGAAAATAATAAGGTTTCATCGCGTTTTCTAGTCCACGCTTCTGATCACCATGTTATCAGATTGTCCTAAGGAATTAACATGTTCGCTACCATCGCATATGCGTGACGCGCTGATTCTCGTGAAAGACCAACGTTATGTATATGTTGCAGCGATGAGTTTTATATTCCATGTCTTCATAAGTAAGTGCAGCACAGTCAAACCTCGAGGAAGAAAAATGAAAATTGTTTCAAGGTATAGAGGTTTCGACTTGCAGAGGTAAGCAGGTTTTTCATACAGGGGTATCTAAGGAACCAAATGCAGTGACAACTGTAAGGTCAAATTCAAAATACAATACTATTTTTATTGTACTCAACACATTCGCGATCAGCAGATTTTTCACGTTTCTATTACTGAGCACCGGCGAAAATAATGAAATTCTGAAGCTGGTTGATGCAAACGTGTATCGTTAGGGCGAAGATAAAAATTACAAAACGTTTTGAATCATCAATGTTGTAAATATAAATTTAAAATAAAAAGATTTTCATAATACGTACACTTACTTTTAAGGTAGATAATAGACAACCAGGAATAGAATTTGAAATGACGTGAATTCACGTCAGCGATCGCGAATGTGTTAAGTTCAAAGTTGTTCCAACTGACCGAAAGTGCTTACTGACAATGACTGATGATTAAAGTGATGTATTGTGATTAGTTATCTTTGATTATGATAAATTTTATTTTAATAGAATTGTTGAATAATTTTGGTTGACCGAGTAAGAGGAATAAGATGTATAAGATATTCGAGTAAATTTTGAACAGATTCAGTACTGATATCAATGAATTTATTATGTAATGTATGTCTCAATGTACTTCACTTATCAAATCAATAACGTTATCGATTTTTTACTAGTGCAGAGATAGAAAAAGTAGCATAGTGCAACACAAAATATAGAAGGCAGAAACAAATTATAAAAATCAATGAATTATGTTTCGAATTGTAGAGATGAAGCAGCTGTGTGCACAACTTTGAGTCAACTTTTATTTTTTTAGCTATCGAGGATTTACATAGGGAAATGAGTAAAGCTTCCACTTATAGAGGCTTTGTATTTAAAAATATTTCAATTATAGAAATTGGAGTGTATGAACTAGCGTCACATTGTTCAAAATGATCTGGGTGACATATTATTTGAAGCAGTCAATTAGCCTATTATTAATTTAGTACATTTTATTTGCACAATTAAAAAAAACCATATACTGCATTAACCCATTCAAGCTTGATAGAGACATAGGTATACATAATATGTTAAAGTTAGTAATTTTGTGTTGCATAATGTTTATTTGCACATACTTTTATTATGTATACATGCATGCTAATGAAATTATGCAATGATCTTTTGCTAAATATTTTACACTGGATTTCTACAACTTGTCTCTAACTGTTTAAAAATAAATTATTATTTAAACGAAACTAGACTGAAAGGGTTAACTAAAACTACTACAAATGTTGCTTAAACTGTGGTTTGCCAATTGAATGGTGGTAGCGAACTTGTTAAGTAAACATTGCCAGATACGATAACTAATCTCGAAGAGTCCAAGACAGGCGCTAAAAATGAAACACGTTAGGGCTATCATCGTAATCCAGTGTTGGGCACAATGTAATCCATGATGAACGATCAACGAAAAATCAGTAATTACGATTACTGAATAACAAATAATTAATTACCTCTGAAAAGTTACAAATTGCAAAAGTAGTTTACGATAACTAAATCTGACAACTGTGAGTGATTATTGCAAAAAATAATCACCAAATAACCACTGCCCAACCCTGTCGTAATCGCAGCTTCGGTATCAAAGAATTATCGAATAAGCGTTAAATCGATCTATTGTGTAATAATTCGTCGTAAAAACGATTTTTTCAAATGTTCACATGAAAGAGGATAATGTATTGGCACGTTTGCATATCGGCCATGCAAGTGATTTGGACGAAAATCGTGTATTTACACAAAGTGTACTTAAATCTCCATTAAGTGTCCTTAACAAACAAGCAATACTCGAGAGAAGCTCCTAAGCAACGAGACCCGTCCATTTTAGTGCCTAATTTACCCTACTTAAAAAGAGATTTTATTTATAAGCAGTGAATACGAAACATTGAAGATGTACGCATTCCAGAAACGCGTTAAACTCGAGTGCGTATATTTGAGATCTCTCAAGCATAATAGTATTCATTATTCTTATTCTGCTCATTAGATTCAAGGCAGCTGATGCGGATACGTTATGAATTATTATAGTGCAGTTATGTTAACGATTATATTGCGAATATATCGGAACCTTGTTTGTAAAAAAAAGATGTCGTTGATGTTGTTTATCATGACTTACACAGTACTTATCGTCGGTGCGTTTCTACGTTTCACAGTATCGCCGCACTTGTTAATTTTGTACATAAACTAGATTATAAGTTGAAGAAATTATTAACGACTCTACCAATAGCGTTTTATATAAATATAGTATTTAATAACGAATATTATTTGGTACGTAATTATTTACTACCGCGACCAAAGTAATAGCGAGAGTTTTTCTCATCTGTTAATATGATTGATATAGAGCTGTTACTGATGAAAATATCATCTTTCAATAGTAATTAGCATGTTGATAATTGTAGCTAATAGTTATAATTCTTTGAGGAAACAGATGACCTGACGTATCATTATTAATACTATTAATACTTTTAAATACATCAACATCGACTTACTGTTTATCCGATGTATGGAGTTTAAATTAATGCCAGTACGTATTCACTGTATCGAACGTTACAGAAGCAAAATTTGTTATCAACAAATACATAGAGGTTGACGTGTACCGAGTATGCTTAATATTTAATTAATATATTCGATGAATTGGCATTATACTTTATGTAAAACATACTGTGTAGTGTAATGTGGTATCAATCAGAAGCATACGCAAAATTTATTACGGCAATAGTTTATATTGAAAATTTTTGAATGATCATATTACGCTTTCGAGCTGTAAATAATAATCTTTGTTCAACGTATACCGAAAACTGAATATCGTCAATGTTTCTTCAAGACTGAAATTGTGGGTACTAAGAACACATAAATACGTATGCATGCGATTTTCATGTACTTATTTTATGACAAAATGTGACAACATGCAATATATGTGGATCTATAATTATAAAATACTTTCGTTAATTGAATGTACAAAAAACAATAAAAATTAAAATACTTGAAATATTTCATTTCACTTTCACAACGTGTATATACAAATAATTACGTAATAACATAAAAATATTACTTTTGAATATGTACAAACATTTAAAAAATTTTTCTAAAATTTGACTAGAGATGAAAAAAATATTTATGTACACCTATATTTGATTTTTGTAAAGTCATTTTCCATTTAGTATTTAGTCTAATTTCATAAATCTATTAAGACCAACCAATCTTCTTCCCATTTATTTTACTCAATTTATCACGTGATATCTTGTCGAAAAATAAAAGTCCAGCAGCACGTTCTATACTCTCTGGTGGTACCTATCGTAATGTTTATATTAGTATCAACTATATAAGCATATACAACAATATTATACTATACAAAAATAAATAATTTACCTGAAAATTTGTTAAAGGAGTATTGTCAGCTATAGGAGCATTTGGCATTACAAATGCTTCCATTTCTAATTTTGAGTCGTTTGTTTCGAGAACAATTATTTTATAAAAATGTGTGGGTACAGCTACATGATTTGCACCAATAACTTCGTAACGTACATATTTCCTCCCATCAGCCTCTTTTCTGTATTAATAATATAATTAAATTAATTACATAATTGACAAAAGAAATAAATAAGAATTTGAGGCTTTCACTTACTTTGGCAAATATAAAGGTCCTGTACAAACAAACACATCCTTATACATTTTAGTTAAATTTCTAACATATTTTTCTAATCTATTCCAAGCATCTCTATTAAAACCTACACCCACTTGCGGTGCCATATTTGAGAGGAAAAATGTTTGTTCTATATGGCTTTGATTGACTTTATGATTTCCTGCTGCTGCTAGATGTCCTCGATCGTACCCACTACCTTTATAGTCGCTATTGTCTGATCTAATTACCAATACATTTATTAAAATGTTAATTTTTAAATATAGATACTTAGAGACTGAAAATACTTACCTAAAAAAAGGATGTATACTTGGATCAGGTTTGAATTCACATTTACTACGTGATATTTCATTGTTCTGTTGTAGTCTATCTTTGGTTAAATGTTCAAACACCCAATGAGCTACCCTATTTCTTCTGTCATAGGAAAGTACAAAATCCTCGAACGATCTTATGTTATCGAATCCAGGAAAACCATATTTCATAATCTGTTTTATATATGAATGTAATTAAATGAATTAGCAGTATATGCATAGAATACTAAAAGAATTATATCGTATATCAATTATAAATACATGATTGACCGCGATCATGTAATATTGAGGTTATGTATAATTTAAAATCAGCAGTAACTTACTTCAGACACTCTTGACGCTGTTGACAATTTTGAACCCATATCTGTTGCAGTTTCCGTGGGAACGTATGCAGTGGCTGCAGAAACTGTTCCAAACAAAGGCAAACCAGGCATCTTTCTAATGTTTATATTGTGAAAAATACTCGTTTCACTGTCATCTTTTTCTGCATCGAAATACCGTTTTTTTTCCGAATATTTACCAAAATACCAACCACCGAAACCTACGGTAGTTAGACTACTCAGGTTTAGAATAAATTTCAGGGAACCCTTCATTTTTCAATCATTAAAACTTTAATTGACAGAACTCAATAATTATACTCTCGTCCACGTTGTCTGCTATTGTTTTCTATCTGCTTATATTTGATACAGTATCACGTGACTCAGTTACGCAACGATAAACATGATTGTTCCAGATTGCCCCAGTGCCCAGGGTCCTAATCAAAAGGGGACCCCAAAACCAATGCCTCAAAAACGCAATGCTGTTATACATATGTTTACAATGTACGACTAAATTTTTGTATTTGAAAAACACAACGTAAGTAAATATTGACATCACTCAAGTAAAATTTTGTATATATACAGGGTGTCCCAAAAATGTTGGAGATCCTTGAAAGGGGATGGTTCGGGGAGCGATTTAAAACAACTTTTTCCTTAGTGAAAATGTTGTCCGAGACTTCAGAAATCCCCGACCAATCAGAGGGTGAGTATGCCGGTGGAGCGTTCCGGGTAGCGTAGGCTACGGTAGCCTCGGACAATATTTTCACTAAGGAATAAGTTGTTTCAAATCGTCCCCCGAACCACCCCTTCCAAGGACCTCCAACATTTTTGGACACCCTGTACATATGTTTAATATGTACCTGTTTCATCCTATGCTGCTGCAACCAATTTATCATATTCTCATGCTTCAATGTTATCTTGTTGCACTTATTTTATTATAGCGTTATATCTAGTTTATGAGACTACCAAAAAGTAATTTTTATATGGTCTTATATACTAACTATAGAGTAGTTTATCACATACCTTGTTCCTAATTTAATGTTTTGATATTAGAATTTTTTTTTATTCTAATATTGATATGAGCAGCCATCACCAGTGCCCTCGGCAATACTCGGCAGTGGAGATGGCGCTTTCACATTATTTGAAATAGTAATCCTCTACCTAGAAGACTTTTATTACATTCAATTTATTTACACGGATCGGACAAATATGGAAACAGGAACATAATTACAATTAAATTGTGCATATTTCAACAATTTTAAAGCTTTATTCTTTTTTTTTTGTTCAAAACATTACTATATGTTTAATTAAAACAGAATAAATACATACTTCAAGATAAATTACAATTCCATAAAAAATGACATAAAAGATTTATTTAAACTTTTTAACTTTTATTCGCTACAACCTTCATCCGAATCTTCAGCTAAAATTATATCATATCCAGGCAATGTCCTTGGATCAAAAGTCTTTTGGAAACATTTCTGAAATATTAAACGAGCCTTCTTGACTGGCGGCGTTGGTGAATCTGGTACTTCGTCTTCTAACACGTTAGATTTATCATTATTTTGTCCTTGTTGCCGGTCTATTTCATCATTACTAGATTTTCTTTTTGTTATCGAAGAAAATATAGAATTCACTAATTTCTTTCCATTTGTAGGTGTTTTACTGAGTCCGGCTACATTGTGACTAGATGATCCATCATTATGAGATTCTCTTTCAGTATTCTGTTTACCAAGCAAACAACTGTCTCCATTTTTACTTTGATCATTTCTTTGATCATTTCTCCGGCTTGTACCGGATACACTCGGTTGTACATCAACTTTTTCTTTACAAATTAAATTTGAATTCTTCTCAATTAAATTTGAATGGGTATTTTTAGCAGTAGCATTTTCAGACGTTTTATTCATATTGGTTGACCTATTTCCTATTCTGTTCGTAGATTTGGAAGATTTCCTAGGAACTCGCGTATTTCTCGTCCTTTGTTTTACAGATTTGTCCTGTTTACCAATTACCGTTGTTTCAGTTTGACTGTCTGCATCAGAATTTAATGTAGACAGTACTAAATTTGCTTCAAGAGATGGGTTTTTTAATGCAAATATGACTGGTCTGAAAATATCAGTGGACACTTATCTATACATAACTAAAGAAGTACTTGTGTTTCGTTTATTTTAGTCTTACCTTCCAGCTTCTACAAAATATATTCCAATTGGTATACCTATAACTTCTGCCAAAGACAAAATAGCTTTAAACTCCTTCATACAAAATGTAATTGACGTGTCTTTATTAATATTATATTGATCAAATTCGCCTTTGCCAAGCACGAGTTGTGTTCGAGTTGTATTCGATAAACCTGGAACAAATATAAAGTCACATTTAACAAGAAAAAGAATTAACAATACAACGTATCATTTACATGATATAAGTTACCTGAAGTTTCGTCTATATAATTTCTAAGTAACAGTTTTTGCGACGAAACTTCCATTGTTATCTCAATTAGAGTTTGATGAAAATTATGTACAGCATCTCCCAATACACGGGGTTGGGAAGAAAGTTGATTTGATGCAGAATTCTTATCATATGCAGTCTATAAAATATGGATAATAATAACAAATAAGAAGTAATCAGAAGCAATTACAAATATATGAAACATACTTGTAATACTTCACAATCCAATATGGGTAACAAATGTGTTTTGGTAATACTATTCTTATATTTTAAAATAAAGAAAATTTCAGATGCATCTGGTTGTAATCTGATGTGACATGTTTCTACCTGTTTATCTATTACATTTGGAGCTTTGAATACTGTCATAGCACTCTGTAAAATATAAACATTGAATCACTTATAATATTATATAAAAACATAATGATTCATTATTACCCTCATTGAAATTTTACATTTCAATGCGTCATTCTTTTGGAGATCACCGTATTCGTAACACGAAAAATAGTTTTGGAACATTGTAAAGTCAGCATACGCAGAATTTGCCATGTTGACAGTACGAAATGATATACCAGTTTCTTGCGGTTCTATGTACATTTCATCTCCAATTCTTGCTAATGCATGTATAGCTTTTGCTAAAACTATCACGAATATGTAGAAACAATTCTTATTATTATGTACAGTCTCTAAAATAGAGGTTAATAAAATATAACCTAAATAAAATAATACACAACGTACTTTTTACATTTACACCTGGTATAACACATTTCATGTTGAATTTGGCTTACTAAACTATGTATCGTTGACTAAACATCAAGTATTGTTTAATGTAAAAAGCAATTCGACAAGGTAGTCGAAAAAATTCATAATATTACGTGTGCTAAAAACAAGAACTGGTCATTCCTTTATGAAGAGCGAAGAGTTAATCATAACCGTTCATAATTTAGAAATGTACATGTGTAGATTTGAGACTCACAATTATGGAAAATTAGTATAAATGAATAGTAATTATAAGTACAAATTTCATAAAATCATTTGTTTGATAAGTAAACATAAACCAGAAAAAAAGATAACACAATTCAATTTTAGCGCATTTACAAGAAAACTATCGATAGATACACGTACTCTCGAATCTCGAGAATCGAAACTCTATCAGTGCATTTACAGTAGAGATGGCGTCAACTGCTACTTTTGAAAGCAATGTTAATATAATTTTAATACAATGGAGCCTATTGCTCCGCAATATGTAGAATAAAAATAAAGTATATACGCAAGTGTATATACACTACAATTAGTCTACTACTACTCTGATTGGTCGGGGTTTTTTGTTAATATCTCGGACAGCATTTTCACTAAGGAAAAAGTTGTTTCAAATTACCTCCCGAACCACCCCTTTCAAGGTGTTACAACATTTTTGGGACACCCTGTATACGTATGCGATGTATTGATAGTATTGATAGCTAAGGTCAACGGTAGGTCGGGATCGTAATGCGTGAGGATCTTATTTGCGCAAAAAGCTTGTTTAGCTTGCGCGAAAGCATTTCCGCATTTGTTTTCCCATTTGTATGTAACATTGTCTATTAGTAAATTGTTAATAATAAGTAGTCTATTAGGTTAAAGCAGGGCTTCTTAAACTTTTTTCATTCACGACCCCGATTTATGATTGTGATATTTTTCGCAACCCAAAAAGTATAAAATAAATTTATCTTAAGATATGCAAATATTATGTGATTGTTTATTGATCGGGTAATAATATATATACATATGAAAAAATATTGTTTTAGAATTTGTTTAAAAACATAAAAAAATATAAAATTAAAAATTGCAGAAAAAGTTGTAGAATTGTATCGCGATATATGTCGATCGATTGAGTAGAAGACAAAATTAGACATTTTTTTTCAATTGATCTTCCATTACAAATGGTCACTTGTCACCGAAGACACATATGTGTATAAGATAATGTTATCGTGCAAAAAAAACTTATTCAATAATACATTGTGTAACAGATTTCATAAGAGTTAGTGTAATCTTCATATCTTTGGGCCCCAGTTGAGAATAACATGTATTTATAGTCTGTTTTGAAAAATTCTTAATATACAAAACTATCTTTTTTACAGTCAAGAAATTTATTATTCCAAAGAAATGAGTCACAAATTATAAATTCATTATTTTAAAAACGAACTCACTATAGTGAGTAAAATATTTTACGATTGATTCTATTGTTTGTATAAAATATCGATACCTATCTCTATTACAATATAATATAATATTATATATTAACAGTGACAAGTCTAACAATGTATATCTCATAACAAATAAAATATATAAACATATAAATACAAATAATACATATTTATTTTCTGTTAGAACTATGTAGTGTGTAGTATGTACACATCGTATGCTTATAATTGCTAAATTGACACATTATTTTCATACATGTGAGACGAAAACAGTGGTGACAGTCCATACATGATTACTCCTATGACCTATACAATATTACGATACATAGTAGATTGTGGTTAATAAGTGTGACATAATAGTCAACGTTTGCATCAGCCCTGCGTTTGAATTAATCGAATACTACTGAATTGTATAAGTTCTTCATTGATTTGCACAGTTTGTACGAATGTAGAAAATGTTAAATAATAATACAAAATAAAATACAATGTACATATCTTAAATAATAATATAAAATGAAATAAAAGGTACATATTTATTGCAACTCGTATAATTCGCGATAAATGTGATCAAACACGCAATCGCCATTACCGGATAGCATTATACATATGCGCATGAGCGAATATCAGTTTTCGCGTATAGATGTAGTTAACGTCACCACTTGCTAGCACTTGCTTTGCGTCCTGATCCAAAGCAATCCAGAGTGATTCAGAGCATCCACGTCCAGAGGTGTCCGATAGATAATAGAGTTGATTGGAACGTGGAATAGGTCTATGTTTTATTATATTGCAAAAAAATGGCACAAAGTACAAGACTCATGTCGCTCTCATCTATATATACCTTATTTAAAACCAATTGCAATGTTAATTCATATACCGTTAGATCAATGAGGTAAGATTTATATTCAAAAGTAATTAAGTGACCTTTTAACCTTTGCATTTTTGTAAAATATCAATTTCTTGAAAAAGAAGTATGTAATATTAATACTCGAATGGTTTCTCTATATATTTGAAATGAATACTTAACAATTTATTAATTAAAGCTAAATTAAAATCCTACTAAAATCCTTTTTCCTTGTATGTATTGTATGTATAATGTATTCGATACATTAAGAAATTTTGTAAATAAAGTTTTTTTCCTGAATAATGAGTTTTTTGCTAAATTAAAGATTGATAAGGATATTTTGAAATTGTAAAGTAATACTAAAACAGCTATTTTTTTGTGTTGTAGTTCATGGTGGTCCCACATAGAAATGGGTCCACCTGATGCAATTTTGGGTATTACAGAAGCATTCAAAAAAGATCAAAATCCTAAAAAAATTAATTTAGGAGTTGGTGCTTATAGAGATGATAATGGTAAACCATTTGTCTTACCAAGTGTCCGAATGGTATGTAGCACAAAATTTAATTTTATTCATAATACATAGATTTTGAAGAAAATAACGTTTACCAAAGATACAATCAGCTCCATAACGGAATCAAATTAATTGTAGGCAGAAGAAAAAATCAGAAATAAAGAAATGGACAAAGAATATTCACCGATAGCAGGAAATGCTGAATTTTGTAAACATAGTATTAACTTGGCACTTGGTGATGGTAATAATGTGGTTCCAAATGGTTTGGTATGTGTATTATACATCTTCAAGTGATGTACAAAAGTTCTTTTTCATGTATTATAACAAATGGTATTTTACAGAATGCTACTGTTCAAGGAATTTCTGGAACAGGTTCACTTTGTATTGGGGCAAATTTTTTATCACATTTTTTTCCTGGCAATAAAGAAATATATTTGTCAACCCCTACATGGGGAAACCATGTTCCTATATTTAAGCTTGCTAGGATCCCAACAAAATTCTACCGTTATTATGATCCAAAAACTTGTGGATTAGATTTTCAGGGTGCATTAGAAGATATATCTGTAAGTAGTGTATAAACTATATGAAGTATGTTATGTATTAATACCTATAGGTAATGTTAGCATTAATATTCGTGATATTACTTTTTATAGAAAATTCCAGAGGAGTCTATTATTCTTCTTCATGCATGTGCACATAATCCTACGGGTGTCGATCCTAGTCCAGAACAATGGAAGGAATTGTCAGCAATAATAAAGAAAAGAAACCTTTTTCCTTTCTTTGATATGGCATACCAAGGATTTGCTTCGGGTATAGTGAAAAATCAAAATCAAACGAATAAACAATTGAGTGAATATTCTTAAAAATGTTTATATAAAATTTTAGGATCTATACAAAAAGACTCTTTGGCAATTAAATTATTCCTCGAGGACGGACATAGAATTGCTTTAGCTCAATCCTATGCTAAAAATATGGGTTTATATGGTAAACATAATTTTATTATTTAATAATAGTATAATGAAGAATGCAAATTTCTAATACAATTTTAAATAGGTGAACGCGTTGGTGCATTTACATTGGTCACTTCCAGCAAGGATGAAGCAGACAGGACACTTTCGCAATTAAAGATTTTGATTAGGCCAATGTATTCTAATCCTCCTATTAATGGCGCCAGGATTGTTACTGAGATATTAGGAGATTCTCAATTGAGAGAACAGTGGCTCCGTGATGTGAAAGTAATGGCTGACCGTATTATTTCTGCTCGCCAACAATTGAGTGGTAATTTAAAAAAGCTTGGTAGCTCTCGTAGCTGGATACACATTACAGACCAAATTGGAATGTTTTGTTATACTGGTCTTAAAGCTCCTGAGGTATAAGCAATTTTCTTTGTTTTCATTTTCGTTCGTAATACTTGTAATACATATCAAGTTATTCACAATAATATTTATTTACAGGTAGAGAAACTTACGAAAAATTACAGTATTTACTTGACAAAAGATGGCAGAATATCAATGGCTGGAGTAACATCAAAAAACGTTGAATACCTTGCACATGCTATGCATGAAGTTACAAAATAACTCTATATTTCCATGAATGATTAAGGAGTCGAACCACATTTTGCCTTGTAATATTCAAATATACACTCCATACATAAACAATACTAGAATACAAATACAAACTTTAAATATAATGCATTTAATCTTGCATGCTATTTTTGTAAAAGCACTGCAGGCAGTGTAGATACCAACTGAAGCCTAGATATTATGGTTTTGATCCATGGATGTCAATCATGTTTAGTATAAAATAATTCATCGGCGTGACTGTGCCGATCTTCTACATAGTAAAGATGATAACATTTTAATTATTAATATATTCTACCATGTATTCGATTACAATGTAAAGAGATATATGATATTTGATTGTTAGTAAATTATAATTTTGTATATAGTAACAAATACTCAATTATCATGTAAACAATAATTTCTTGTAAGATGTATTAAATACCAGTAAAAATTAATTCAACACTTTGTAATGAATTGGATTTATTACATATTAATCTTAATATAATTAATCAAGTTTGCGCTACTCTATTAAAATTGTAGATCAGAGATCCGTATCTTATTTCATTATCTAATCTCTCTACGATTAATGAGATCAAAATTTGACATATACAGGGTGTCCCAAAAGTCGGGGAGGAGCCGGAAATGGGGGGTAGCTGAGACGATTCTGAACAACAATT
>NW_026534348.1:7719175-7756354 GCF_026225885.1 Hylaeus anthracinus | reverse complement strand
AATTGTTGTTCAGAATCGTCTCAGCTACCCCCCATTTCCGGCTCCTCTCCGACTTTTGGGACACCCTGTATATATAGCAGACTGGCGCGTCAGCAATTATTTCTACTGCAAACTGTTCAAGAAAATTGTATTGTATTTTACGTTACTGCTACAAAAAATTCATAATTAATGAAGAATTTCTTATCAAGTTGCGTCTTATCGGGCTTGATTCGAAGGTCTATAAAAAGAATGATCCATATGTTGCGTTTGAATTTTGCAATTAGAAGTGAGCAAACTTCATTTTCAATTTTAATCCTTGCAATACAGTACAAAACTATTAATAAAAATACGTATTAACACAATTATTGAATTTTTCGTTCGCTGGGTAATCGTTTTACCCAAACATCAAGTAATGAGAAATTTCCTAATATTATATAATAAAGAAAATTAATTAATTGAGTCCCTTATATTTTATCATATCTATTTTATGTATTGCTTCAATAAACAATTTTTTAGAAAATTATTTTAGAATACATTTGAAACAATTATAACTGTAAGGTGTATCCAAAATGATTTCGTGGGAAGGTGAAGTTTGAGAAATACTGTTATATTCCCCTGAAATGGCAGATATTCATGTAACACCTTTGAGTATATAGAAATGGAGGAGGAATTGCTTTGTTCTGTATAGACTATAGACCGAAAGTGTGTTCAAAGTCTGTGCGAGAGGGAAAGGTATAGAGCGATATTCGTCCTCTCTGCGCATCCGTCAACATCGTACCTGCACTGACCTGATTGTACATTGTACCTGATTGTACTAGACAGGACCAGATTGTACGCAATTGTACGTACAAATGTGCATGTCAGAGTGATATCAGTAATATTTCGATCTAAATTTGCACATTTGAACAAAAGTTTGTTAATCCTAAACCTTGAAGGAGTGCTAAGATAAATACGTAAGCATAACAAAAAATAAGTAAGGGATACGTCCGTTCGACGGATTTTACACTGAAGTAAGGTTAAGTTGTTTATCAAAGATGGCTTTTCACTTTCACTTCGGGCTGAACATGTTTCCGGAGGTTCCACGTCCTTTCAACACTCAATATAAATGCTTTCCTGTGTCGATGTTACCGGGTACATATCGACAAGATGTAGAACGGGGTGGAAAAAGTCAGTACATATATATATGTTTTCTTGTAATTTTACCTATCAAATAACAAAGAGATAACGTTATTTATTTGTTCCAGTAATTATGCCACCTTCAGCATTGGAACAGCTTACAAGATTGAATATTAATTACCCAATGTTGTTCAAATTAACTAATAAGAAGACCAATAGAATAACTCACTGCGGTGTTTTGGAATTTGTTGCGGATGAAGGAAAAGTTTATTTACCTCTTTGGGTAAATAATGATTATGAGTATATTATTATACATTGAAAAGTATCATTACCTTTATATGAAACAATTATTTTGAGTGCTTTTTTTGATATAAGGAAATCATTGTTTGGGGAGTTATGCTATACATATATATTCGTCGTGATGTGATTGCAGATGATGCACAACCTTTTATTGGCAGAGGCAGAACTAATAAATGTTGAAAGTGTTTCTTTGCCAATTGCAAAGTTTTCACGCTTTCAACCACAATCTGAAGATTTTCTAGATATTACAAATCCTAAAGCTGTTTTAGAAAATGGATTGAGAAGTTTTGCTTGTCTTACAACGGGTGATGTTATAGCCATAAAGTACAATCAAAGAATATATGAAATGTGTGTTCTTGAAACAAAACCTGAACCAGCAGTTAGCATTATAGAGTGTGATATGAATGTTGAATTTGCTCCACCAGTGGGTTATGTAGAACCGGAGAAAGCAATTAAAAAAGATGAAAATGCAGTAGATCTTGCAGATTTAATGCCAGCGCCAGCTGGCTTTGTACCATTCAAAGGACAGGGTACCAGATTGGATGGCAAGAAACGTAAAGATTCTGTTCAATCCGAAATGGCTGCTAATAAACCAACATATATTAGGGGAATACCAGATTATGATTATAAAATAGGAACTCTAACATTTTTACGCAGCATTAAACCTGTTAACAATAAGGAGGTATGACACAAATTACTATCAATACATCACATATTATACTCCAATTTTGACGAATTTTTGTGTAGATAAATTGCTAATAACTTATGTGATGTCATTTAAACTTTGTATACAGTAACGAGTACATACGATCTTTAATATTGAACATTTCACAAGCCACTAATTGCCTGTACAAAGAGATGAACATAGGTCAAGTGTTTTTTGGTTTTCCATCCATTTATAAAAATTCATTAAAATCAGAGCACCATGTATCATGTGATCTTTTCTTATATATTTTTATGCTTATATATTATTCGAGTTTTACGTGAAAATTCTGTTGTAGGTAAAGGACCAAGATGAATTTAAAGCTTTCACCGGTGAAGGTTTCTCTCTTAGAAAATCTAGAACATGATTGAATGATTGTCAGTCTATTTATTTTCTTATAATTACATATATTTGTAAAAGTGAGTATTTGTATTTCTTATTAAAATGTTGTACTTTTTAATATAAAAGTGTTATGGGAGTTCCTAAACCATTAAAATACTTGGAAACATTTTCTTATAAAATATTTTTTTTTTATTCGTATATAAGACTTTCTCGAAATATTTTTTTTTCTTAATTCTAAAATGAATACAAAAAAATGTACATACTACATTCAACACGTTCATTGCGAGTATCGTATAGAGATTGTACCTTTGCTTTGAGTAAGCCATATTTCAACTTTCATTACATCTAAGGCGATATTTGCGTCCGAAGTTTAGACTCCGTCAATAAAAAACTTTATGGGTCACGTATTCCAATATTGCCAAATATGAGCGTCAAGTATAAAGTGTAACTGGAAGGCGTACAGCAGTGTTCTCGAAAATGGAGGACGCAACCCCTAGGAAGTGCGCGGGGCATTTTATAATCCAAGAGTGATGATTATGAAAATTTACAACATAGCAAAATAGGAATAATTTAAACATTATTTTCTATTAATGCATTGATTATGTAAATTTCGTAACTATAGAAGTATATTCTTTTATGACTGAGCCTATCGTTTATCTGGGGGATAGAAATTTTTTTTTTTTTTAGGGGGACACCTTAAAAAAAATTGAGAACCGCTGGTCTACAAATTCATTTGCAGAGTACCGTCAGATATGAAATGCAGTACTAAATGTAATTGATATGTCTAGAAGATGCATTTGTCCTGCATTCCCATATCTGAACATCTAATACATAACGTATGTGACCTGTAATGATAAATATTACAATCTGTGAAAAAAGCTTTCACAGTGAACATGTCAATGTTAACTAATCCTATACAAAGTGAAATCAGTAAGTTAACCATTTTACAAGATCCAAATGTATACACCATTGTAAAAATGGTTAACTGGCAGTATCTTAATATCACAAGTTGCAGGATAAACGAATTAACCGTTTAATCTACTAATGGACCCCAAAAGTGTTTACTAGGCCTTGTTGGATCTTCTGTCAAGAAAAAGTCTCGGCCCAGAGATACGAATTCTTCATAACTGATTTTCCCGTCATCATTTGTATCAATATGACTGAAGGAAACAACTGCATGCTGTAACAAATATTTTAAATGACTTGTTTAATTCAGTTTTGCGTTACATGCGACGATAGAGTACAGTTTTACTTACATCATGCGTAAGATTTAAGCATTGGAAGAACAACTTGAATTCTTCTACAGAAATTTCACCGCTTTGATCTTTATCCACTGCCTGCAAGTGTGTATTTGACATTATTTTTTAAAATAAGTATTCTCTAATAAAAATGATTTATATAAATAGATGCATTTTCAATACGTACTTTGAATAAGTAAGGTAAAAAGTGATGACATTTTTTCTTCAATGATGGGTCATTTAGAACATGATGCATCTCTTCCAGATATTTTTCAATACAAATAAGATTGTATGGACTAATTTCACCCCATTGTTCCTCCCACATATCCTAGATGAATATGTATATACATATGCATATAGTTATTCTATACATACTAGATATTTTATATTAACTATCTTTTCCAAAACTTTCTAAACAATGCAGTATATGTTTCTTTTTTATGTTATTTGTTTTCAAACTATTAAAACGTAAATTATTTATGTCATAAAATGGGAAAATGATATTTTAAACAGATGTTAAATATGATCTCTTGAAATTTTGCGCGTTATCGGGTTCAAGTTTGATATACTGGTTTTGAAAGGATCCTATGTAACTTCGAGTTATCAAATTATATATAAATATACTTACATTCAATACTTTTTTAAATTCAGCTTTGGCTTCCGGAGATAAATGTCCTAAGTCGGAAAATCGTTCTCCAAGTAGCATAAAATCATCATAACTGATAACCCCATCTTTATTAACATCTAAATGACTGTGCAAAGTTCGCATTTTGCGTCTCCAGAAATTTGATTGCCCCTAAAAAGATTTATGCATTTTTACTCAAATTTATGAGCATAAACATTCTACATCCGTTGTATTTATTTTTCTAAAATTGATTTTTTTCTATTTCGATTTCAACCAAAATTGACGTATTTTTTAATTTTTTGACCGAAAAAGTCATTGCAACATATTTCCAAAGTTAGTATTTCTTCTTTGTATGGTATGCGTGAAAACAATTATCAATGTAGGTCAGCGTCGATAATCATACAATAGCACGGAAAGTATAAAATGTATCATAAAATTTAAGAAAAGAAGTTGAACCATTTATACTGTTTTATACATTTATTTTAGGACAGATATATGAAAATCTTGTAAGGCGTCATCTAGATCCAAAAAATAAACCGGGATGACGCATATGTTCGTCCAAAGCTAATGTGATTGTATGCATTGGCTCTTATTTTCGTTCGAAACTTCCCAGGAACATCTCGTTAAAACTAACAACCACTGTGACATTCTCCGTACAAGACACCGAGTATCCAATTAAATAAGAGGGGAGCAGCAAGTATTGACTCGACACAAAACACGTTTTCAGATGTAAATGGAGACGGGCGCGAGACAATAAATTCTCATGCTCGAGAATCGTATACGGTTGCAATACGATGACGAAATCAAAATTTAATCATAATCGATTCGAATATACAGGATGTTCCATTTCTCGAGACGGCATTGTTTCCCATTGTACGAAAGAATATTGTTCATTTTCTGAGAGACATGAATAAAAGACGAGTATTATTGTAATTAGGAAAAATTTTAAAACGTGAATCATGGCTTGGCAAAACCATTAACAGATTTTCTTTAACACTTTCGTAATATCGTTGTAATTGACCAAAATAATGATTTAAATATAACAATATTTCTATACGTATATAAATTGAAATATTTATGGTACACACTATTGATGTGATTTGAGAATGCATGAATAAGTATTTAATGTTTTCTTTACTAGAAAAGGTAGAGGAAAAGTATATTAAATTTTTTCTTGTATAATTTAAATACTTTTAAGCCTTGAGAAGCAAACTTTGCTTGTCACAATATTTACTCCTTCGATATAATGTCTTCTCGAGATATTTTTCGAATAATTACAGTCATCATGATAAATTGGACACCCTGTATATACCATTATTTTAACTAAAGAAAAAAAGTAATTATTAGTAAAGTGTTCTAACGAAGTGTTGTAAAGAAATAATTTCATTATCTTAAATGTACATAAAATAATAAATGATCTTAAATTCGAATATAATTTCCTTGCCATTATTCTTCCAAACTTATACATCCAAGAAAATAGTTTTTAATTTATCTATATTAATAATAATTTTGGTTGTTAACGAACAAGTTGAGGAAAACACTTGTCCTAAATATACAATGCTTGGTTTTACTAGACAAACACGTGTCAAGGTATACTCAATATGTTTCGTATTATGAAATGTTCAAGTGTGTCCCGCTGATAAGACGACTGAATCATAGAAGAATGCAACAAACTATATTTATACTTCATCCCAAAACACACAATGGTTGGTTTCAATGTGTACCAGACATGTTTTGTATTATGAAATTTTTAAATGTAGTCGATAAGATATTTGAATGATAAAAGAATATAGTTTCATGTTTCTTGCGTAATTTGTCTAAAAGAAAATTTATTCCAGAAGACAGCATTTCTGTGCAAACCACTAGGAAAAAATATGGGACTGCTAATGTTTTGTTATTTTTTTTTTTACAAGGTGTACGGCAGCTTAGGTAAATGTATTATTGAAAAACGAACTTGTCTGTTTTTATTCGAACTTGGCTATGCTTTCTTTTATGTAAAATGAAAGCGGATGTTTGACGAGTTCAATGATATACGAAATAATAACGGTGAAGGTCATACAGGGTCAGACTACTAGGAAATCCGGTATTTCACTATGTAACAAGATTTTTGAAAACTTGCTATTTGTTATATCATGCTCCCAACACGTGTACCGTTATATAATATAAAAATCTGTCTTCCATTTATTAAATAAATCCTGCACATCGTCACCGTTATATTTCGAGGTTCCTTCGAAATATTCAAAATTAATTCAAGCAACCGTGATCCTTATAAAAAATCGAAAAATATTTTCCTCTTCAACTTTTTGTTTACGTTATTTGTTCATCAACATCGCTGGAGAATAATAATAATATTCCTCTTGTATGTGACAAATATGGGATATTTTTCAGTTCAAATATGATACTAGTCTTTATCAATGTTGTCATGCAAATAGACGAAATCCTACGAAAAATAGCCAATAACAACAAACTCTCGAGGAACGATAAGAAAGAAAAATATTTTCAATGTCTCTTACTCTTTCTTGTTCAATGTCCGAGTCGCTATCGCTCTCTTCCTCTTGGTTTACGGACGCCGAGACTCCCGTGTGATGTACACCTCTCTTACTATACAGTCGTCGAGTAATTTCACGGTACTGCAAATGAAACAAGTTTATATTTGCAGTGGATGAAATATTATTCGACAACTAACATTAGACTACGACGCATAATTGTAACGTCTCAAAGAAAGAAACCAGTTATATGTCAGGTCGCGTCAGTTTAATGAACTCTCCACCACAACAAGTTTATTTTACCGCGATAACTACTTCAATACTAGAAAAATGTTATCAAATGAGAAATATTCATTCATCTTTCTTATTTGATTAAACAATAGAAAATCCAAAGATGAAATACTTATAGGAACATTTAAAGGGTGACAAATTCTGTATGTAAACAGAAGTTACTGGGATTTTTCAAGGTCAAATAATTTTCGTTATTTATATGCTGGAACCAAAGAACAACGAAATTTAAAAGAAAATGGTAATGTTAAATGAAATCCTCGTACACGTGTAAATTACTGAATTATATTTGTATCTTTCAATATACAGGGTGTCCCAAAAATGTTGTAACACCTTGAAAGGGGTGGTTCGGGAGGTGATTTGAAACAACTTTTTCCTTAGCGAAAATGTTGACCGAGGCTTCGTTGAGGAGATATTAACGGAAAACACTGACCAATCAGAGCGCGCGTATACCGTTGGAGCGGCTGTGGTAGCGAAGGCTATGCGCTAGGCGGCCGCGCTTGTACGCGAACAAGTGACTCAACGTGCATCGAAAGACATTGACGCAGCCGCCTAGCGCATAGCCTTCGCTACCACGGCCGCTCCAACGGTATACACGCGCTCTGATTGGTCAGTGTTTTCCTTTAATATCTCTTTAACGAAGCCTCGGACAACATTTTCGATAAGGAAAAAGTTGTTTTAAATCACCTCCCGAACCACCTCTTTCAAGGTGTTACAACATTTTTGGGACAATTGTCACTATACGTTTATAAATCTAACATATCGACAACATAATGAATAAAATTTAGGAAATTCTGTAACAAAGTAAATTTATCATCACAGCATATGCGTATGTTAAACAAAGTTCAAATGCTTTTGTAGTTTATCTTTACAAAATATTAATCGTACAAATAAAAAAGTAAATATGAACGAGTCAAAATTGTGTGTAGTTTGCTGAAAGTACGTATATATATGTTATGAAAGCGGTACGTGTACAAATCTGGTTGTTATGCATGACCGATAGAAACCATTATTCCCGGTTCAAACAACCGTTATGCAAGTGTTATTTATTTTTACACGAAGAATTTAAACATCTACATCGTATAATTGAAAACACGAAACAAAGCTCCTTTCATTTTAGCATAAATTGCAAATAATTACAAAAACTAACCGACCCCCTGGTAATTAAATCATTAATGTTACAGTATTAACAATTTAAGAATCTTCGTGTACTACTTTTTATAATTTTCGATACAAGTAGGAAACTTTACCTGCAGTTTGTGGTTTGCCGGATCAATGTTTTGCCTTCCATGGATTACTCCATTAGACGCCGCTGAAATAGTCCTTTTCTCGAGAATTCGACTCGAGACTCCAAACCGTAAACCCATTCGCAGTAAGGTTGCCATTATAACTCAAAATATGAAATTCTCTGTTGTTCTTTCGTCGATAACACTACAGTAAAAATGCGCGTCAAAACACTAGCTTTCAGACGTCCGAGTTCTATCGAGACTGATCGAGACTGAATTATAAACACAAAATACTGGGCCCCTTTTGATGGGTCGGCTAGAAACCCTCCCCTCCTTTGGTCACGACGCATGCGCAACAATGTCCCGCTCTCTTTTTCTTTGCTTTCCCTCGGTTACGAGTTACGAGCGTCTATACACGTTCCCTTCTTTTTACAGATAAAAAAAAAACCGTAAATGTATGCAGATAAAAGGCTACCAAGAAATTTGTGAATACTGATAATTAAATGATATAATTATAATTGGAGTAACAGGATGCAAGACTAAGTCTTGTGTAGAATATTTAAAATTTTATGTTCCTCTTCCTCTTGTTAATTTGATTATTATTGTAGAAATTTGTTTGCTGGAAAAGATTGCAATAGGAAATGTTATGTTATATTATAAGCATAGGAAGCTTGGCTTAAAACTGAAATGAGATTTAATAGTAAAATGACATAATCGTAAACGTCCTGTAAATGTTTATACAAATTATACCGTATTAACGTAGTAATCTAAATATCTGAAAATATCTCTCTCCAATAAAATTAATAAATTGATAAGTAGGTAGTTTATTCGATCAATTTATTATATATTATAGCTTTCTTATTTTTGTATCAACAATATTTATATGCAATGAAATCTATAGTTTCTATCAAATTCAGAAGAATTTTCGAGAAAGATTTCTAAACTCGTAAACAAATATTCATCGTGTAAAAAATTCTGTTGTATAATTAGAATATTACCGTCTGTTTATGTACATGCTACGCCTATGTCCACTTATCGCTTTTACTCAAACAGGAGACAATTCGGTGCCTAGTCGATGTATATGAGACCAAATAAAGTTCAGGGACCTGGTCAGAGATTACCACGAAATACGTAAAAGTCTGACGTAAATGTAATACAAAGAAAGTTCAATGAATCGCAAAAGTAGGTTACGTTAAATGCGACATTTGAACGTAAATATGCGTACGTGACTAGGGACATGATTTCAATGCAACATATTAAAAATGCATATAGAAGGAACGTTCTAGTTATCATGAACAACTTGAATATTTTTCTCACTATTAAAGATATGAAAACTCCTTAAACCAGTGTGTTTTTTAAGTAGAGAGGGATAAAGGTGGGGATCCAAGAGAAACAAGAGATTTGGAAACGGTGGGAATAAGGGAAAGCTATGAAGTTTGAGGAAAAAAGAATTAAAAAATGTCAAACTTGATCAATGAAATCAACATATTTCCCTCTTGTTCAGACTTGAAAATGCGTTTGCCCTTGAAATCATTCCAAGGTCAAAAAGTTATTGAGTAAGAAACTTGTTTCACAACTGGTTACAAGGCTATACGATACAAAAAAAAATGATACTGCATCAAAAGTGATGTTTCAGAGCTTTTTCTTAGCATTATATTGGTTTTCTTAATATTTACAACTTTTCTTTTCAATTCTTTCAATTATTGTTTCATATCATTAACAGCAGTAAATCACCTTACCTATCTCAGTATTAGTTTAATTGAAATATGCAAAATATGGATGACAGTAAATTTATAAATCAGAATATTATACTATATTAGATGTTTGATTTAGATTCATTAATATACCAATAACAAGATCAACACTTTGATGGCGTCGCATCGAAAATATTTAAGTAAACACATAAGTGTAATTGAATTGCAAATACACAAGTATTAAGTAAAATATAAGTGAAATTTATACTCAATGTTTTAATTTTATTTACAGTAAATGTATCATACAATTCGAATTCTTGTGTAAGTGCTAATGCTAATTGAAATGCACCTGAGACTTTATATGAATCATATGTAGAATAGTATTAAATTTTATACGTATCAAATAAATGTAGCATATCATGCAGAACATATACATGATAATTTTGTATAATTTATACAATTTTAACTTTTTTTATATTCAATTCTATCAACTTTTACTGCATCATCAACAAGTTGATATACATAAGTTACAACTGTTGAACTTTGAATATCCATTAGAACAAAAGATGGGATGACTGATCTATAAAGTACAAATATTTATTTTAGAATTGAATACATTCTAGTAAATATGAAAGAATATGCAATAAATATATTTTGAAATATATAAATGAAATATCATTAATATGAAAAATCAAAAATAAGCTTACGTATCAAGAGGATTATATGCGCCTGTTGCTGAGCCAGGATTAATATAAAATTTATTTTCATGTTCGTATGCCTCAAATTTGTGTGTATGACCTGATATTAAAATATCAACATCTAATTGTCTTTGAATTAAGGCTAGCGATTCTGGATCTCCCCAAGGTACAACTTGATGTCCATGTGATAATCCTATTCTAAATTGACCAACAGTAACAACTTTTTGTTCTGGATAATTTAAGTTCTACAAGAAAGATTAAAAATGTAGCACTTTTGAATAATTATCAGAATCTTTTAAGTAAATAAAATATACCTCATCAAAATCTCCTCTAACAACATGTACATCACTAGCCAATGTTTTCAAATAATCGTATGATTCTTTTGTACAGAGATTGCCTGTGCATAAAATATGCTGTATTCGACCAGGCACCAATAATTTCTTAAATTTACTTGGAAGGCTACTACATCTATGTGGAATGTGTAAATCTCCCAATACTAAAACAAGCTATAACGAGGAAATTAATTTAAAATAGGTTTCTTGGTAGATACAAATAAATGTCTTATGATTTTCTTCTTTTGGTTGTAGGAAACAAAAACAATGATCAAAAGAAGAAAATCATATTGATGAATTATCTGATACTACTGATGGCTAAAAGAACTTATGTATTTATATTTATTTTCAATAACGGTTTTAATTTTTCTTAAACTTATATACGATAATCCCTCAGGTATGTACTACGAATTTATTAATAATAGCGTATAATTACGAGTGCTTAGTTATTTCATTTTAAAGCAATGCTTTTTCTTGAGGTTAGATTGCAAAGATAAGATTGTAACTGTAATAATTTCATTTTAATCAGTAACATTCAATTTTATCTGCTCACCATGATTTATTCAATAATATTTTTGTAGTTGTTGTGTACTTTGGATCGTTGAAATTCAATTTATTGCATTTGTTAACAGTGAAATAAAAGCACTAGTGCATTAGTGAAATGTCAAACACAATACCACACAAGCACAGTGACACTGAGTGACACTTGATTATGATACAACCGAGGAACACGGCATGAAAAATTGCAAGGGTGAAGCACTTATCTATCGAAAGGTAGGATCCCCGAATGGCGCTACTGTTTACTTTATTCTAGTGATTCTCAACCTAGAGGATTTAGTAATTCACTAGTAGATCAGGGAGTCGATTTTATAACGACAAGAAATTTCTTGTCGAATAGTGAAATTAGAGAGAAAGACATTGAGAAATAGAGCGAGGGGGAAAAAAATAGACAACCATCTCGCGACGCGTTTTAGGTTGTTTCATATGAATTCCCAAAATAATTCTTAATACAGGGTGTCCCAAAAATGTTGTAACACCTTGAAAGGGGTGGTTCAGAAGGTGATTTGAAATAACTTTTTCCTTAGCAAAAATGTTGTCCGAGGCTTCTTTAAGGAGATATTAACAATAACCTAGATTGTAAGTATTGAATTTTCTATCATTATATGTCCATATGTGTGGGTGTATGTTATGTCACGCCATGCGAAAAATCGGACACTAAGACTTTAATTATTTATCTACAGTTTACAAAGTAAAGAACTCTGATTTGAAAAGAGGAATTTTCATGTTCCATGTTCCAGCATTTCGATACACTTTTGGGAGTGGACTCCCGTGCCTTGTATATGCTGGTACGCACTCACACAGCTCCACACCACTGTATACGTACACGGAACTTCAAGGGTTCCGCATTGTCCTATTTGTGTCTCGACAATGCAGATTCGAGACCTCTCAATAGTCGTTTCCGCTAGATAAGTGTTCAAACTAGAGCGCAAGCTCCTATAGGTAGTATACTTTTGCTTTTTTGTGTCATAATTAATAATATTCAGCAGTACTTCGCGATCAAAAGAAGCAATATAGTGGTGCGACAGTGCTGCCACGTTGTCTAAGCTAACATACGCTGCTGAATATTGTTAATTATGACAGAAAAAAGCAAAAGTAGAGTCCCTATGGGAGCTTGCGTTCTAGCTTGAACATTTATCTAGCGGAAACGACTATTGAGTGGTCTCAAATTTGCATTGTCGAGACAAAAATAGGACAATGCGCAAGCCCATACGACCAACTTTTTATATATTAAGATTATTTTTATACAATATTGTGCAATTTTTATGTTTTCTATCGTACTGAAAAAGAAGTCAGGATGTGAAAGGAGTTTTCTACAAGCTTTTATAAAAACTTACGTCATTATAGTTTGTAAATAACAATTTAATTATATTAAACAAACATTGCAAAAACAAAACATAACAAAACATAATACAAATGGAAGAAAAAGTAAAAAAAAAAAGTGGCTCCTACCGGGATCGAACCGCGTCCAGCGCAAAGCTAGAGTTTCGAAGCGACGACGAAAGTAGAAAGAAACAGTTCGATGAAGAAGGAAGAGAGACCGAGAGTCGACGTTGGCAAATGTAAGGATACGGGACGCTAAGCGCGATTTCGACTTCAGTGAAATGGCAACAGTGTAGAGAGACGCTGTTGTGAAAACGGCAACATCGCAATACGCAGCCCTTGCAGTCTCGTAGGTACACGGACATACCACCGAGCGTTGCATGTGTGAGTGTGTCTCGGACGGCTGCTCGCACCAACGATACATTGTCGTTGACGTCTCACTTGTTTATAAAGCCTACCTTACCTTACCAGCATCATATTTTGAACAGCAGAAATTGCATTCAGCTCCCCTACTGGCTAAATGTTTTACTTAAGTTACTTCTTCTAGTGGCCGCTCGATTTTTATGTCGCGTCGATCTTTTCGGCGACGGAGTCCACTCTCTTATGCATCACTGTAGAGACTGGAGACAACTGGAGACAACTTCATGTTATTGACTGTCAGTACTCTGAAGTTTTCGAATTACTTATTTTCAACAATCTCTTTTGCAGTTACATGTAAAAGAGATGACGTTGAAAATTAATTAACTAGAGATAAAAAATTCGAGCGAGTAATACAAATGTACGATTGAATGATATTTGCACTAGCATATAACATGTCATTCAAAATGGATTTAACAGTAAATCGTGTTTGTTTAATTCATGATGTCACGACGCACATTCGCGAAGTCATTGTTAAACATACGTGTGCAGTTTATTATAAACGATCCATTGAAATTATTGACGATTGGAACTTGTAAACTTATAGTAGCGCGGTGAGCCCGCGACATTCCAGATTATAATATATGATTTTAACATAGTGACACGTTTAATTCTTATGTATTTTAAACGTACGGAAACAAGGATAATTTTTTACAAACGTAACAACTCGACGTGAAATGCAAATGCAAATAGGTCTAATTCAAAATGAGAAAACCGACTCATCTTGGTCAAGGTAATTATTGTGTGTTAAGAAATGATGTGTAATTTTGGAGAGAATTCATTAATAATATTCACAGAATACATAAATAAGATACATACAACATATTTCAGGAAGGAAAGACGGAAATGGTTTTTATCTTTATTATGTGGCACTTGTCTGATATATGCTACAAGAACATCTGTTCCTTTATTGATGCCAATTATAAGTAAAGAGAAACAATGGTCCAAAACAGATTCTGGAGTAATATTATCCAGTTTTTTCTGGGGTTATACATTAACACAAGTTGCTAGCGGTTATATTAGTGATAGGATCGGAGGACAAAAGGTATTATGCATTTCAGCCCTTGGATGGTCTATGACAACATTTTTTATGCCAGAAATTATAGAATTCTTTTCAAAAAGTGATACATCTGTATTATTAGTATCCACAGTAAGAACAATCAATGGAGCGTTTCAAGGTAGTTCTGTAAGATTAATCAATTAAATACTTTAAATTACATATGTGTAAAAAATAGTTTTTATATGCATAAATATGATATATTACAGGGATGCATTTTCCTAGTATGATTAGTTTGATAAGTCAACGATTGCATGAAACAGAAAGAGCCTCGTTTTTTAGTTTATTGACATCAGGATCTGCTCTTGGTACATTACTCACAGGATCTCTAGGTTCCTACCTACTGGAAAATTATAACTGGACGATAGTTTTTCAAACTTTAGGTAACTAAATATAAAATGGTTATGGCAGAAGGACACTCTGTACATATGTTATATGTCAATGCTGCCCATGCATGAAGCAACTCCAAAAAAGTGTGGAATCTATTGTCTTAAAAAATAGCTCTTGGGCAAAACTATTCTGTCTAAACTTAATCTTTATTCAAACATTGTTTTTGCTAATGTATCATTTACACAATAATATCAACCTAGTTTTAAAAGATTTCTCTAGAAAATCTTAACATTAAAAAAACATTCATTCAGATGTTTGAAGTTTAAATAACATGACCTAAAAGGACAAACTTAAAAAATGAAAAGACTGCTTAGTTTATTATGTCATGCAATATTTACATGTGTTTGTTCATAACATTATTTTGAAATGTACTGTATGTGTATTAAAATATATAGGGATCATAGGTAAATTAACAAAATTTACTAAACTAAAAAAATTTGTAATCAATTTTAACATTATAAACAATTGTAATTCATTACAATAATATGTTTAACTACTAATATATATAATATATATATATATATAATTTGAAAGTAACATCAATTATATGTACACACTTTCATTATTAACAAATTTATTGATGTAGGTGGTTTGAGTTTGACATGGACTCTCTTATTAGGCTACCATACTCTGCCATTCAGGGAAAGAACAACTTCTGCTAAATTAACTACTAATTACACTTTACCTTGGTTGAAGCTCCTGAAAAAACCTCCATTCTGGTAATCATTATGCATGGTGTTACTTTGAATTCAGTTAATTCCATAAATCACAAAACATAACTATTGTTTACATAACTATTGCTGTAAAAAGATATATAAAGTATATACACTTCATTTGTAAACTATAAATTTCAGGTCATGTGTAATTGGCCATGCATGTCAAAATAATTGTTTTTTTGTATTGTTATCATGGATGCCAACATATTTTCATGATACATTTCCTGAAGTGAAGGTAATAGTATTCATTATTAATTACCTTCTCGTTTTTATTAACACATCCAAGAACAAAGAATCACCAAATGAGTCATATGACATTCCATTACGGGTTGATACAGAATTGCAAAAATGTTGAGTGTTTCTGAGAAGTGTCTTATCAGAATATGTTGTTCTTGGATGTGTTAAGGATTCTATTTAATTATATAAATTTCTGCGAGTACATATTTATTTTATTTAGAGCTGGGTCGTAAATATGGTACCATGGTTATCAA
This sequence comes from Hylaeus anthracinus, assembly GCF_026225885.1. Taxonomy (NCBI): domain Eukaryota; kingdom Metazoa; phylum Arthropoda; class Insecta; order Hymenoptera; family Colletidae; genus Hylaeus; species Hylaeus anthracinus. The sequence goes on along the minus strand of NW_026534348.1, from coordinate 7,740,375 downwards.
TGTTACCTTGCACAATTTTGGGCAAGGCTCTTTCTGAGAAAATAATAAAAGCAGGGTACTCTGTCACAGTGACACGTAAAGTAATCGAAACAATATGCTTTCTTACTGAAATAATAAGTCTGCTGTTTCTAGGTATGTATAATAATGTAGAAAAATTAAGTAAAAAGATTAAACTCAAAATCATTTCAGCAAAAGTGGAAACATTTCAAGGTGCAATAATATGCCTTGCATTTATAATTGGTGGATCAGGTTTTCATAATAATGCAATTGCTGTAAATCCTTCAGATCTTGCACCAAAACATTCTGGCAGTGTATTCGGTTTAATGAATACTGTTGGTGCTATACCTGGTATGCAAAAAGTATCAATACACTATTAATATTTTCTAAAATACAAATAACAGTTACATCTTTTCAGGATTCCTTGGAGTGTATTTTGCAGGACATATTCTACATGTAACACACAGCTGGCCTGTTGTTTTTATATTTATTGCTATAATTGACACATTGGGATGTATAATATATTTACTTTTTGGTTCTGGCCAAGCAATTATATGAAATGTCAAATAAATTCGTTATACAGTGTATTTACTATTTGATTCTCTTTGAATAGTTGTATGAAATAATTTCGAATAAATTTTATATTTTTTCGGTTTCCGGTGAATAAATCCTCATTCTATTATAATTCATTGTATAGGTAATACATATAAATTTGAATAGTATACAACGTATAACTTAATTGCATCAACCCACCAAGAAGTTTCGGTAACAATTAAAAATTTGTTGTCTCTATATTTTATACAGTTAATAATTCACATTTTTTAAAATTTAAGTAATTTATCATTGTAATTTCGGCCTTAAAACTTTATAAACAATAAAAGTACTTTTTTTTTTTCTTATAGAAGAAATTTGTTTACATATACTTTTTCCAACATCAGGCCTTGGAGTCGCATCCGCTAAAGTGTAACGAATATATTAAAACCAGAATTATTAGAAAATATTGCTTCTTTGCTTCAATATCCTGGAAAAAAAATCATGCTAGCCTAATCGCCCTGTCCTCGTCTCTTCTGGAATTGTTGTATCTCCCTCTTTGTCACAGCATCATTGGAGAGACTAGGATCTACCTATTCTTGTCTGCGAGCTTACTATTTTTTCCGCATCTGTCGCTCAAGTCAATTCGGAGTTTGGATCTGGCTCCTGCTACAAGTATCATTCCATGTTATACATAATTTGTAATTAAATATATAAAATAATGTCAAATACGATAACTGGAAAAAATCTGTTACGACCTACTGGATTGCAATGCAAAAATCTTCAAGAGTATTTAAAATCACGTCCACCAGATATATTGAACAAACTGTATCATAATCCACCAATTTGTTTGGCTGTGTTTCGTGAATTGCCTGTCATAGCAAAGCACTATGTTATGCGATTATTGTTCGTCGAACAGCCAGTGCCTCAAGCAGTCATTGCCTCTTGGTGTTCCAAACTTCATTTCGAAGAACATCTAAAAGTAGTCTCGATATTAAACGAATTAAATGTATGGAAAGAAGCATCGATACCAGGAGGATTACCTGGTTGGATTCTGAATACTACATTTAAGAAAAATTTGAAAATTGTTTTATTAGGAGGTGGAAAACCATGGACAATGTCGAATCAAATGGAAAACGATAATAAACCTAGAGATGTGGCATTTTTAGATTCGTATGCATTAGAAAGATGGGAATGCGTTTTACATTACATGGTCGGTTCGCAGCAGCAAGAAGGTATTCTTCTTCCATATAATATAATCGACAAATATTTATCATTGAATTGTGTATAATTGAAATATTATTTTTTACCATCTAAATGAACGATTTATTTAGGTATATCAGCCGATGCTGTTAGAATCCTTCTGCATGCCGGATTGATGAAACGGGATGAAGCTGATGGAAGTCCAGTTATTACACAAGCTGGTTTTCAATTTTTACTATTAGAAACTGCATCGCAGGTACTTGAATATAAATTTCCAATGGTTTTGATGTTGCTAATTTTAATTATTTAACATATATTGGTAAATTTGTATTATTTTTCTTCTCGAATTAAAATAGTAATTCCATAATTTTTATGTGTATGCATCTTTTACGTGATTATTGTTAATCATGTTGAGTGTAATTATTGTTAAATAAATCTGTTGCAGGTGTGGTATTTTATTTTACAATACTTAGACACGATAGAAGCAAGAGGACTTGATTTAGTTGAGTGTCTTACTTTTCTCTTCCAACTCAATTTTTCAACACTTGGTAAAGATTACAGTACAGAAGGAATGTCTGAAGGTCTATTAACATTCTTACAACATTTACGAGAATTTGGGCTCGTTTATCAACGAAAACGTAAAGCTGGACGGTAAAGTACTATATGTTTTTTAGGTAGAATTTATTGAATAATTTTATGCCGATGTTGTTGATACATACTATACTTCATTCCAGATTTTATCCTACACGATTAGCATTAAATATTGCCACTGGACAAAACAAGCCATTATCTAGAGATCCAGAAAAAGAGGGTTATATCGTTATTGAAACAAATTACAGAGTATATGCTTATACAAATTCAAATTTACAAGTTGCCTTACTTGGTTTATTTTGTGAAATGTTGTATAGGTATTGAAACAAATTTGAATATTTTACAAATAATTTATATTAGATTGTAATTGTATTAAAATATCTGTTAATATCTTTTGTCTAGGTTTCCAAATTTAGTTGTATCGATATTAACAAGAGATTCCGTACGTCAAGCTTTAAAGAGTGGAATTACTGCTGCACAAATTGTAGGGTATGTTTGGCAAAATAATTCTTGTTTGTATCGTATTCCATGGTATAACAAAAAATAGTTAATTTGTCTATATCAACAGTTATTTGCAGCAACATGCTCACAGTAAAATGATAGAAGTAGGTCCTCCAGTTTTACCTCCTACTATTGTAGATCAAATTAAATTATGGGAAAATGAAAGAAACCGATTTATATTTAGCGAAGGAGTTTTATATAGTCAATTTCTTTCTCAAACTGATTTTGAAGTGCTTAGAGATCATGCCCTTTCTACTGGAGTATTAATTTGGCAAAGCGAAAGGTATGTTTTTTAAAATGAATATTTTCACTTTATTTTTTTAATGAAATAAGATATTAAAGATTGTATATGTTTAATGCTTTATTTATTTAGGAAACGAACTATGGTTGTTACAAAAGCAGGCCATGATGATGTAAAAAAGTTTTGGAAACGATATTCTAAAGGCTCTGGTTAGAGGAATGAGAATGCTTTAAAAAGTACCAAAACATGATCACAATAAACAAATATTTTCTAGTAAAATTTCATCTTTAAAATTACATATTTTTTCAACTCTAAAGTCTGTAATATAAATAATTCATGAAATATAATGTTATACACCGATAAGTAAATACATAATGCTATACAGAGACAAGAAGTTGACCATTTGGTCTGACTAATTATGGTATCAGACCTATTAGTAAAATTCTTATTTTTGTATAGTAGTCTATGACTTATTTAATTAAAACGTCGTAAATTAAAGATAAAAACTTTTTATTTATGTTAAATCTAGTGCATGTAGATTTGTGTGACTGACTGTGATTAATATTATGTAGTTGCTGATACTATAATCCACTCCAACACTGACGTAGTCAAAGAATGTACTTTTATCGAAAATGAAACGTATTAAAGGAAAATTATTTTTTTATTTGTATTATATAATTATAAATGTTTTCAATTTATACACAACTTCCGTTTAATTGCACAAAATATACAATGTATTTAAAAATGTTTAAAATATTTACTTAAAAATTATATGAGAATTATAAAATTAATTCTTTCATTGTAAATTGTATCGAATCATCGCCAATATAAACGTATTTCATAGAATAAAAATGTTGACTTTTGTCATAGGATATTGTAATATCAATCCCAAATATTTGAGGATAACAGAGCTTGATGTCAGCGCTGTGGTGCTGCTTTTGGTTTTGGCATTTTAGACAATAAATTTTGAATTTCCTTTTTTTCGTCATATGTTTTCCATAGTTCGTATAAATTAATGATATAACGTGCAATTTCTTGTATTTTTTCCATATCAGCATTTAATTCAGCAAACCAAGACTTCAGATCTTTTTGCAATATAACGCAAGCTATTTGTAAACATCCTATAAATATTTCCATTATCATGATCTTTGTACATAATAAATATTAAATTATATTTTATTTTAATGTTAATATTAATATTGTCTTACCGATAGCTATTTGATATGGTGGATATAATAGACAAACATCTGTACGTAAGCTATCGTTAATTATGCGCCAAGCAAGTGTCAATAACTGATCATCTGGGCCCACATCTTGAATAAGGGTCAATAAAGGACGATATGGTTGATACACTATTAAACAACAATCTAAATGTTCTAGGAGATAAAATTCACATTCCAAAATGTGATTCGTGCGATAAGGAAATTCCTGAGAGTAGGCATAATTGAATTTATTTTTTACTGAAATGATATGATTATAATAAATTAATATATTTGTTTTCTTTTACTCTTACTTCATTATACATAGTAATTAATTACATACCTACAGTTTGACAAGTTGTGATTAACCTGGTATTAGAAATAACTCCAAATTCTTCTACCTTGGAAGCTAAAAAAACTGATGTGGGTGCCAACAACAAAGGGTCTATACATTTCAAACTATTGCGAGCATAAAATCTTTTAAAATAAACAGTTGCTGTAGCTATAACTTGTTGTCTGAGCTTCAATTGTTCACCTAACACTTGTATTACTATAAAAAGATATAAAATATTATTATACAAATTATTTAAATATGCACATAAATAATAGATACAGTTACACTCTAATCACAGTTAAAGGGAGAGTACACTGTACTTAACAATAATAGCATTAAGTAACATTTAAAACATATCTGATTATTTGATAAATAAAACTTACAATTTGAGAAAAATATGAACAGTTTTTGATATTCTTCCTCTGTTAAAATCGAAAGATCATGTTGTCGTTCCCGTACCAGGTCTTGTTTATCTAGAAGCCATTGTTGACTAAAAATACAAAGTATTTGATTGTTTTGCAAAGTAAAAGTGTGAAGTTAAATTTTATATAAATATCTTACTGATGTGAACTTTGCCAAAAATTGCCAGCCATATTACTGACAAATTGACTGCTTCAACAATGAGTAAATTTCGTACAGCTTAAACACTTTTTGATTATTTTCAAATCTTGATATATTCTGCTTTGTATTCATCCATTAACATTTTTTTATTTCAATTCATTGCATGGTTGTTACATTTTTATGCAAATTTTACAAACATCAAAGCCTTTTCTCACTCACCGTCATCATTTAAATTTATATTTTCTTAGGAACATCAATGTAATGTTTTTGTATACAAAAATATTTTTCCGATTCCGGCGACTATTGGGTTCGCTGGGGGTCCAGGCTGCAAGCTCACATATTAAAAATTGATACGAAATTTGTAGCGCCGCGTGGGAAAAACTCACCCAACTAAAATGTGGAGCGGACTTTTCAAATTGCTTTCCCGTTTGAGGTTTCCTCTGAATAAATTTGAAATTTGACGTCGCGACGTCTAATGGCAGTACCTATAACTAAATTCTTTTTTCTTGTTATTTACCAAAATGTACGTATTACCTCAATCACGCAAAATGATAGATGAAAAGCACAAAGGTATAGTTGTTAGATCTTGCATTTCTGTCGCATTGTTGCTACGTCTATGTATTAGCCATTACGAAACCTGAAAGTACTTTCAGCTCGAGCTCAGCTCTGAACTGCTTTGAACTCAAGTATTTTTAGGTTACTAAAAGAATTTTGTGACTCAAACGATGAAAATAACCCACTGCTTTGAACCTTCCTCTTTCGAATGAACCCTCATTCAACCCAAAATGTGCTTATATAAGGACAACAAACATCGGCCCATAATTACATTCTTAAAATCGAATTCCGCCATTTTATGGATAATGGCAGAGCACGCAGGATAACAAATTTAGTTCAGGCAATTCGTATGAGATGGCGCTTACTGAGGGCTGCTAACCGGAAGTCGGTACATATGCGACGTTACCATTATGGCATAATAGTGTCTAACCTTTCCCTACGCACTGTTACCATTCGACGATTTGACCGAAGTCGAAATATTCTTACATTTACCGACGTTGACGGAGCATAGGAAGAGATTGATATACTAGGTTGTCCCAAAAGTTTCTTCCGTGACTTGCATTCAACTATTTTGTATGGCACTGTTCATACACATAGACAACCTAATTTTTTAGATGCTAATATTGTAACAATAATAGAGCAAAAGGAATCGTACGCAATTCAATAATGTAACATTAGACATAAAATATTGCGTATGTATTACTTATTACTGAAATGGAAGAAACTTTTAGGACAACCTAGTACAAATTTATTTTCATCATCGCCTCACTTTTGGAATTATCTTTTCAGGTCCTTAATGAAAAGTTATGTTTGCATAGATTTTTGTCCTACTGATATTTTCTCTCTTTGAAAATCGATTTACTGAAATCAGGTATGATAAGCATACACGGTATCCTAAAAATGTTGTAACACATTGAAAGAGGTGGTTCGGGAGGTGATTTGAAACAACTTTTTCCTTATCGAAAATGTTGTCCGAGACTTCGTTGGGAAGATGTTAACGGAAAACATTGACCAATCACAGCGCGAGTATGCCGGTGGAGCGCTCGCGGTAGCGTATGACGCGTAGTCTTCGCTACCGTGATCGCTCCAACGGTATACGCGCGCTCTGATTGGTCGGGGTTTTCTCTTAATATCTCCATAACGAAGCCTCGACAATATTTTCGCTAAGGAAAAAGTTGTTTCAAATCACCTCCCGAACCACCCCTTTCAAGGTGTTACAACATTTTTGGGACACTCTGTATTTTTATATGTCTATAAGTTTTTAGTGAAAGACAGGAACCCTCAAACCAGGGCCGAAATGACCTTTTGCGAGGCCGAGTTCAAACATTTTGCGGGGCTTGAATTTCATTAAAATCCTACATTTAAATTTTTCAACGAGGAATTATTTATTTACGAATGCTGTTACCAGTTATGGACATTCGTGGGATTTTTCCTTCGAGGAATTCCTTTCTGCGCATGCGTACGCTGACGTCACAGCTACATATCGTCTGCTACCATACATGTATCCGAATCGCCAGAGGAGGTGTATTTAAGGGGCCTGTGCAATTTTCCCGCGTTTTGAACGGACAAATTAAGTACAAGAGTGTTAGTGTTCGTGAGTGTAATATTAGGTGTAAGAGGAGTGTAGAGTGTAAAATTAAAAAAAAAAATGGATAATGAACCGCAGCCGTTCATGTCAGGAATCATCGAGGAAAAGAAGAGGACATTTATATTTTGTTCCTTACTGGGATCCAATGGTACCCTAAATTTTAAGTAAGTGTATACAGCAGTGAGGACTGCAACGCTCGCTCCAATGCGCATGATCAGGAAAAATTCCACGAATGTTCATCACTGACTGTTACACATTATACATTGTTTATAAGATGAATATTAAATAATATTACTTTGATGATTTTTGTCACTCTTTTAAACTGAATCACCGCTAATAAAAAAATGTCTTGCATCTGTTAATGATTTCATCATTCCGTAAAAAGTTAATCAAAATTTTCGTAGATCGGGGGGCCTCTCAAAACGCGGGGTCGGGTTCTAGCGAACGCGCTGAACCTGCCTTGCGCCGGCCCTGCCTGAAACGTAAAAAATTTCAACGAGAGTTTTGCCTCTGTGTAAACTACGTACTCTGTGATATCGACTCGACCGGGAAAAACATGGCGACTACTCTCGAACGCCATTTCGATGTATCGTCGAACGATAATCTCGCTTCGAATCGATGATCGTTTTCACGATGGACGGCGAACGAACGTGCCGTGGACTTGATGTTAGTGCGAAACGATGATTTTTCGTGCTGACAATACTTCTTACCTGAAAATTCTCGCGCATTAATACGCAGAATCGTGAATTTTTGGACATTTCGCGTGGCCAATAGGCGACAACAATTGCGCGAAGTCGACGAATCGTCGATGGTGCTAGTGCGAAGTCTGTGCTGTGTACGACCGTATTCTTCTCGTGTGGTTTCGTGCCGCTGTCAACGAGAGCTTGAATATCTGTACCATAGGATAATTATACAAGAGAATTGCCACGGGATCGTGTAACAAACTCGCTGTGAATCCACGACTCGAGAAAGAATAGACTTCGTTCTCTGTCCGAACAAAGCAGAATCGCGTAAGGTACGCCCCTTTCGCAGGTGCCAATAACATTTTCGCGACATCCATCGAGAAGAATCGACCACCGAATACACAGGCTCTCGAAGAAGCTGATTCGGAACGCGTCCCAGAATCTACCCAGGAGACCCACTTTTCCGACTCTGAATTTATTACCTTACTTGGTTTTGTCCGCTGTTTCGCGCAAAATCGATAGAGAAGCTCGCACATTGCCCGCGGAGTGTGGAACGCTCACGCGAGGAGAGTCGCCGACAAAAATAGCAAAGTCCTCGACAAACACGGGCCCGGGCTCCGGAGTGTCCTTAGTTCTCGTTGCCGATCCTTCTCTACGTTTAATCCGTGACTAACCGGTATTATTTCGTGCGAATTTTACCAACGCTCGGCGCTGCTTGCCGATGGAACATCGTTCGTTCAAAACATCGTGTGTTCCGGTACGGCCGATGCAGTATAGCCTGTGATCGTTTAAATTACCTCGTTGCCGCTGTTTATGTGAATGTTCTCGTTCCAAGTTTTTTTTTGCGCGCGCGTGAGAGTGCCAAACGTACTCGAAGTCGCAAACGGCGTCGTTCGAATGTAAATAAATCCACTCGCGAGCGATCGCGATCGTACGAGAGACCATACTCTAACCTTACTTCGAGGAGAGAATTTAGTGGTGTACGTACGCCTAACCTTCGCGTTGTCAATCGAGGTGCAGGTTTGCGTCGGTTTGCATCGGTTTGCATTCGTGCCCGATGACACCGTGACATAAAAGATATCCGCGCAAACGTGGCGAAACGTGAAATTCTTTGAACGAACAATTCGTCTCGCCGGCTATGACGAGAACAAGGACCCGTTCGAACGGATCGTCGCTACCACCGTTGCGGATGCTGTGATTTTGTTGAATGTGGAGTGCGATCTCGCGCCTTTTTGTCAAGGGCAAAACCGAGGAACCTGCCCCGGGGACGGAGGATCGGACGTGCAACGGTGTGTCCGACACGGTCGTCCATGTTTTCGACGCAATGGATCGTAACGTGGGTGACGATCGACGTAAGGGCACTGCCGGCGAGCAACAGCACGCCGCAGCCGAATCCGAACACTTCTCCGATGCCTACGATTCTCGCCAGGTATGCCTTATTTATTCCTCTTCTTATTTCACCTTGCTACACAACCCAGCAAACTTTGGAAAATATTTCAACCTACTTTTTCAATTGTACCGTTTCAATTATTTTTTTTTTTTAATTCGAATTTAACGTCGCGTCGACCTTAGGGTCATTGGCGACAGCTAGGTCCTGTCACCTGTTTTCTTTGAAAAACTTAAGGGTATTTTCGACATGATCTTGAGATGATAGGGCTCTCTTGGTGATATTTTATACTTTTATCTTTGGGTATGGTATCTTGTTGGTATCTTGTTGGTATGGTTGTTGCATTCAAATAGCAAATGGTAGGTCGTGATATTTTTTCTGCGAATAGTGCACATTTGAGGTTCTGTTTTTGTGATGCGATACTCACGAGTGAGTTTGGAGCGACCAGTTCTGAGTCTGGCTAAGATTATTCTGTCTTTCCTCTTGATATTTTTGCTGGGCATTATTTCTTAGAAGTCTTTGGTGATGTTGTGCGTTTTTATTCTTCTTGAGGTGTTCCATACCTTATTCCATGCTTGTTTCAATTATTGAACTACACTTAAAGCCTAACATATTGCGTGCTGGTTAAATCTCGTTGTCAGCTGTCGAATGCCTGAGTACCGGTTGTTATATTGTAGCTTAACAGGGGAAACATTGGGAGGCTAAATATTCATAGGAAAGCACTCAATATGGTAGATTATTCCGTTATATTACCTAAATTATTTGTTATAGAATACAAATGACAGTTTCTTTCATAATTTGAAAGTTTATTTGACAGATTTAAATTAATCAGTGGTACATTGAGAATTATGCATTGCCGTAGTATTGCAAGCAATATTTTAAGAACGCTAGACTTGACAAAATGTTTAGTTATCTGAAAGTGTAAATTTCTAAGTGTAAATTTTACATAGATTTTTACATTTTTTAAGTATAAAGTAACATTGGAGAAAGTCCAACATAAATAGTATGTTCTATTTAGATCTTGACCATACTTTGATATTAAATAAGCTTAACACGTCAACATAGGTGGATCACAGAACATTAATAGAAGTAATCTTTCTTTTTAAAATTGTTAATGGTCGGATCAGACATTAATCTTTATTAAGCCTCGTTAACTTTCATATCTTACCCAGATACTTTGGAGAAAATCTGATCATCTAGCATTTAACTTCTTTTGATCTGGTTAATGTGAATTTTTGTATAAAATTATCAAGTTGTACGCAAATTTGGATTTTGACCCATTTTCGAAATAGATACATACTGCTAATACTGAAAAGTGATTGACACTGAATTCCTAATCTAATCTAGACCAATCTACAGAGCATATGCCAGATCATTTCAGGAACACATCTAATTTAATAAATGCCCCAATCTCTATATCTTAATTTGAAAGAAATCTACAAATATGTTACTTTAATTTGTACGATTTTCTATTTTCCATCGCATTATTTGCATTATACAGTGTGATAAATATAATTTGCTTATCAGCACTGGTATTTTAAAAACATTGAATTTAATTGAGTTTTATCCCGGGGTTTCTTTTTAGTACTCTCGTATATTCAGTGAGTGAAAAATTCAATAAAAATCTATACAAAAAACCGCCTAACTTTGAATTAATTAAAATAAACATATTAAAACGTTTACTTGTATACTCTGGATATAGAAATTCATATATTTCTTTCGTAGGTATCTTTGAAGAAATTCATTAAGTACCAATCTAGATTTGCATGTCATTCCGCACTACAATTAGCGACGTTAATTGTAAATTCATCAGAATAGTACGAACGATCTTCTTTCCGCATTCTGTTGTCGTTAAAGATCGACTAATTCAACTGGATAAGAGTGCATCGTGTTCGATCAACGAAAAGATATCACTTCCCTCGTGTCCGGGGCTCGTTACAAGCAGGTTGCGTTCGTGTACCACATTCTAATTAGCACTTGTAATGAATGATATCTGTATATGCGGAGAAGGTGCACGTAAGTACATTATTGCGGGCAACGGCCATGCTCGAGTCTCGTTGAAATCTTCTGTTTACATCAATGACGCGTTATACTTTCACCGGGTTCCGGACAAAATAAAATTTGCCCGCTACAAGGAAAAGCAAAATAAATGAAGAACATGTTCGAGTTAATTTCATCTTATCGAGTTATCAAAACGAGCAAAAGCGAATCGCATAACGTAAAAGAAATATCAAATCTAGAATAACAAATGCAGTAAATAAGACGAAATATAAAATCTATACACATGGAGCTATCGCAAAATTTCGTGGTGGGATTAAAAATGTCCCACCATGGATTATGGTCCGTGAAAAAGTATCTGGGATACTTTTAATCCCACCGTGCCCCAAAGAGTTAAGGACGCGTACTAAAGAACGGTTTAATGAACACACGAAAAATTTTTTGAGATAATAAAAAAAAAAAAAAAAAAGTGGCGGCGGTTCGAAAAAATTTTTGTGAAGGCCTTCGGCACGAAACGCGCGTGGGCTGTACCATCATTGTATTCCTTAGGTTGCACGTGAAAAAGAAAAAAAGAAATATCAGATTGTTTGTGGAGTTTGTCGCAAGAGAGTAGCAATTGGATTTTTTTTGTTTACCATTTAGAAAATTATGACGAGTCGAAGAATTTTTTTTTTTTTTTTTGTATCTTTCACCGAAATTTCACGAGAAAAATCGTCAATGAAAAAAAAAAAAAAGACTAATCAAGTAATCGCAAAAATCCATTGCTACTCTTCAGACGATGTATCTAAAAGTAGCGTGCAGAAATTTCAGAGCAATCGGACCGATAGTTTACGAGATTCACGTTGTACCGTTTCGATAAATGTAGCTTCGAGATAATCCCAAAAGAAAGTATACGTGCGGTCGGATTGCTCCGAAATTTGTACACTACTACTTTTAGATACGCTATCTGAAGAATAGCGATGGATTTTTGCGATTACTCGATTAATTTTTTAATTAATGTTTTTTAAGGATAAGTACCCATCTGGCGAGCGCTTAGGATGGCCAGTCGCTCGTGATCTGGGCTGTTAATGCAAAAAAAAAAGAAAAAAAAAGAAAGAAAGAAAGAAAGAATTCAAAGAATAAATACATTTCGCTTCCGAACGCGTTTCCAAGGACGCGTTTCTCGGAGAACTTCATCCGAGGTCAGCAGAGCGGCGCAACGACTAATTACGAACGTTGTATCGCGATTCTCGGAGATCCTGACCGTCGCGCCAAAAAAGATCTTGGGGAGTTCTGCGAGCGCGGGTTCGTTTCGCCTAGCGATAAACAACCTTGCGTACAGGAAACGAACGCCGTATTCGTCATAGCGTCGCGGCTCGGGAATACCATCGGCATGATCGTCCGTGCGGGCATAGCCTAACCGTCAACCTGCGCATTTCGAGCACGAACGACCATGTACGGATCGACGTAGTCTTTTTTTTTTTTTTTTTCTTGGCACAACCGTCGCGAGACACCGGGACTCGTCCGTCTCGGGTGAACCAGTCATATCCACGCCGGCTAACACTTCCGTGAAACCGTTTATCGCAATTATTTACTTTAGCGAGATCTAAATTTTTCTTCTTCTTTTTATACAGGGTAGTTTCGTCGTAATCGGAATGGATCGCGATACCGTGGAGTGTGACTGTTGCGCCGTTTATATTTGCAAATGTTCGAAACTTTTGAGTGGGAATGAAAAATGATCGATTGCACGAGCTGAAAGTGATACGACGAATAACCGAGTTTTATATTCCTGTCTTCGTAGTTGAAATAGCGAGATACATTAACGAGGGGATGAAACTACCAAGAAAATGTTTTTACAGAGGTTATTCGGTTCAAATGGGCAAATTATACGGTGTTGATAATTTCGTTGCGAGTGAACTGGTGAGGGAGCGTTTAATACGTTGATCGCCATGTAACCCACACGTGGGTGACGGTGCTTTCCACCGAAGAACCAACGAAATTAACTCCGAATGTCAAGCATCAAAGGAAATGAATTTAAACAAAATTCACGAATTTTGATGAAATTACAAGAATAAATACGACGATAAATGTTTAATTATGCAGTCTCCAATAGTTTAAGTAATATATCGTTTTAGTAGAAACTTTGAAGAATATTTGTCTGGCACAGCCAACGTGTTAACAAACGAATTGGGTTTCTTAAATGTTGTCTTACGTACTTTTATCCATAATAAAATGGCATTCGGGTAAACAAGTTCGTTGATCCATCATACGTAACCATTTATCGTAATACAAATTCATAAAATTCCTTAAAAAAAGAAAAACACTAGAAATACATTCTTTCTCTACTTTGTGAATAAGGATAGCTCCTTAAATGTCACTAATGTTCGTGTCATAGTTCGTAGACAATAAATTCCATGCAGCCTGCCGGTCTGTCGAACAGTGATAGAAAATGGTACAGTTGGCAGAGAAAAATTCAACTATTTCGAAGTTTCCAGGTGCAAGCTGGAATCCTTTTGAATAAACATTTCAATAATTCGCTAGCATTGCATCTACTTTCATCCGAGAGTCAGATGACACATTGTTACTGATGTACGTCTTGTGGTTATCATCTATTTATATCGCCAATGCTCATATCACGGATCATTGGTCGCCAATAACTGGTGTTTAATTGGCGCAGCTTACATATCGAAGCTTCAAAGCAGTATCGCTACAGTGGGTGTTGAATGTATTCGTACATCGATCGATTTCCCAAAAAAACTTTTCTGTGAAATTGTAGTTTCTTAACGTCCTTTTTTTTTGTAATCAATGATATTCTACATATTCTCGGAAATCTCTGGAATATAGTTACAAACAACAATTACTAGTTTATATAATTTGCGAAATTGACAAGAAAATACGAAAAATTGGTAGAAATATAGAAGCAATTCGCACGGTTCTTATGACGAACAATTTGCAGTAGAATTTTGTAACGTAACCACATCGATTTATTGCTTCGTGGGAATTAGAAAACATCAAATTTCCAGTGCAAAAAAGATTTAAAAAAAATGCTCTAATAAAGGAACGAAAGAAGATCCCACCCCGAATAACATCGACATTTATGATAGTTCGTCTCGTTTCCTCTTTTGAAGATTTCCCAAAGAAGGAAACGAGACGAACATATCGGCAAACTTCAGATTTATGAAAAATGATCGATTCAGAAGCCCAGGGTTTTGTCCATCTCTGCATTCGTCACACCGCGCGACTACCCACCCTCTCTTTGCTTCTCTCCTCTGAACGTATGTTATTAATTGTAGTTTGTACCTTTACCCTTCCCGTTTACTAATTTCCTTATCCAATCCACATTTCTTACATCGAACCTACCCTCTAGAAGCTCTTCTATGCTTACGTTAGCATTTTTCCCCTCTTGTCGCAATCCGCTAAATGGTGCTTCAGAGCACCTTGTCCCCTTCCACAAAACTCTCAAACTTCTCACAAGAGAGAATAGTTTTTTCGGTCCGAATATAAATTTTCTGGCTCCGTGCAATCCGTTCCTTTCGCTCGTGTTCTTTTATACTTTTACTCGAGATTTCATTTGCACCGTTAATCTTGGCACATGCCAGCTTGCGCAAACCCGTACCAATAAACAATCAATATGTAGGCATCATAGCGACCCCATTATCGATGGTCAAGCTTGGCGTGCGGCCAAACAAAGAACAGTTCTTTCGGTTCCTTCGAAAAAGGTGTCGGAAATCTAACCGACTGCAAACAAGAAAGTGGTGACCGCGTATCGGCGACGTAGACAAATCCCTGCCAAGCGATAATTCTTCGCTCGGTTTCTGGGATTATGTAAGAAATCGGCTTTCAGCGGCGTTAATAACGATCTTGCGTTAGGCGAATTCGTGGAAGAGTATTTTGGCACCAAAAGGAGCAATAGCATAGAAAAAAGTGTAAATCTGGCGTTGGCAATCAGTTTTTATAAGGAAACTGGTACTGGAAACGGATTTAGTGACATTTAAGGAGCTATCCTTATTCGCAAAGTAGAGAAAGAATGTATTTCTAGTGTTTTTCTTTTTTTAAGGAAGCTATGAGTGCGAATAATCGAATCTCTATCGTATATTTTTTCAATTTCTGGTACGAAGCAATCGTTGAACCGTGTTGTAAAAACATTGATGTGATCCATGCTTTTTTTTATTGGAAATGTACTGGAGGTTCGGATAAATTTATATTTCTTAGCGCATGCGGGCGCGAAGCTTTATTTATAATAAGCGGTTTTGTCGTTGTTGCACCGGATGCATTACTACAAAGAAGGAATGTAATTCGATCGTTTGCAGCCTTAAAATCGCTTGCAATTTTCTCGGACTTGACGATGAGCGTCCGACTGGGCCTTTTTTTTTTCAAAGTAATCCGGTTTCGTCTGCATTAAATATTTGATCTGGGAAATTAGCAGGGACCAGTTGTCCCTGCTAATCTAAATCTAATTTCACTTTACACTTAACACTTTTGCATTTTACACTTTACAATCTACACTTTACGCTTTACGAGTCGTTGAATTTATCGAGAAAATAATTCGTGAAAAATTAATATCACAGCGAAATCCCCATCGTTATTTAAATCAAAAGATTTTCAATCTTAAAAAATCGCAATTAACATTGAAGAGTCGAATGTATTCTGTAGCGTTCGTTTGTTTGCTGATAATTAAGATACTAAAGCCTCTTTTGGGGAATTTCCTTCACTTCTCGAATGGAAGTATTGATTTCTCTAAAATTAACGTGCAGAATTACTCTACATTATCTAGTTTAATTATTCCAGGTGAAAACTGTGCGAAATGCGGCTGTATAGAAATCTGCATAATGCATCGTGTCGATCGTTCAGTAATTTCGCGTGCACTTCGTTGCTGAGAAAGACACGTTAGGAAAAGAAAGCGATTTTTACAATACACTTTTCCACTCGCGATTCTTCCCAATGTAGAAACCAGATATTTAGTTACCAACGATACAAACGTGCACACAAACATTTTGTACGGCATAATTTACGATTTAATCGACACGAATTGATTTCTCGTTGAAGATGTGCATTATAAATGTACAGTCACAACGGGTTTATCGTAGGTTTCTTAATATAGTTTATTTATTCAATACGAGTGAGTACTTAAAAGTACACTTGCTATTAGATTACGAAAACTGTCCAAAAACCCGAGATAATTTAAACGTATCAACATTTGATCACATCAACATTTTCTTGTAAAGAGATCTATGTTTATTGAATTTTTTAAATAAATACAACAGACGTATAAGATCGAAACTTTATAGTTTTAAATTGATCGTTTCCTTGTGCTTTCAAAATTGGCCACTTTTCATGTATTTATTTCGAGAGGAATTCCTTTCAGATCGTGTCGTGTATTTTGAGTCTTCGTGTACACTAAATAATCATTCTAATCATTTTTCGTCTCTGTACAGGTTTGACAATTTTATTTCAAGATTTTCATGTTTCCAAGCGATTTTCGGTAATCCTACACGAGAATCATTAACGTTCATTCTTCTTCTATATTTTATCCTGTATTTTTGTAAATACAGTATCGCGTGTCAAAATATATAACACGGTATGAACAACTTTATCGAAGGATCTTGAAGGCTCTTTTAGTCTCAATTGTTTCCGCCGATTAATGTTGCGGAAACTAAGTACCTAATACAAGGTGTGTCGCTCAAATCTGCGTTGCGTTGAATAAAATACGATAGCCTGAGGCGCAGTAATGAATATGCAGTTTTTATTAATCAAAATTGTTATATATTTGATATTATTCGCTAGTTGTATCATCATAATTGAGAGTTACGTTGAATCACGTTATTCCATCGAGTAATTCTTGTCTGCGTTGTTATCAGTACAAATTATCTGTAATGTTCAGTATAAATCATTTTACGTATTTATAGAATATTAGTTATTTATAGAATATCGCATGTATGCGATAGTCATAGCAAGGAACGCGTTAATATTTTGATATGAGATATCGGTAAGCTCGTCTTCCGTAATAATATAATTCATTACGACGTAATAACTCGAGCGAATATATTTTGTATTTTGTTATCGAATTTTGGAAGCAATCCTATTTAACCGAATTATCGTTTTAATCTTGAACAAATATGGCAATCTGATGAAAATATTTACAAATTAAAAGGTGACAATTTGGCAATCCCCGAAAGCTATTATTTATTTTACGTTTCGATGGTTTATTATTAAATTACTTTCGAAACATGCAAATGTTAAATTTATTAAAGTTGCGTTTACATTTTTGTATCGTTCCACCAATGAATTTCACAACGTCATTAACTAAACGATTATATAAGCAAGCATCGTTCCATATTTGTACATTTTTATCATTTCATGCATTTAGATGATATAGATATGTCGATTGAACGTTAACATTCTTTAGATTCGAACGACGACTCTCAAGCAAAGAGTCGTAACGTAAAATAAATAATTGCCCGCTCAAGGGAACAAAATAATCGTTTTTCATTCGAGTCACTCGAACTCATCGAGTGTATTTAATTCGCGAAAGAATGGTGTTTTCATTGTCCTTTCGAAGAACAATGTACCCGTAAATACAGAATGCCGTGTGCATCGAATCCAATCGGAGTCTGTACGCTGGAAATTATACGAAACGAACGCACAAGTAAAACACCGAGAACTAGTTTCGTTGAATAGGAAAAGCTCGGGCAGGGAGTTCGGTTCGTCTGGTACTTTAAGTTGCAATATCTCACAAACGACTCG
The DNA here is from genome assembly GCF_026225885.1 of Hylaeus anthracinus. Taxonomy (NCBI): domain Eukaryota; kingdom Metazoa; phylum Arthropoda; class Insecta; order Hymenoptera; family Colletidae; genus Hylaeus; species Hylaeus anthracinus. The sequence continues at coordinate 7,722,283 of NW_026534348.1, read as the reverse complement.
GAGAAGTAGTAGTGCAATCTAGGCCATCGGATTCGACGAAATCTGCTGTGCAGCTCTCCCCGAAACTGGGAAAAATATAGTTTCGTTTCAAAGCGAAAGGAACGCTGACTGCTTGAAAAACTGCTGTACCTTTCGATGCGATGTGTTTAGAATTTTATTCGCACACGTCAACAGTAAAATTAAACGTTTCATTATTATTAAGGTCATACTGAAGAACATATGGACAGTCTAATGTATTCAAAACGAAATGTTACTTTTTATTAGTGCATTGCGCAAATTTGACTGTCGTTGTTTTCTCTTCGAGAAAGTTCTCAGTTCTATTTCCTGATACTTTTTCTTACAGTTCTATCGCGTTCTTTTTACTAAGTTCGTGTCGTCGAACTTCTTTTCTGAGAAAAAAAGAAATTTTCTACACAAAGATTCAATTTTTTTGTTTCAAAACATTTTTTTTACCGCTTCTAGCGCTCTAAATTCAATTTTCTTTCCGTAGGACTGTTCAGAATTGCTTAAATTAAAAAAAAAAAAAAAAAGAGAGAGAGAGAGAAAGTGACTTTTGTTCATTTCTTGATGTTCCAAGCCCCTCGAGGATCTCATTTTCGAAGTTAATCTAAGCTTAGTATTCGTGCCGATAGAATGCTAAGAAAGCATCTCGAGTTCCCGATGGATTCCATAAAAAAAAAAAGGCCTCGAGCGCAAAGGGTTAATTTCTTCCCAGAGCTCGCGGATCACCAGGAAAACACGTAGACAGAGCCCAGTTTGAGATGCACTGCGGTAATTCATCGGCGAGATTAAACTTACGGAATCGTCGACTCCGATTCGCTCGATTCGCGCTTAATTGCAAGCCGGCGGTGTCAGCGGACTCGGTTTCTAAATAAAGCGGTGCTTGCTCCAATGATCTTGACAAATCGATCGCGTTTGGTCACGACCGGTGGACTCTCTAGGGTAGGCTGCTTAGATACCGAGGCTTTTCCGTGACGCTTGCATTAACATTGGCTCCACGGCCAAAGCAAGAGGAACTATCTTTACAGAGGGAAAATCGCTGCGGCGCACCTTGACGATGCCTTGTAGAGTAATCGAGACGTTCATGATTTATGCTTCGGATACCTGCGCTCGACTTTGCTTCAGACCCACGTTACACGACGCTGCGAATTCAATCGCGCAGAATTCATACTTGCGCGCTACTCGCGTTTCCATTACCATTATGCGAGTCAGATCTTCGATTAATAGTAGTTTTCTATACGGATCGGTGATCATTGAGGTTGAAAATAATTAATAAATTTGAAACGTCAAAATTTTTGTATTATTTTTTTTTTTTTATTATTATTATTATTATTATTATTTTAAGAAAATTGTGCGCAATTATTGAAGGCGTTAGACGCGATTCTTTCTCGAAAGTAAGTTGGAATTTGTATTCAGTGGATTTAACAGTCCGTTAATCGATCGAACAAGTATAGAAGAAGGAGAGAAGGAAAGAAAGAAGATGCTCTATCCTTGTTCGGGCAGCATTAAATCTAATCGACAAAAAGCATATTGAGAAGTTAGCGCGAATAGAACCTACACGGCAACAACAATTTACACGATTGTTTCATTCGTACCTATTCCTTTTTCTTTGTATCACTTTTTTTTAAATCTTTTTCCTTTCTCTCTCTCTCTCTCTCTCTCTCTCTCTCTCTCTCTCTCTTTTAATGCAAAAATATTTCACGCGCACTAAATTGAATAGTGCACGAAATAATTGTATATAATTTATGTATCGCATATATCCTACTAAAAGTACGTACATATATGAAAAATATAACTTGGAAAATTAGGCGTTTTAGACAAAGGAAATAGAGCTTATATTAAATAAATATGCACACATTTGACAGTATTTGGTATAATACTTCATTAATACTTCATTAATATTCGAATACATACAATTATAAATTTTAACGAGCTGTATATACGAATTTATCTGGATAATTTAAGATTTTCGAGTTATAAATTATGCACAGCTATACGGAGGTATTAAATGAAAAAATAATTCGAGAAATGAAAATGCATAACGTGGCCCGTCTCTCGGCTCTCGTTTAAGTTACGAAATCGCACGAAATTGTAAAAACAAAAACGAGAAAAAAAAAAGTAAATAAATCGACGACAGCGTGGGTAGCCGAGGCGAAAGCGAGAATTCAACATCGTGGAGAACTTGTAAATTGCGGAGGCGTCGGGGGCATGAGATAGGTTGTTGTTGTGTTACGCGCCTGCATTTAGAATGTTTGAGACTTCCTTTGTCAGGCTCCTGAGACTGTTGGTAATGAATCGACAGGTTCGAACAAAGATCGTAAACAAAGGGAACCGTATCATAGCTTTGGGTCAATTAAGAATCCAAATTTATCTCTACGTTAGGACTTTTCGAACGCTAGGTTTACGATACGAGCAATTGAATCACGTTGTTCTTGAGATTTGTTTACAAAAAAAAAAAAAAAAAAAAAAAAAAACGTTCGTCAAAATGTTTATCCATCAAAGCTAACTGAGAACAAAATTTGAGACTCTAGAGAAGCAATGGTGACGAGTCTTGCGTATTGAAAAATTTCGATGAGAATTATTTATGAATTATAAACATACATAAGAATGTTTATATGCTATCGTTATTGCTTGGAATATTATTTTTGTATATTTTGATTATTCTTTGGATAATTACATTTTATTAATATGTCTGTTTATAGCTTATTTGTTAAATGAAATTCAATATTTCTTCGCCATTATTTTAAAAATTTATTATTAATGCGAAGGTCATTTAACTGATTTGAGATTATAGATACCGTACCTTTCTGAAAATAATAAGAAAGATTTAAAAAATGTCTCGTTACGTGACGAAACAAATATTTTTGATAAATATAAATACAAAACATGAAACGTTCCAGTATAAACGAATATACGATTCATAATTACCGACGTATGAAACGTATGAAAATTTGAACAAATATCGACAAGATTTATCATTCAACACATAATAGCTTGCAAATATTAAATATTTCTCAATATTTACCGCTGCTTTACACTGTACTAATATGGTAATTCCAAAAATTATTAATATTCATACTTTCGTTGCAACTAACGACGAATTTAAAT
>NW_026534348.1:7710750-7719165 GCF_026225885.1 Hylaeus anthracinus | reverse complement strand
AGTATTAAAATATGAAGTAAAAGTATCTTCTATGGAATTTCGTCAAACTTGTATTTGAAATTAAGTTGTTTTTAATTGCCAGCGTTGACCTCAGCCTTAAAGTCGGACAATTGTCATTGTAAACTTAGTACAATGCGATTCTCAGAAACGCCAAGGATCGCTAGCCGTTACTTAGTATTCTGCCTAGTTATGCATTCAAGTTAGCATATTATGCAGTAATAGTATGCATCCGTTACTTTTTAATGGTTTCCCATCTTCTAGCGCGTCTAGCACGGTCTTTGTACTGGTTTGCATGACGCGTAAAAAAAAATTTTAATAAATCGCGATGGCTTGCATCACTGTTTAATTTTACCATCAGCTGACATCATGGTGTTATTCAATTAAATGTTGCACGCCATGAATATTTTCTAGATTACGAACGAGGAAGAAATTTTTGTTTCGGTATTTTTCAAATACGGATCATTAATTTAGAATGTATATTTGGCTCGACTACAAATTTTTGAGTCGTGTGTTGTCGTACTTTTACGTACCTTTAAAGTAGGATAATGAAAAAGAATATTCAATTATATTAAAAGTATCGTTAAAAATTTAGTTTGGAATTTAGATCATAGTAATGCACTAGTCGAAGACGTTTGTTTATTGTAATTGCCAGCAATGGTTTCGTTGTAAAAATACTGCCGTCACTGACGGTGTACGTTGTACGACGCCGACGTTAACTGCAGTTTACATTCAATGAATTACATAGCAGACAAACGTAGCGATAAGTAGACAAAGTCGAGTCTAGTAGACAAAGACAACGCTTAAAATTTTGATCATCCTATGTAATCATTGTAGTTTATAATTCTATTTGAAATTGAGACTCGTACTCTCTGCAGAATGCGAGAGAAATGAAATATTAATCCGTGATTCCTACCTGCAACGTTTGTTATCGCTTGACTCGCCAATTGTCGACTGAAATATTAACGAATAATTATTTGGTTCTATGTGTCTTAATGCATTTCATTCAACATTTGCTTTCAACATGATTTATTTATTTAAATTCCTTAGATACAAATTGTTTCCATAATTTCTCGTTTCATTTAAACGTTACTTGTATTTTTTGATTCTATTGCTATTATTTATTACTACATATTTATTATTTAACGAAGGTTGCAACAAATGTTCTTTTCTTTTTTATAATCATTAACGCCAGTCCATACTAAGTTTATGATTTTACAAAAACACAAACGAATACAATTTAGATTTGTTTCGTGCCTCTCTAAATTTTCCGATTGCGATTTAAAATTTGGTTCGTATCTGTTTATCCTCGAAGAATCGATTTTTTAATGCATATTCGTAGAATTTATGAAATTCTAAAATTACATATATACGAATCCGATTTCCTAATTATGTGCAACTCGTGACAATTTCATCAACTCCAAGAGATCGTGATACACGAACTTGGCGGTCTGATCCTCTGCAGTGTTTCATGACAGTAAATTATTGGAACGAGCTTTGATGCTATGGAGAAACGTGGCCAGATTGGATAAGACGTTCACGCTTGCAGCTGCGATGAAAGGATCACGCGCAACTTAGTTAATAATTTTACGCGCAATCCGTTTTTGCTGAATTGTCTGTATCCTTGAACCATTTATATTTATAAATTCGTCAAGAGTCATGCGAAAGGAATATTAATAATACCAGCTGCGTAGATGTTAACATTTGTCTTCTGTAACGTAATATCATATTTTTTCCACTCAAAAGTGTCAGAAAAAAATAAATATATATATATATATATATAGATATATGTCGAATTGAGTAACCTCCTTTTTCGAAGTCGGTTAAAAAGGAAAGTCAGTGACAGAGCAACTATTTACGAATCTTACAGCGTTTCAAAATCACCAACAAAATAGTTGATTACAGAGCTCCCAGTGTTTCCGAGTAACAGAATAACTAATTACAAAGCTTGCACAGTTTCCTAGTGCCAGCACCGCAACTGCTCGTTTGAGGTAATTAACATTTATTTCGTGTCATCGTTGATTTACCCATGAAACAAAGTATGTAAATTAATTATTTAAGGAACAAGGTTTCTACGGATGAGTATCTGTTGCATTTTCACTTGTTATACTTACACAAGGTGCGCCAAGTAAGTGTAACGAGCTATAGGGTCACTTTTTGTAGTAATAACGGAGTTGGATTTTGGTGAAATTTGAATATGTTGCAGTCTTTAATGGTATTCGAAAGTTTTGAAAATTGTCGGTTTCACAGCTGTTTAGCAATTAATCTATACACATCTCTACACGTAAGTGTCAACCTGATGGACATTGCACGCGGTGTAATATTTTGTTTAGCGTTATTCTTCTGTCGTTATTATAGTTACTTGTTATACTTGTAATCTGTCAAGGGTAGAATAACAACGGAAATTGTACAAGTAAACATTTCTACTTAAACTAGAGTTACATAAAAGATAAATAATAAACGATTTAATACGAACGCATAGAATTCATTTCTACATCTAATAAATAATTAGTTACACCTTAAACTTGGTAATTTTCTCTAGAAAACGTAATTTCCGATCAGAAAATGATCCGATAGGCATAACATGTTTGGATTTCGAACCTTTCAAAGGTTCTCCTTCCGTTGAAAAGTGGAGCTTCCCGTTCCGTTGAGTATTCTTTGGAATACTCAAATTAAAAAATTTGTAGCGGACTGCGCGGCATAGGTCTAAGAACTGCGACATACTTTGTATGAACGAAGTCGATGACGCGTCTGGCAATGACTTTATCATAGCCAGGGTACGCAATGTTTGGACAGAGGTAATTACAAAGCCGCTGACCACTAATGAAGAGAGTTTTTCCATCCCTTCCTGGTTGCTCCTTGAGAAGCAACCGGTCGGGAGTCGGACACAACAGTCTACGACGAGAGGTCGATATCGGAACGTCGCGTGACTATATAATAAAGTGTACTCTTGTTATTGTTACATTTCGTCTATACGTTTCATTCGTCCCCTCAACATCCTAAAAATTGAATTTCGGTTACCAAATGCCATTTTCTAAACACCACGCAACGCAACCGATACCAGGAACGCAAAGGTAGTCTTTCACTTTCGCGACCAGGGAATCGCCGCGTTCAGGGTGAGCATGTCCCATCGCAATTTTCCTCGAAATCCCGACGTTGATTGCGTTCTCAATTAAGGGCGATTTTCTCGTTACACTTATTAGCCGGTGCACGTTTAAAGTGTCTGCACGAAAGGAAGCTCGGGTTCTCGTCCAGTCACGTCCCTTGGTGAAAAGCTTCGTTCTCCCGCGGATTCTGACTTTGTGTGAATCACAATGATTCGCCCCCCCCCCCCCCCCTCTCTCTCTCTCTCTCTCTGGTCTAGTCGACCTAACGATCCGAGTTTGTACGAGTACAAACTCTTCTACACGAGCGAAGGCACAGCTGACTCACGCAACCAGCCACCGCGAGCCTCGTTCTCTCTGCAAGTGTATACGCTCTCTGTCTCTCTCTCTCTCTCTCTCTCTCTCTCTCTCTCTCTCTCTCTCTCTCTCTCCTCACACACACACACACACACATATCCCCTCCTCCTTCCCCTGAGAGAACGAAGCCACGTTTCGCCTCTAGTCTCGTTCCAAACACGGAACACTTCTGGCATTCGCGGTCAGTTCCGTTCTCTGCCAGCTCGATAGCTACCCGGCGCGCCGATTAACCAACGCGCCCAACTTGATTTCCCCGTAGACTCTTAACCGCACGACCTTGAGACAACGAGAGCATGGGACCACCGCGAATCGCGAAATCGAACGGTGATCGTTCGACCGCGACTACCGACAGAAATCCGTCTGTGTAACGTCGTCGAAGATCGAACACCAGTTTGTAATTTCTCTTCTTTGTTGTGTTTTGCCGTCAGGCATGTCCTTGCCGAGCGATGTCCCCGTCACGCAGTCGACGAGACTATATTGCATTGTTCTCGCTGTTACGTGATCAAGCGGGACAAGTACATTGGACGCGGATTATTAAATTGGCGGAAATTATCCAGGATCCGGCGAAAGAATCCGAGGGAGAGTCGGTGAGAAACTTTTCATTAAGCGCGAGTTTAATGCAAATTACGCAGACTGAACGCGACATTCTCGAATTGTCACGGTGTGCCGGGGATGAGTAGTTTCGTCGTAATTGCCTTTAATTCGAGTAATTCGTCGTGCGCGTAACGTACGGAAATAGGCAGGAATATTTGCGAGGAAAGATCGATAATTCACGAAACAGGAAGAGTGGTTCTGCTGGATCCGCAGGGACTGTTTGAAAATTCGAACGGTGACTCGTCGCGACGAAACTTGGCTTCCCGTGATCATGCGAGCCAAGGATCAGCAGGTGGAAATTGTGATCATCGGTCGAAGTTTTCTCTCGTTCTGTGGTAAGGTTTTCTAACCGAGTGCGATCGTTTGGACCTCGTTGATCAGCCAGTAAAATTCTGGTCTAAAATTCCGTCTGTGCTGATAAGTTACGAATTACTATCAACCATCGAAGAATCCACGTTAACAACAGGCATGGATATTAACGAATCGTTAAGTGTAAAATTCTTTGAAGTGGGTGCATCCGACGAAGTGGTTTAAGGTGCTGATAAATTTTGTGCTGCGTGAGAATCTATCAGGAAGGGGACGCTGCGTTTCGATGCGTTTCAAAAAGTATAAATCGTGCATCGTTCAGCGACATTTCTGGTGACGTTTACTCTCCGAGACGCAGCGAATACTAGGATGGCGAGCGAAGTGATGCTGGCGCCCACCGCGGCGCCTGGAACGTCCCGACGAGAAATAGACGACGTCAGAGATATGGTTAGAAACGCGACCGTCACGACAGTTTACGTAAGTTACGAGATTCACCACGATACGTTGCTACGTTTGTACGCTATGCGGGACACGCGAACACGCATTAATTTGCACTCGTCTCCTTAGCATTCGCTACCGAAAGGTCGCTCGAATAATTCGAAACCTTCTCTCGCGGTGAAATGTTCCTTTAGATGTGCCTGTACAATTTGTTTTCAATTTATAAATGTCGGTTTATTATTACGTTGGAGAACCAGGTCGAAGTGAAAAGGAATAATCTTAACAAATTAATTACTTAACGCTGTTGAACCATCGCGAAACCCAGTTCCGCAATCGACGATGTCAAAATTATAGTTAGGGACATAACGGTATAGGGACCATCCCCGGTGGCATTCGGAGTTTCGACCGCCGAAAAATACCCGTATTTGGAGAATCGCGTCGCGAACCTTGCAGCAGGTGATAGAGTAAAGCGTAGACTGTTTTAGTACTAGCCTCGAACAACAGCTAGACTCCACAGCTGGTTACCAGATGCGAAGGTGATGATCGCAAGGGTACCTTCAGTCGCGGGAGTCCGCAGGTAGTTGCGAGCGAGGGTGCAAACCCACCCCTTCTTCGATGCGATTTTTCGAGAGAGTCCTCAACTCCTCGGTCCTCGTTCAACCTCGTCAGGGGACAGAACACTACCGACTACACTACCGACCATTCAAACGTACAACTCGCGAACATTAACGAAACCTCACGAAACCTCATTAACCTCACGAAAAGAACGAGATCCAGAACCGTTAATTCATGGCCGGATCAGAGTCGCTATTGGCTGCGCCCTTTCGTACGACGTGTCTAACTCGTGTTTTTCATGTTCGACTAAAATTCTGTACGAGTCTCACACGTTGTTGTAGGTTAAAAAAGTTAATTACCGTGAAAACTGTTTCTTCCGGGAAAGAAAATCTCTTAGTGGCGCTATACAGATGCGAAAATAATGGAGATTTCTACGCAGAAAGTTATTCTTTTAGAATGATTGTAACCGAATGGTTTGTTACGAAACAGTTGTGTCACAGACGTCGATGTAAGTTTTTATAATACGAGAACAGGTCTCGAACGCATCTTTCGAAGCGAACGCTTACGTATTCAGATTTATACGATTCTCGGCGTCAACCATGAACATTTACACCATTATGTACGTCGCGATTCGAGCCAAGAGGTACAACATCATCTCGTGCAGTTGGTTGTCGTTCAACGACAGTGTCGGCCAGTTCGGTGGCACATTGTCGCCTGTCCACAACGATGAAGGACGATTTGTGCCAAGGACAAGATTTCACTCTCGAACCATGAAACAGTCACGGTGTACGAGCAGCGATGGTTGCGGTGAATTATACGCGTCTAATCTTCGACAATGCAACATTCCATCGTACTGTTACGCGCTACTTTTAGAGTGAATTATTTCCATTCAACATTCCGCTCCAGCAATTTTCAAGCGAATTGAAAAGAATTTACGAGCACGAAATGTATCCGTTATATTTGTTAGAGAACTTGAAATGGCTTTCCATTTCCTTTACTGGTCTTCATTCTCAACATTTCGTTAGTCATTCGTGACTCGTTGTGATCTTAGGACATACTTTATCTATTTATTATGGAACGCTTTTGGCTGTATCCGCAGTTCGTTTGAATACCAAATTTGTACAACGTTAAAGTTATGAAATATTAATAAGGAAGAAAAAGAAAGAAGACGTAAGAAATTTTAAATAATATAAACATTTAAAATACGTACGTTGGATACGTGTGTAAAATAAAACGCATTCTTTCTGGTTAAAAATACAAGACTCTTCGTTATATACGTATTAATATTGTTGTCTTTTTCGCATCCTATAAGTACATACTTAGTACAAATACTTTTTTTCTTTTTTTTTTGCTATGCTTTGTATAACGTGCGAGTCTCTATTTATATTTTTGCGTGAATTATTTGAAATTATGTAAAGTACGAGATTGTGATGTTTTAAATGAACCTGTAAAATGTAAAATAAAACGTGGATAAATGAATTTTATTAATAAACATTGTAATATATTCACATAGTATAGACAGTAAATTGTAATTTTCAGACTCGGAATTATTCATGGTTATTGGAGTGTCAATAAACTTGTTTTACAGAGTTTTTATAAATTACGTTTCTACGGATGGTATTAATTATCGATATCTTCTAGGAGACTTTCAGTTTTCCGAGTGTTGTCGTTTCGTTGCACAACTAATTAATAGCGTGGTCATCGCATATTCAATATGCGATAATGGTACCGTGTCTTGCGTGTCTGCGCGGATCGTGTACTCCCTTTCGGTTTCGCGTGGTCCGTTGGAAAACGCGTAGGTTTGGAATGACGGCCAGCTACCTACTCGCGGAGACCAGTCGGATGTTACGAAAAATCGCAATACTTTTGCGAATAAAAACATCTGGGCGTACTGCTGTCTCGTTTGGTGCATTGTGAGCGATAAATGTCCAGACGGCACGGTCATTCGCGGTCTGCGTCCTAACAATAGTCGCTTTACGGCGCGTGGGCGGTGATTGATTAATCCTGCAATTCGATATTAATAACTTTCCGTGCCGAATGAACGTGTGCAACAGGAAAAAGTTACTCTTGTTATATCGAAGGTACCGTTCGCGAGTGCATTAAGTTGCCTAAGGTTAAAAAAATTACGATTCATTGTCTGTACTACGTGAGTATGTTACAATATTTAGAAGTTGAATTGTATGAGAATCATACAGATAGCCATTGTTTATTCGTAAAATTGTGTCGTATAAATGCATTTCATTATATACATATGTAGGAGTCTAAACGAAAAATAAGGCACGGGGATTCGAAGCCACGATCCTCGGATCCACAGTCGAGCGCGCTTTATTTACGCGACCAATAATCCCGTACCCTATCGTTTCGAGTTCTTATTTGACTCCTTATTGTTGGATATGGGAGGGGCGGACACTACACTCGGCCATCCTGAATTGACATTCATTCGCCCTCCAATGTCCGTTTTCTCGGGTTTTGCGTCTCAACAGCAGTGCGCGCCGCGCCCTCTTTCGCCGTTTCTCCTCTTTTCGGGAGTCCCACTCCGACAACACCTCAAGCTTGCCCCTTCCCTGGAGTGTACTCCCCTCTCTCTTTCTCTCTCTCGACGCCTCACTGTTGCTGCCCGCTCCACCGTCAACACGACACCATCGTTCGTTGGTCATTGTTGTTCATCGTCACTCATCGTCACTGGCCGGTCCTCTTCGGTGTAGTTGCCGCTGTAACCCCCCACCCCGGACGAGCCCCCATATGTAGGAGTCTAAACGAAAAATAAGGCACGGGGATTCGAAGCCACGATCCTCGGATCCACAGTCGAACGCTTTATCTACGCGACCAATTCCGTACTCTACGTTTCGTGTTCTTATTTGACTCCTTATTGTTGGGTATGGGAGACGCGGACACTACACATATAAAATTCTCATTCGTATTCATAAAATGATGCCTGGCATGTATATAAATGCTGCATCGACTTAAATTCTTCATAATTCTTAATAATTTTATAAGCATTCAAGTTTAACAACAATAAAAAAAAAACAGAGTAAATATGATTTTCAAAAAAAGTATACATATG
>NW_026534348.1:7694380-7710740 GCF_026225885.1 Hylaeus anthracinus | reverse complement strand
CATTTTATGTAACACACTCATTTGCATTCATTCTTTCGCAAATTCTTAATAATGTTATATGCATTCAAGTTTAACAAAAAAATTAATATGATTTAAAAAAAAATATATATATATATAATAATAAATAGTAATATATTATAAATATATAGTAATATATAATAAATATACATATATATATATATTTTTTAAATTATTCTGTATCATATTCTCTTATATGTAATAATTATTAATTATTCATATTTATTTTGTTGTTAAACTTGACTGTTTATAACATTATCAATAATTTCCTAATTTACAAAGAATATAACTCGCTGCACCATTTTTAGGTTTAATTGGACCATTGTGTGATGGGATCGATAATAGTAATAGAATGTATGTGTGTGCAAGTTACCCGTTACTATTTTAATTCTTTCTATTCATTGCGACGTTAACCTGATTTTAACTAAATCTACACAGCATGTTTGTTGCTATCAAATATATAGATCACGGAAGCGTTACAGACCGTTTTCCGAGTCTCTTAGATCTATGTATATTATTCATTCGGATTGCATTTTCATTCATCATTATTCGCCGCGGCGTTCTAGAAGTTTATCATCATGTTTAGAGCTTTAAAGGTTGGAACGTCGGGTAGAAGTGATATCATCGTATGAATAAATCATAGTTTGAAATACAAAGATCGTCGTCTATTTAGCGGAGCTGTGGAACATTATTCCTCCCGCTAATAAAAGTTACTCTGTTACTTTTGTATATATTTATACAATTTTTCTACGAAATGTTACACGAAGAGGAGTCGAAACTTGGAATCATTTTTTGTCCGGTTAAAATCATTCACAAGTCTGTAATTAACGACACAACTCTTACAATTGAGAAGTCGATAATAAAAATATGTAATTTTACTTTTTTCATGCGAAGTAGATATTTGTAATGAGAATATACGTAACTACAATGACGTGGCTGCATTTTCCAAATAACAATAAACAATAAATTGCGTTGTGCTTGCAAGCATTTCTATCGTTACGTATCCTTTTTTATACGTTTCAAAAAGATTCTGTTATCAAAGGGAGCACTCGGTTGGAAAACCGACGGAATATTCTGTTAAACGTGCCTTAAGACGTAGAAGCGCGCGTTATGTCACGGATGAATAAAAAGCGCTGGAAAGCGTTGATCAGCGTTACCAAACAAGGAAGCGGTCGGTTCTCACATTTCGATCCGCCTACAAGGATCACAAAGGTCTCGCGGTGAGAGTGAACGAGAATTCTCTAACCCCTAATTCTTCTAACCCAGAGATGGGCACAATTATTACTTAGATGAAAATTTCAAAAAACAGTGTACACAAGATGACTAGTTTCCGATCAGTTATTTGTATAATGAAATCTTCCATATGAATTTTCAAGGGTTTCACAAATGAGACTTTAGAATTTGTTTTCTCGATTAAGCCTCGTGCGTCCCATGATTTTCGAGTTCCTGTAAAATAACACTAACCGATCAGTTAAAGATTCACGTTAGTGGGATTCTCTTATGTGACGTTGGATGTAATCGTTTTATTTCGTTAGAAGTCGGAATAAGAAAATGTTGTGAAGCGTTGCTAGGGAAACTGAATAGCGTTCGCGAAGTTTTTTGGAAACAAAATGTATCTAAAACCACTTTATTGTTAGTTTGGTACGTAGATCTTTATAAATGCGATCTGGAAGTAGAAGATTATGCTGCGTCGAGTCCGTTTCGTCTAAATTGAAATAACATTTTTGTTAAGTATGGTTTTTTGCTTTGGTGACTGAGAGTAGACATACGACTGCAAAGGGTTAAGAAGTTTATTTATATTCCAGTAAGAACACGATTCACTTCTGATTCAATTGTAATTGTTATTCGCTCCACTTTCGTCGTTCTTTTGCACCTCGGCTTTCCTCGCATTAAAGAATACGAAAACTTTTTAACGAAGCACACACTCGACTAAGGCGAAAGAGTAACAAGGGTATTAAAGCAGCAGTTTGTGGAATCTTGGAATGTCGAATTGGCTCCTCGGTCTCTTTGAGCGTATAATGAGTCTTTGACTATCTCGCGACGGCAGCTTTAACGATCTCACTGAAATAGCGGAGAGAGTACTTTGAAATAAATTCTGAAAGTCGTATCCCGATACGTGGCTTCGTTAAAGAGGTTTCTTTTTTTTTTTGCACGGTGCTCTTTCTAACAGCGTCGCGAACCTTTACTCGAATTCCTCGAGTTCCCTTCGAATCGTTACCCCGTCACCTCGTGCACGCGCAGCGAGTATTTAGGGGATCGGGTGAAAGCAAATTGGCACAAGTGTTTTTGAAATCCTTTTTTTCCTCACGAAGTTTCAAAAGATGCTGCTTACCTGCTCGAAAAGTAAGCGCGGGTAAACGCCGGGAGTAACTACGACTCTGCTTTTGTGCTCTCGTCGGTTTCAATTAGTCGCTAGATCACGCTAGAAGCAAACGGCATAAATCAAGCGAGACTGGACCATTACTCCTCTCTCAGATTTTAACAGAACATCCAATGGTCCGTAAAAAGGCGTCGTTGATCATAGACTTCGCCAGAAATGAAATAAATCCACCAACTGGACCCGAGAGCAAAACTCCTTGCAATCAATGACAAAGCCAAAGACCAGAGTTTAAACAAGGAGTCGGAAGTGTTGGGTTGTCCGAAAAGTTTCTTCCATTTCCTTAAATACCGATGCATACGCAATATCTTACGTCTAACGTTACATTATTGAATCGCGTGCCATTCATTTTACTCCATTAATGTTACAACATTAACATCTAAGACATTAGGTTGTCTATTTATAGAAACACTGCCACGGAAAATAACCGAGTGCAAGTCGCGGACGAAATTTTTGGAACAACCTAATACTTACCTCGAAGAAACGTAAAAATGGAGAGGTCTGGTTTTTCCATACTCTTTCCCGGTCGGCCTGTAGAGGGTTCGTTAGAGAAAGAACCCCCATCAGTGGCACTGGTACTAATAATTCGTTATTAGGCGTCGTTTATTGTTCTACAAACAAACTGGTGATAAGCGAAAGCTTCTAAACAGCTATGCGAACCTGGCACCCGACTTAAGAAAAAAAAAAAAAAAATTTGTCTGGAAAGTCCATGTCGATTTTTGGTAGATGGTACAGATCTGGATATATCGAAATGGTTGAAAACAAATAATATGTACAGATCCCTTAAAAAGTGGGAAGGTCGTAGAACAAAATGGCACTTATGTAATTCAATAAATATATATTGAAATTCAAACGAGTTTTCGAATTTTTCTTAGAAATTGGCACGAACTTTCTGGACATACCCAATATTTCGTTTGTACTTGATTGTACCATCAATAGTTTCGTTTCTGCCTTCATCAATTAATAATTAAACAAAAATTCGAGAAATGGTCAGCACCCGGCATTGAGATTTTTGAAATCTGTTTCCACCCCCCCCCCCCCTCCCTATTCTTTAGAATCGTTTGTACCCGTTTGTACCTCGATAGTTTAAATTTTACGAGTACAATAGAAAAATAATAATTTATGTAAGTTGCGAAATAGCAAGGCAAAACAATAAATCGATAGAAATATAGAAGCAGTAAGTATTCGTACAATTATTACATTTTTAAAACTTCGTAAAAGAAAATTGGTACGTTTGATTATAATTGCTGCAACTTAAGACACGAAATTAACAAACCACGATTTCTCGCAAAGGTTGTTTGGCAAATCGATCGATGTACGAATACGTTCTACACCCACTGTATGGACAACGCGTTAACGAGCTTTAACCATGATATTACTTGTAAATATTTATAACCGCATGATTTCCCCTGTCGAAGGTTTTGTATTTGTCCTTCCCTTGGGAAGAGCTCGCATAAATTGTTACAGAATCCCGATCAACTTTGATCGATTCCGTCATGGAAGCGCTACTGTGATAGAAGATCACCTTCAACTTTCGAAATTACCCGTATCGTGTGCAAATGGTCGCGTGGGTGCGTGTGGGTGTGCTCCGGCCTCTGTAGTATCTTTATTCCCATGGTTCGAGTCCGTTTAAAACCAACTACTCGCACGTGCACACTTCACTGCCATCATTTGCAACAATCCGCCTTTCAATTACGCGATCGTATTTCCGGTATTTCGCAAATAGATATTCATTTGTTCAAAGTTCGAGCGATTACTTTTATCGAGATTACGGCGCGATACAGATATGTTCGCATAAGCGACCTCGTAACCTCTGTCGACTATTTGTCTTCACTTTTAGACACAGATCAGCCGAATAAATAAATTTCTTTAATTTTCTCAGTGTACGCTGTACATCCGTTATTATGTTACGTTACGCCTCTGTACGTTACTATTTTATTATTGTGTCATCACTATAGTATTATTTTATTAAACCGTGTCCTTTAAACATCTATAACTTTGTTACTTTTGCGAATATCAGTATATCCTTCAGCAGATACATCGTTGAAGACGTATACTTGGAAATATAAAATTTGAAAAATATCGATTTTTTTAAAGTTAAAAATGAAAGTACCCCCTTGAGACGTTGTATTAAATGTTAACAGCCAGTCACAAGGCAAAACAAATTATTATCATTAATCCTTAAGACGTTGTATTAAATATTACCAGCCAGTCACAAGGCAAAACAAATTATTATCATTAACCAGAAAGATGTAATTAACGTGTAAAGAGAGAGCCAACAATTTTTCCTAAAATAATTAAAAGGCCTTACAGTCGACGAATAGTCGAACAGCAATTTTGTCGTACAAATTTGCGTTACTTTGAAAAATTGATGTTGCTTAAAAACAAACTGAGGGAAACGTCACCGATTTCCGATGCATATTTCGTGATAATATTGCTTATCTTTCAACACAAGTTTAGAATCCTACACGAATATACTCTTGCATGCTTGATAACTTATCAGATTTACCATTCGCTACATAACCGAAGAAAAAAGTGAAAGTTTCGTTAGAAAGGATTATCGTAATGCGTTTTTCAATAGTTATCGGTATTTTTATTTATAGACGTTCAACACGCAAAGTTTTCACTCGAAGAGAATCCTATCATTTGCGTATAGGGTGGACTACTAGATATGTTTCTAAATCATCTGATTTGATATTATGTAACAATATGTTGAAATGAAAATTGTACACGCCGAAAGTTGCGTTTTGGAGCGAACTCAGATCTGCGAAACGGATGCTTTATCTCACAGCTGTACCCAGTTGTACGAACAAATACAAACAATTTTCTGAAAAAGCGTATTTCGCAGAGTTAAAACATCGTAGGAAATGCCTTTCCCATATTAATAGAATCTAGGACTTCGCAATTGTATAAAAGTACGTGACATAGCCTTTTACGTATATTACGAGAGCCTTGAATCAAACGACCGATACTTCCATTAAGAGGAGACGTTTCATTGAGAAGATAATGTTTTCTCGCTTGTATCTAATTGTAAGAGCGACACGCACATTACACGCTCTTCGCGGAAACTAAACTGATCAGTTTCAGTTTCTAGAAACATCTCGATGTTACTTAAATTAAAAGTAATACAATACTTTTTTTGACTACTTGTCTCTTCTATTACAGTAGATAGGAAAAAAACAAAAGAAACCATTAGATATATGAGAGGCGTAGAACACGTTTATTCAATTTCTATAAACACCTCGATACATTAGTTAAATTCAAAATAATACAATACTTCTTTGACTACTTGTCTCTTCTGTTACAATAAATAGAGAAAACAGAACAAAACCATTATAATCAAAACCATTATATATCAGAGGCGTAGAACGCGTTCGTTTCTCTTTAAACAACGACCGTCTTTTGAATTTTAACGAGAAGTACATTCACACGAGTGTAAAGCTGAGCCAGTAGTTGCTCGCAGCGTATAATCCAATCTTATCGGCCAGGGAAGCTTTTCCAAAGGCGAAATACGTCGCGCTTTATGGACGATGGTGTGTAATATTTACCTGGAGGTATCGTTATCACCCTGCGCACTGTAAATATGCCAGCAAAAGTGTCGCTTGCATTTTGAAGATAGTTCGTAAGCATTGATGTCAGTTCGTTATGCGGTTTTAAAACGCCAGGTGCAAAGTCTCGTTGATTTTGTTCACGTTGCTTAAGAAATCATTCATTACAACGACGAACGTCTTATTAGATATTAAATGCATTGTTTATTAATCAATTTATACGGTGCAGTGAGCTTCGATGAAGGAATGTAAAAGGAAACGTAAATCACGACCGTTTCATTTACGCCGAAAATATTTACATTGATTTCGAAAGGAATTCGATCGATTTATTTAAAGACAAACGAATGCAACGATCAGCGGCGCTAGCAATTGTGTTTAATTTCATTGGAAATAGGTAATTAAATAAATGTTCGTATTTAATAAAATAGAATTCATTAGGTTGTCCGAAAAGTTTCATTCGTTTTATTAATAAGTAATACGTACGCGATATTTTACGATTCATTTTGCTTCGTTACTGTTACAACATCAACATCTAAGAAATTAGACTGTCTATTTATAGAAACATTACCGCACAAAATAATTGAGCACAAATCACGAAAGAAACTTTTCGGACGAGCTAATATTATATTTAATCAATAACGAGGGAAGTTGCGTCCGTACCGTACGAGATCTTTCAAAGAACTGACTGGATGAAAAATCCAGTCACAGGGGCCAGAACAAGATTAGTCGTACGGCAAACGGACCATTCGTTAACGTACGTGTTCATTCGTTCAGAGAATTGTTTATACAAACATCCCTTCACGCGTCCGGCATATCAGATTTTCTACCAACAAATTTCATGAAACGTTTAACGTTTCGATACTTCTCTTTTATATGCTAAACCGTATGTTTATCTTAAAAATTATATAGATTAAGTAATTCTTAAATTACTTAAATTCAAGGACAACGATCGTTAGCCAGAAGTCTGTGTTCTCTCGTTACTATTTCAGCATCCGCAGATTAAAGCACTTTCGTTCACGAGCTTTCGCCTTGTTCGAACCCCTTCGGTCCAAATTCGTGCGTGCCCGCTAGCTGAAGCACGTGAGTCATCCCATAGAGGTTTTTGTATGTATGATGTTGTGCCAGCTGACTTTCCAGACAGTACTCGATGCGTTCTCGCAAGGGGAGAAAGAACTCTCGGTTTCTATTCGCGGAAGAACCAAGCCGACACCGTGCCGAAAAGAGTTTAAAGCGAACTTGGAGAGCGTGGGCATTGTTAGATCTTGGACCGAGTCGTTCGCAATTAGCGCGTTTTCAGCGCTCTGTAGTATTTAAAACAATCGTCCTAAAGGTCGATTCAGACTATACGACACGGACCGTCGCGTTCCGGCAACGACACGTTCCGGCAACGACACGTTCCGGCAACGACACGTACCGGCACCGACACGACAAAGCCTTAAAACGCGCGTTTTAACGAAACTATTCGCACTATTCCCGTTGACGGAACGTTCGGGTCGGTGTCTGTTGTGAATAGTTCCATTGAAACGCGTGTTTTAATGTCTCGTCGTGTCGGTGTCGGTCCGTGTCGTATAGTCTGAATCGTCCCAACTGGTACTATGAAAAAGGAGATTTTAGAAAACATTCCAATACGTAGCAATAGGTTAAGCTTCGCCATAAACCGCTAGACACGTAGAAGCGACAATAGCAACGATAAACTACCATCTTCCCGATAAAATGTCTGGTTGACACTAAAAAGCCTACCACAACCGGTCGAACGACCGTTAGAAAACTTTAAGCATAGGTGCGGTTCTTATACACAGTATGTAAATTGTACACGTTGTTTCATCCATTATTTAATTTAACGCCACGTGCAATGTTTTTGCATTCAATCGGAAAAACGTGACTGTCGAGATAGTAATTGCGAGGCGTGTTTTTGGGAACGAACTCGAAAACCGCGACACGCAGCGATTTTGCATCGCGAGTTTCAGCGCGTCTTTGACATCGAGTCGAAATATGTCCCGCAGTTTGCGCGCGTTCTTGCAAGAATTGCTTAGCAGTGAAACTGCTAATTAATAGATTGTCCTCCAAGTAGCCTGCTAAATCGAAGCTTTACACGACAGCTAACAGGAACGCGGGTGAAAACGAGTCGACGAATTTACATCGACATTACGAATCCAAGCAACAAATCTCGTATACGTGTCACGTGGAAACACAAGATCCACTTTGCAGTTTCGTTCCTCGGAGCAGTCTGTTTGAGTTATAAATACACCGCCGGAACCAACGAGCTTTTACCACGAAGCGAACGGACGACTCCCCTTCCGGCTTCGATCCCTTTTCTATCTAATGGAAGATGATCGCGGTGGATCGCCCTTGGAGCAATCGCACGTACATATCTGCCGTCGAATCTTCACGGTTCTTCGTTAATTATGGCACCCGCGGCACGGCAAGTCTCTTCTTTCCTTTCGTTCCCTGGCTAATCGTCGCTCGTTTTCCCTGGAATCGCCGGCGCGTTGACTAATTTATGCCGTCTAACAAAGGAAGTTATTCCATCCCAGCGTGACCGATCTCTATACGTATGCACGATATGTATAAATACGTGGTATGCATATTAAGATGCGTGTCGCGTGCGCACGCGCAAGCGCGAGCCGGCCCGAGTCTCTTCGTGGTTAATTGTAAGTGCGGTTGCACACGCGCCGTGTGCAGTTGCATTTTGCCATGATGTAATTCGGGTCATTGACTCATCGATAGGAATCTATCTATCGGCTAGAGGGAATCGCTTCGGAAGACGGATCGGATCAAATCTGCCATCGAACGATATTGATCGCGTCGAGCGCTAAGTGTCAAGCGGGCTTAATACAGGTCGTCCAAGCTTTAGCGATACGGCGGTCTGACTCCAAAACTATCGGCCGGATGCAAAATTTCAAATATGGAAATTCCGTGGTAAAATGGAGCTCATGTTTCAGCGAGACAGAATTTTTGTTTACTTTGTTATTTAACGAGATGTGATGGTCGAGTGTCGTTTTTCAAATGGAACTACATATTTTTTTTCGTATCATGCGATAGTACTTTTCAAGACGTATTCATTAAGCTTTAATGTGTTTACCCGATTTTTATTAGTTTTCAAGCTATAAGTTTATATAACGCTTCGAAGTTTGCTAATTTTTAAAGAAAAAACTCTGTTCCGCCCAGGCCGGTTGCATTGATGCAGTAAGCCATCATCATCGTCATCATTAGGTTTTTCTCAAAGCAGCTCATTTTCAAATCAATCACTACAAAATCTCAGAAACAACTGATTCAATTTATTTCAAACTTTCAATATTCTTCTTTTATTTATATCACACATTTGTTAAATATAGCCCGAGATTTATTCAATATTTTAACGTACTCGATAGTTGGAGCAATGACCGTCACTCGCACAAACGTACTCTGAGAATCCACATTGAGCAGCACGATACAACGTCATTCTCTGATATTTTTCAATATAAAATTTACATAATACGTGATAAATTTAAAAGTGTAAACACTCATGTATTCAAATTTGATACGTCCACGTTACATAGAATCCAAATAGTATGCATTCGGCCGATAGTTTTGGAGTTAGAACTCTGTATCACTTAGGCTTGGACACCCGGTATAATAATAATTTGTTTACGCGCAAGATCATTGTTATACGTGGTTTGGAACGAACCCAAGGAGGGTTTCCGTATACATTTTTGTGCATCAGTTTTAGTAAACACTCCAGAAAAGAATAGATAAATATCGAACAATTTATATCGAATGAGAATGGTTAAAATATGAATACTTTACTCGAAACAATTTCATGTACGACGTATTTCGGGCAGATAGAACGATATTTAAAAAGGAAAAACGATCGCGTGATGAATTACTTTCGCGTTTGATTTCTGATGGAAAGTGATCATGTTTACCTTTCGTCGGTATTTAATCTTTCATGAAAATTGTTCGCAGCGTGGCGCTTTCAATTAAATTTCACGACCGGTTATTGCTTTCAATAACCCCGCTCCGCGAAAAGTCACCAGTTGTGTACCTGTACGAGGTAGAACCCCTGGCGTTACTCCAGTAACACGAGCGAGAGGAAAGTAGAAAGTCGCCGGCCAGATGCCATATTTACAGGTTTTACGCGTTAATCGGACGTGAAACGCATCAGCACGCGCGCGATTCTCTCAGGCAAACTGATACCCACAGAAACGCGGCCCTCATTACCGCGTTACCCGTGCATCTTCCTATTAGCCTGGTCACTTTACGTTTAATTACGAAAATATCTATACCAAGCTGAGCGTTTACTTGTACTTGTGGGGAAGACTGGGATTAAGGGGTCATTCTATTTTACCGGCCAAGAAAAAACATGCTTCTTCGTTAATTTTGTTCGAAACGATATTACAAAACGATTTATCTGAAACTATATGCGTATATTTATTATCCGACTGGATAAAATTGAGCTCGTTATTTTTGTTATACTTTAAGGGGTCATTCGACTTTATTATCCAAGAAAAAATATGCTTCTTCGTTAATTTTGTTCGAAACGATATTACAAAACGATTTATTTTAAACTTTATGCGTATACTTATTATGCTGTTATAATTATATCAGAATTTGTTCAAGAAGAGATATGAATATTACATCGAGCTATCTTTAATTAAACAATAATCTATTTTAAAAACGCTGCGTATGTGATATCGGACGATCCTGAAATCTGAAGCACATAAAATCAACAATTTCTTAATTTATGTAAGTTTTTTTTTTATCTCGTACTGTACTCTACTGTGCTCTACTGTTAAGTAAAAGACATCATTTTAAGCTTGTCAGATTAAATCGGAGTATAATATGGTACTGTTACCTCTTCACAGTACAAGAATTTGAATAATTTGAGATCATTGATGTACAAAGAGGGCGACAAAATGAAAGTAGCGAAATACTTGAAAACGTGGCATTCCCGCAAGGTGACGCAAACGTGCGCGGTAAATTGTTGAAGCAAGTGGTCACCGATGCCAGTCACCGTGTCTGAATGGACATTTTCTAGGTCGTCCAAGCTCTACTCATCGCGGTGCAAAGAGTTAATGGGACCACGTTCCAGTTAACGCGTGACCACCAAGCCAATCTCATAAAAGTCTTCCTGGGAACCACTCCGAGCTTATTCTTTAATTTGTATTTTTAATGCGGTACCTTTACTGTGATCAGTATCGCCAAAAATTTCTACAGAAGCCATACTTCTTCCAATTGGAAATTCCAAGTATGCATTGGACTTTTAGGTAGCGTTACTCGTAACCTCTTCATGAGACGATTTTTCTTCGCGCTTTTCTTATGTCTCTAACTAAAATTGGCTTACTCCTTTTAACTAAATTGTTACTTCCCTTGTTGAGGGATTCTATAGCGAATAAGTTATTATCAGACTGCGAATCTTTATGCAAAATAAAATCCTCGCGAACGTGCCTCCGATAATCGAACCTAAATAGGAATTTATTTAATGCTGCAAATATTACATCGTGAACTTTACTTTCAATCTTTTTTTATATTCTTTTACATTCTTTGCATTGTACAGGTTCTTGCAAATTCAAATTTTCCTGCAAATGCACAAAGATCCGCAGTCTTGTAAAGTATTCATATACAAGCAGTCTAGTTATTATCAAATTTTCGTTCCTTTTATTATTGACAGTAATTATAATTATAAAAAAACTAAATATCCGCGTACGTGGCAAAGGACGCGGAGAGGTTAACACTAACGTCACAGGTACATAATAATGTATGTACGACATAGCAATCAATGTGTTAAAACATTGATATCCATGGGTGGAATCTCTTACGCGGCTCTGTTCCTGTCTACATGCTGTTGTATTGTGTTTGCATAGGGCTCGCATACGTAACACACGACATTAGCCAGTGTTCCTGACCATGCTAACACGTCGCTTGCCACGTCATGCATACGTATAAGTATATATTAATTTGTTGCATACGTAACAGCAAATTTCATGAATGATTAAAGTTGTTTTACAATTTGATAAGTGAGAGTTGTCGTCAGATACCACTTACCGTATATCAATTCAATTATTCACATTCTTCGAATATCTTTTTGTATGAACTATTAGTGATTTCGAGCCAATAGTGTAGCATCACTTCAGGAAATGAAAAGCGTACCTTTTCTTACGGGAATTTATAAATACAGGTTGACCACAAACCAGGAAAATCAAGAATTATCACGGAAATGTCGGGATATTTAAAAAAACTATCGGAGAATTTAATTTGCTACACCTAAAAATTTTTGTATAAACTAATTACTTACTATTTTGGTATAAATAATGTCCAATCAAATATTAATTTGAAAAATTCATAGTGTATGGATATTTATTATTTATTTATCGTATACGGTAATGAACATCCTGTACGTATCATAAATGTTTAATCATGTCGGTTAAGCTAAGTTTTATTTGTTCTAATCAATAGATAATAAAATATGGAAAAAATATTTCACGATTACTTTTTCTCAACTTTTAATGTTCGGAAATATTACTTTCTCGAAAAACATTGCCATAATAATCTGAAACTTTAACATGCATTAAATGTGTACATCTCCGAATTAATTGAATATTTACAATTCATATAGTAACATTCAGTCTTCGATTAAATATTAATAAGTATCATAGTTCAGAATAAATGTCCATCGAACACAGTAATCGCAAGTATAACGAATCGTGTTATTTTGCAGTTGGTATGAGATTAGTCTTAATCGAAATCCTTTTATATTGGACGTGCCTTAAGTGCCTGTAATAGGAATGTAAATCTGACCGAAGCCAGAATTTTTGTTTTCTTTCGTTAATTCTATCTTTATTTCTGTTTCAGGTAAGTCTCGAAAACTTAACATAGACGAATCCATCGGTAATTTCCAAAGACATCTCTCTCATCGCAGGTATTTATTATATTCACTCATTGTTAAGGAGGAAGTATTATCTAAAGCGTTGGATAAGAGTTAAGTCATACTTTTGTAAAATGTTGCGATACCACCTGGTTCAAATTGCAAACGAAGCAAATCAGCGATTCGTACAACAATCTTTTCTACTTGCATTTCTTTTTTTATTCTAATTGCTACAGTCGTCCATATCGAAAAGGTTAATTTATAGGCATTTTCTGTTTTGTTATCGAAGTTTATATAGGCGTCGACAACATATTCTACAAGTTTAAAGATCAGTTAAAAGCATCGCACCCACGGAATATAATTTGCAAATTACGCCATCACATTTTTCGCACAAGACTTTTTAAATTTGCTTCCAACTTAATTTTATGGCTGGGTAGACTTCATGCAACACTACGTATTGATGACTGACGATCTCACAGCACTGTACATCCACTTTCAGAATTTCCACATAAACAGATCAAAAGATTATCGATCTGTATTTAGTACAACGATAACGTACGGTAATTGGTTAATAAATTAAGTTGGATTCTTTAATCCTAAATGGGTTTTCAAAAGAAGCTTTACAATACTGTTTATCTATAATAAAATTCGCTTGTCCATACAAAGGAATAAACAAAATTTATTTATTCTCTTTCAGGACGAACTACTTTGTTTAAAACAAAGAAAAATGACGTTAAACCGTGACAGCTGTCAAACTTATGACAATGTAGTTATTTTGCATAAGTAAATATTCTCTATATCTATTCGCAGCTTTAGTAAAGACTTCTGTGTTCTAATTAGACTGCGGATCTTTCTGCATTTATAGGAAATTTCGATGTACAAGAACCTACAAAATGCAAAGAATATAAAAGAATATAAAAAGGATTGAAAGTAAAGTTCGTATTATGATATTTGCAGAATAAAATAAATTCCTATTTAGGTTCAATTTTTTGTAGCCACGTTCGCAAAGATTTTATTTTGCGTAAAGATCCGCGGTCTAGTTATAATATTTTAAATGGTTTATCATCTTGGTATATAAAAACAGAAATATAATAAATAGCGAACATACGATATAAGCCGTACAAGCGATTGACATTTTATTTTATCTGATCCGCTGGCGAAGAAAGTTGTGCGCCGTTGGATCAAAAAAGAAATGAAAATCCTACGGAACTCGTTCGATAGAACGTTGATCGTAACCGCTGGTAATCATGTTCGCGTACATTTACCTTAATTAGACGTGCAACGTTTCGCTGGCTGTACGTACTCTCCACGCAGACACCGGATCGCATTAATTACCGCGGAATGTACCAAATCGCGTTGGTTTCGTTATTACGATTTCCGTCAATGGTCTGGCGTGTAAGGTACTCTTCACCCATGGATAGAATCTAAACGGCAGCCGTCGTTGCAATGCTCGTGCTCTGCACCGAGGGCATCTTTCTTTACTCGATCTTCGTTGTGTAATTCGCTTAACAACTGGACGTTAAATGGTTAACGTGGCCAACGGTGCGTGAATAGCGATCCACATACGAAACAGTGCGAAGTTCTTTCTCGTTGGCTCGTTCACGGAATAGCCAACAGTCTTTCACCGGTCTTTCCTCGGGTTTATCCGACCTCCCGCAGACGTTCTTCGCGAGCGGCAGAGGAAAAACAGAACGACGATGAACACGCACCCGATCTACCGCGATACGACCGCGGCTATCGTCGAGTAATGACCCGGTTGTGTCGAGAAAACGCGCGATTTTTGTGTGCAATAAGCTTTCCGCCTGGATGATTTGGATACTCCGGCGCGTTTTGGTAAGGACGTTGAACCCAATCTGGGAAAGTCTATCGTCGGGGAAATTACGTTACAGTTTCTGGAATCTGTTGCGCAACCGTCGATGAGCTCATTTTTTTTTTCTTCTTTACGCTCCATAGTATAATGAGAATGCGTGCAGGAAATAAGTACCGATTTCGTAGCGTTTCTTTAACACCGTTTACCGCCGAACTGGTACTCGTGAACATTTCTACGAGGCCTGAAGTGTCGTTTGGAGACAATTGGAAGCTGCGTCTGGCTGGTTCGACATTGGTACTTTTAATTCCTCGATGGAGACTCCTGTCATCTGTTATGAAGCTATAAAATTGTTAATACAGAAATTGCGTGGTAAAATTGGACGCATCTTTCAGCGAGATGAAATTTTTGTTAACTTTGTTATTTTACGAGATACGATGGTCAAGTTTCGTTTCTCAAATGGAACCATATATTTGGTTCCGGACTACTTGA
The DNA here is from genome assembly GCF_026225885.1 of Hylaeus anthracinus. Classification (NCBI taxonomy): domain Eukaryota; kingdom Metazoa; phylum Arthropoda; class Insecta; order Hymenoptera; family Colletidae; genus Hylaeus; species Hylaeus anthracinus. The sequence goes on along the minus strand of NW_026534348.1, from coordinate 7,695,654 downwards.
TAGTACTTTTCGGAATGAATTCACTGACCCGGCATGTATGCATCCGATTTTAATTGGTTTTCGAGATGTAACGCTTCCGAATTTGTTAATTTTTCCAAGGAAGAAATTCGGTTCGACCAGGAAGTAACCCAGGGCGGTCTCATTGATGTGTTTACGCTCCGTAGTATAACGAAAATGCGTGTAGGAAATAAGTTCCGATTTCGTAGCGTTCGTACCGTTTACTGCCAAACTGGTACTCGTGAACATTTCTAAAGTGTCGTTTAGACAAGCCAAGTCTGTCTTGTTTTCTTTACCGTTCGGCCGGTTGGATAAAAATGGATTCTGTATAATGTTGACGTTTACGTTGAAAGTCCAGTGTCAGCTACCGATGGCTGACGTGGCGCTCAACGTACCATGCGGTTCTTGAAATCGATTCGATTCAATTCTATTTATTTATAGTCTGGTCCTAATGGACCGTTTACATTTTTCCTGTAACATTATATAAAATTTACATTTTCAACGTATAATAGTTTCGTCCTTAATACATTTATTTTCTTATTCTACCTCCTATCTAATATCTTCAAGGAACAGACTTTACGTTAATGTCTATCGGAACTGTAGACTTTGTTTATTCTTATCCTTATATGTTTGTACCAATGTTCTTTTCAGTCTCGTAGTTTATTGTTTCTATTCTTGAAACCGGTACGGAGGGTCTCATTTGGGATTGTAGGAAGAAGGAATGGAGGTGAAAAGTATCGTCCATCGCTATAAATAAATAAACACCGATACTGGCTGCAGTGTTATAATATCAGATCGTACAGTTCAATATCGGAGATACCTTTGGCAATTACAGTGATGCTCCTGTCAGTGGCTCGTGACCAAGAGTCGCCGTTTAGTAGAACACTATGGCGATTCTGTTTCACGAACGGCGTGTGTCACCAAGGTTCAAACCCTTTGAGGACGATCGACGCATATATGTGCTCAGTGAATCAAGTAACCGTGTGTAGCAAACACCTATTAGCGCTCAGCGTGTACGTCAACGCGTGGAAGTTGCGCCTTACTCCAAAATCCTCTTTCGCATACAGTCGATCGGTGACCGTTGACATTCAACCTCTTTTGAAACCCGAGACATCGATCACGATGGACTTTAGAATGTTTTTCCTTTTTCTTTAATTTATTAACTGCCAAATTTCGTAATGAATCGATTTACCTTATATTCATTTTTGTTCGACATTCAACCTCTTTTGAAACCCGAGACATCGATCACGATGGACTTTAGAATGTTTTTCCTTTTT
>NW_026534348.1:7691942-7694370 GCF_026225885.1 Hylaeus anthracinus | reverse complement strand
AACCCGAGACATCGATCACGATGGACTTTAGAATGTTTTTCCTTTTTTTTAATTTATTAACTGCCAAAATGAATTGATTTACCTTATATTCATTTTTGTTCGTTTGTTTGTTATTTTAAACGAAACGTGGAAAATAATGTCGTTCAACCACGACTACCCTGACAGGCCTATTAGATTATTATCGAAGCAACATTCTAAATCCCTTTTCTGGAAAATTTTCTGTATCATTTAATTGTTTAATTGTTGCAAGCTGTGTATTCGAGACAAGTTACGATAGATCTGTGTTCTTTTATTTTTATTAATGGTGTCAACGATGATGGTAACCAGACGCATGCATAAAATTATTTAATGTGCAATGCTTGTCTCGATGCCTGCCCACGCTATTGCCTTTTTTTTTTTCTCCCGAGTAACGTTGTATACGATACATAAAAGGAGCGGTGCGTGGCTACGCCAGAACGGCTATCCGTTCATTGGTTTCGTTGGTCAGCTCTGCCATCGATTTTGGCAATGCGACAGGTATGCAAATTAGAATGTCGCGTTTACTTTACGGTTGTACGTGTTCCATGAATCTCTTCCTTTTTTTTCCTTTGTTTTTTTTTTTGGATGGGCAAGGGAGTAAAATTCCCATTAAAAATTGCTCAGAACAATAAAGCCGACTTGTTTGTTTGGTTGTTTTTTTTTTTTTTATTTAACTGCATGGATATTAATAGTCATTTCGCACTCATCTTTGCTTTACAATTTTTACAAACGTGGCTTATAAATATTTTGTACGTACATGTCTTGTATCTAACTTTTACGTATAATTTAAGTTGAGAGTGGAAGATTTTTTTATGGAATGTATAAAAGTGAACAACATTTTATTTATAAAAGATATAGAATCCTATATATGCGTTTTTATTAACTAAGTGAAAATAGTTACGTCAAGGTGTGAATAGAATTCACGTTAAAGAAGCGACAGAGAGCATTTGTATAAGAAAGTAAGATGTGGAAATATATTTTTGAAGATTTGTGACGATAAACAAGGAAGCCTAAGTTTGCAATTCAAAAGATAGCAATATTTAAAATATATCAATCCATATCCATGTCTCTTTCACACGTCGCATAAATATCTTCCTCAATGTCTAAGGATTCATATTAGCTCAAGTATCATTACGGTAAAATAAATGTTTCATAAGCTACATTACGTAACGCGACATGATTCCTGTTTTCAGAAAATTCGTGCAATTCTTTACATTTAGACATTTCTCCGTTACGCATAGTAAGCGAATTATTCGAATGGATTAAAAGTAAACAAATTATTCGCTTGGCTTGTTTTTAAATACTCCATCCTGTATATTCAAAGTAAAAAAGCGTTGCAAGTAATCCCATTTAATATTATATAAAATTATTGTCACAAATTATCGCGTTTCAATCGTTGAACCATAAATAGCATTTATATCGTCTTACGACTAATTGTTCCGAACGAGATCAACCAGAGTGCTCACGAATCTGCAGATACGTGCAGTTCTAGACCAGGGTCGTAATTACAGAGACTGAAAAAGGACTCGTTACCGTTAACCACGAGCCGACTACTATTTTGCTGGCGGGTTCAGCAAATTCTTCTGGTTTTGTTAGGATTCTTAGCAGCATTCCGTAGTCTCCTGTTTTCTCCATCGACAATTTCTTTTTCTTTTTCTTTTTTTTTTCATCTCGTTTCTTTTTTCTGCCTGAAAATATACGGAACACCTATCGACAGGGCACGAATTATTCTCCACGAGTTTCGCATTAATGTACTCCTCGCATGCGTGGAATTTATCTCGTATCTCGTGGAATTTAACTCGAGAACGGGTTTAAGTTTTCGGGATGCCTCGCATTGTTATAATATCACTGTCGAATAAATTAGTAAATCGTACAACGATTCTTTTTTGCTTGGCTTTAGATGTGCACCAAATTTTTGTCACACGTTCTTCGAACTGTTAGTCCATCCTACGATGGAAAATTGAACGGTTAACAATAATAGAAAATAGAAATTTCTTTTTTCTCTTCGTAAACAATCTTTACTTTTCTTTCTTACGTTTCTTTAATCTTACAGAATTTTGCTCATTTTTGAAGATAGATGTTATACGTTATGGAAATAGGATAAATTTGATTGGTTTCGACAGTTTTTTAAGTTATAATATTTCTGCCTAACAAATTGTTACGGATATATTACAATTTAAAGATTTTTGGGAGATATATTGAGATAGTCAGTATTCATTAAAAAAATTCTACATTATTTTAACATGTTTCCCAAGGTTCCTCAACAAATTTGGAGTCGAACATTCGATTATTTAAAATTTCATATACATTTGTCTCCGATTGTGCCTCGTATACAACCTTGAATCTGACGATGGCCCAATTTAGGTAATCTTTCTCTATAAATATTTATTAAAGAGTACTCGAACATTTA
>NW_026534348.1:7686156-7691932 GCF_026225885.1 Hylaeus anthracinus | reverse complement strand
GGTAATCTTTCTCTATAAATATTTATTAAAGAGTACTCGAACATTTACGGAGAATTAAGCAAGTACTCGCAACTCTTTCAAATATTTATTTATCGCAAGGAAAATGTTGGTAACAGGATAACATTTTTATTTCACAAGTTTTTCCGAACCCATCGGAAAAAAATCCAGACCACAGAAGAGCTACAAAAATTCGTTGAAAATCCTCTGGTTGGTCCCGCGAAGCATTGCGATCCAACTAATCGCGTACCGTTAGAAATTCGAAGTGAAATATGACAGATTCTTGACGTTCCGTTAACCCACGAATTTTGCAAATCTCGTCATCCGGCCGGATTACGTAAAACCGTCGTCTATTTTTAAACGTTTTCCAGGTTCGCGAGTAACACGGAATCGCTTTTCAAGTACATTAGCGCACACCCTCGCGGAACAATGTTCCCAGCCGTGGAACCTTTCCTCCTCGGTGTGTACATAATTTTAATCCGCGGTTGCGAGGGAAGCCTCAAATTACGAAGCTGCGTGCATTAGCTAAACGTCCAACACGAAACAGGTAACTGACCTACAGCAATACCGAGGCATGAAAGTTGTGCGCGGTCAACGTACTCGGAATTTCTGCCTGCCGATCTCGGTTTCGTGCTCCGATTTACTCTTTCGCCGGGGCTCCTTTTTTTTTTTTTTTTTTCAGACCGTTCCAGGGCGAAATTTCCTTGCCAGAGGAGAGGTCGGGAGAGTAATTGCGCCGTGAACGTCGAATGGTGAAACGAGGTAGAGAAAAAATAGATCGGAACGCTCGGGGGACCTTGTTCTTCCTGTTTTAAGAGAGGTTCAACCGCATCGGTTAGTAATTTCCGATCGAACTCATTTCCATTTAGTGCGGTTCCCGATGCCACCGAACGCGAATCGCAGAGAATGTACTGGCAAGGCTACGTTTACCGACGAATTTAATGACGTATAATCGGGCATTACGTAAGTCCTTCAGGATTAATCGAGCTGTTCGCAAGCCAAATCGATCAGTTACATTTTTCGGATCGTTCTCAATGTTCGTGTCGATGCACTCGATTGACTCGTAACTTTTTTATTCACGAAATAAATCTTCTTAACCCTTCGACCACGAAAGGTCTACATATCCCCCCCCCCCCCCCCCCCCGAGAAATGGGCTCAGAGAAATGTTTATATTCGTTAAATGAATTTTTCAAAAATATCATCTTACAGGTGGACGAACAGACGAAACTTTTTTTATGTTTACAGTTTATTCATAGGATGCTTGGTTTCGAAAATAAAAATTGAAGAGTTACGAGTCCATCGCAAAAATTGAATTATAGGAAAAAGGTCTTTTATGTTTTCAATTTTTATCTCTGAAATTAAACGTCTCACGAATAAACTGTAACTATAAAAAACATTCGTTTTGTCATTCTCTATAAGGTGATATATATATCTTAAAAATATATATATATATATATATATATATATATATATATATATATATATGTTTTTTTTTAAGACAACTGTAACAGAAAAAATTTGTCTTTTAAGTTTCTAATTTTTACCACTTATTCCTGCATCTTTTTACAATAAAAAACATACTTTACACAGTGATTTAAATCCCATGTTTATTTTGTATTCAAGACATTTAAACCAAGTAAATGTATGTAAAGTTTGAAAACGATCGGTCGATTAACTTTCGAGTTACCATTCTCACGGATTGCATAAATGCAGTTTCGAAAAAAAAAAAAACGCGACATCTCAAAGATTTCTAAGTGGAATGAATTGTAAAAATTACCAAACGTACTTTAGAACATACCTAAAATATTGTTAAAGTTCTAAAAACATAAATTCTTCCTTGTAGAAAGAAATATCCCAAGAAGCATTTGATACTTGAACCCCTACTATGATTTCCCTCCTTGAAGGAAACAGGAAACACATCGGAAGTACTTAATTCAGTACAAATATATAAAATTCAGAATAATTTTAGATGCTATCTTGAAAAATTACATCATAGGTTACGTTAAGGATACACTTTTCATGAAATTAATGACAGAGATTTCACTAAATTAATGCATATCTGCTCGCTATCAAATATGATAGATTAAAATAGAACCGAACTGAAACCGTGGTCTAGTGGAATCCAGGGCTTCCACTAACTCCATTTATGCGTCGATGGAATGTTTGAAAAACTTTTCTCAATCCATGGACACACGACTGTGTGCAAAATCTGATTTTCCGATATTTTGAAATTTATTGAAACGACTAACTTCCGCGAAGCTGCCGTCCTATTTCGGTCTGTTCGTTTTAAAATCTGTAGTATTAACTTCATATATCGCGTGTCAAATTATAAGTGAATCGTTGCGACACTTTACAACTTGGCCCCGAGTTTAATTAAAATTTTTCCCCAAGTGTCTGTTTTCTGTATCTATATAGTTCCAGATGCATTGAAATTTCAATGCAGTTTCAAATTTAGAAATGTGAATTGTTTTCGCGACGAAAATTACACGTTTAGAAATTTCGAAGGAGTTGTTTACGTAAATGTTAAGTGACTATCTACGTGAACAGAAATCCCTGTGACTCGACAGAATAATTACGGACACTATGGTTTACTTAAGAAAAATTAAAGAACACTTTGATATGTCAATGTTTCAAATGTAATTAGTACAAATAGCTAGTAAAAAAAGAAGTAACGGAACCTTTTAATTCAGACATTGAATTTTAGTGCAATTGTAATGCCAAGGATTCATAATGTCCCATGTGTCACGGCTGCTAAAAATAAACTGACGCGACACGACCTGACATTTCTTGAATTTAATGGTAATTAGTCGCATGACGGTGATTACGAATTTAGATCCGTGACAATTAATATTTCAGTAACCAAGAGATAGTTCATTTCCACGGATGTGCAAACTTTACGTGCTGAAATTCACATTTTGGTTAATGTGTTTTCGTAAATGCGATTTAGTGGATGTTATATTTTAGTATATATCCATTTTAACGAACTGCTGTCGAGTCTGTCAAAATTACGGTGAAATTCTGACATTTCAATTAAAATGATGAATGGAATGGGAACGGGAATTAAAATCGAGCAAAAGCAAGTTGAGAAAGTATAAATTGAGACTGGCAGGCGTGGAAAGAATTCATTATAGAGAATTTTATATAATCAAACGTCAAGCAATTCGCTAGTCTTCGAGTCTTAACCGGTCCGTTGGCTCTACTGCATCATGCAGATCTGGTCCACAGCTCCTCGGGCGCCACTACGTCGACATAGTGAATCGTTATGGACACGACTAGAGCTGTGGGACATCATCCCATAGGTAATGTTATTTTTCGACGCTGAGTTTTGATGCGAGAAAGTAGTATAATGTAATAGTAGCATAAAATATAATAGAAAAGTATTTTTCACGTGTAATAATTGTCAAATACAATTAGAACTTGCTAGAAGAAAAACAACGAGTAAAATTTGTGGGCTATTCAACTTTACATAGACAGGTAACTTGTGATAACCATCAGGTCGAGACTTACATATACACTATAGATTCATTGTAATGGAAGTCAGGCTAAGAACTTTGTACTTTGTAGGTTGGTAATTTAACACGATCCCGCCGGCGGCGTGTACCACCGGTGGCTCGCGCCCGCGTGTCTATCAGCTGGAGTGTACCACCGCGCCGCCCCATGGCGAGAGACACAAATAGCAGCGCCAGGCGAGAATGTGTGAACGTAACAAAATGTCAAATAAATATTGTTACTTAAACTATAGTTATGAATGTAAAGATTGAATGTAACGGGATAGAATTCATTTCTACACCTAATGCATCTCTTTTTAGTTGCGAACGTTGTTTGGATGCAATTCTTTGGCATTTACGTACGCAGGTGAATGTTTTCGATATGGTAGATTTCCGAGGCTCGTTTACTTGCTTTTCTTCGTACGGTTTTGCTTGCTTTTTTCCAAGACAGCACGCAGCCTTGGAAACCGTAGCAAAACTAGCGTTGGCGAGACTTGGATTTCCAACCCACACGGTCTTGGACAGAGTTCACCCACGCAACAAAAGCTTTGCAAAGTCGTGAAACGATCGTATTGCCACGACGCGCGGAGTGCGAATACCGTCGAACCGTTCTTATCTTTATGCAGCGTAGCTATAATCGTGCGCAGCAATTATTGTCAGAATTCGATTAATGAAGAATCTAGCAGGATAAGGATAGACACTCGGTCTCCAGCCCAATTTTCATTGCTATTATGTACCGTGCAATGCTTTGGACCTAAAACATCATCCCACAAAGTTTCAGACTCCGATGAGTCCGTTTAAGAATAATATAAGGCGCGAACAGAACTATTTTCGCAAACGAGTCTCGTCGAAAGCAAAATCGCTATGTATATATACTTTCTTCGAAGCAAGGCGCTAATAATTATTTCGCGACGCCGTTCGTGACTAATTATCGTATTATGCTCGCATATTGACGATTCGATGGAACGTTCTTCTTCTTCTTCTTCTTCTTCTTCTTTTTTTCGTTCATACTAATTCTATGCAGTACGCAACGTAATTCTCGTTAATTTGTATCCTCGAGATTAATTAGACGCTGAATAGTCGGGTGGTTCGAAGCGTGCATAAATTTTTTTTCAATATCGCATAGTAATTTATCTCCTCGCGGTATTCTTGGTTTGCAGAATGGATTTCACGGCCAGATGGAATTTCCATGCCGCGCAGAAACCGCCCGGGGCGATGTGAAAGAACCCTGAGATTTCTTGCGGTGGAAAATGTGGGAGATTTCTTGACATTTTTATCCGAGACGTTTTCGTCGTTTCCCGCAATATCGGAGCCCATCTTCGTGAAATTCGATTCGTTGTACGAATTTTCCTCATCCATTACAGAAATATTTTGCGGACGAAGCAAGCGAATTTCGCTTCTCCTAGAAAGAAAGTAAACGCAGCAAATATAGTTGCAAACAATTTTTTTAATTTTTATTATTATCTTTATTTGTCGCATTTAGTACATAGTTTCGTAAAAATGATAGTATTACGTGTACAAATTAACTCTGTATGTTTAACACTTATTTATAAAGGAAGACCATGGAAATCCTCATTCAATCACGTATTACAAGAGACCGTTTACAGTTGTTCGGTACGCATTTAGAGTTGCATTACAGTCATTTAATGTAACAATAACGAATAAAGATTCTTACTTGAACTACGCCTAATATTTTTTGCAATCGAAGAAAACTTGCAATTGTATTTATTATTTATTAATAGAATGACTATGAATAGTAAAATACTATGAATAGTATATTTTTGCTTTCGTATCATTATAGAGGATCTTGAAATGAGTCCAACGATCTATTACGTAAGGTCATTGAAGGTCACAGAAAGAGTAAAAAAAGAAAAACGATAATATTTATGGTTTTGGTAGATCAAAAGGAGCCACTAGGTGATTTCAGCTTTACCTCGAGGTCATTCCTTAAGTCAACTCGATTTTTTCTAATATACACCACCTCTGTTTACGACACCGGATATACAGGGTGTCCCAAAAGTCGGGGAGGAGCCGGAAATGGGGGGTAGCTGAGACGATTCTGAACAACAATTTCCTTTGCAAAAATGTCGGATGGGGCTTCGTTAAGGAGATATTAAGAGAAAACACCGACCAATCAGAGCGCGCGTAGACTGTTGGAGCGGCCGCGGTAGCGTAGGCTACGCGCTGGCGGCCGCGCTTGCACGCGAACAAGTGACTCGACGTGCATCGAAGCATCGACCTAGCGCGTAGCCTTCGCTACCGCGGCCGCTCCAACGGTCTACGCGCGCTCT
>NW_026534348.1:7668142-7671156 GCF_026225885.1 Hylaeus anthracinus | reverse complement strand
ATATATTCCATACTATTTGTTTTATTTAAAAAAAAAAAAAATAATAAAGCCTATATATATATGCATAGAAAAAAGTTGTTCAAAATGATACTCTTAACAATATACTCCAAGGTCATCGAAATCGGAGTTGTTTCGGCAACGTTCACCTTTTTAATCAAACGTGGGACCAGATTGTATTTTAACAATAATTCCACGTAAACAGACTCATTAATTCATGCATACGACTAACGTAGAAAACCAATGACGATACACAGTAATGAAAAAAAAAAGCCATATCGACTGCATCGCAACCGTAACCTATGCTTCGCCATTTCCGTGTCTGTGAAGGCCCCGGTTGTGTGGTTGATCCAATTAAACCAATCAAATTACTCCGCTATCGGTCGCATTCGACCTCTTTCGACTGGGCAGTAAATCGCGGAGCTGCTGCGACGAATGTTCTCGTTCGGTTTTTGTTTCGCTTCGTATCGGGATGTATTTAATCGAGGACCAGTTTCCTCCTACGTGCACGCCAGGAAACGAATCGCAAGAGTGTCGATCTCTCGTTTGGAAAGGTCCTAGGTTCACGGCTGAGAAGGAGTTTTTCCAGGCGCATAGATGGCCCGAGGTGAGGACCCTTGAACTTCTACGGTGTAATTGAGCGGTTCTGGTCTTAAATGTGAATTATCTAGCTGATGGAAGAACCAACCGGAAGAAAACCACGAATTTTTACACATTCGATGGACGGAGGATTTTTCGGTTAACCGGATAATTTTGTGTTAATAAGTTTTAGTGGCCGCTCTACCTCAAAGCTTGCTTATTCGGAAATTTAAAAAAAAAAAAAAAATAGAAGTATCAGGTTGTCCGAAAAGTTTCTTTCGCTTGATTAATAAGTAATACGTGCACAATATTTTATGTTTTATGTTGCATTACTGAATTGTGCACGATTCATTTTGCTCCATCACCGTTACAACATGAATATCTATGAAATTAGATTGTCTATTTATATAAACACGACCATATAAAATACTTGAGTGCAACTCGCGAAAGAAACTGTCGGTACAACCTAATATTTTTTAATACCATATTAAACTGTTTGAGGGTTAACGAACTGCATTAACACTTCAATGGCCGCACGTATACGCGGTGAAACGTCGCCAGGACCGGCAATATCTTTTAAGGATCAATATAAAAGAACTTTATAAACAAACATACACAAAAAACAAAACAATAACAACATATTTAATACTTTACCTTTGTGTGATAATTATTAAAGCAATCGCCAACATGTAACTGTACTTGGCAAGTCTTACATATAAAATACGTAGGATTTCTAATTTTATTCGCATAGCAAACACGACAATCCCTTCGTACACCCTTTTCTTTTTCTTTTTTTTTTTTTTTATTACCCGGACGGCATGGTGTTAATTTGAAAAATCTAAAATTGAAAACAGGCAATATAACAATAATTACCTAACATCAAAGAATAAGAATAAGAAACATCTCGAGTTGTTGGTAGATACCAGAAAAAAAGGCCTCGAGTGCAAAGGGTTAAACACCTGAGAAATTTGGTCTAATTATTTAAAAAGAGAGAGAATTAGATAAAAAGAGGTCGCAAGCAGATAATTAAGATATACTTGTTGCGTCTTGCGACAAGACAGTTAATCTGATCAGAATAGATTTCGAGGTTCTTGGTGATTGCTTAATTAGCCAGGAGAACTTCTCCTTTCATTAGTCATCCTTTCTCTCGTGCGAGATATAATCCTCTCCGTGAGTCGGGCATCTTTAACCATCAAGGGAACCTTTCGTTCATTGTATCCTTTTCACACTTGAACTTTCGTCCGAATAATCAGTCGCACAGTCTTGACTTTCCCCTTAAAGTCAGAGGTGCGATCCGACGATGATTTCAACTCCCTTAGAAACAATAGAGGAAGAGTCTGGCTCGTCTCCAACGGATCTTCATCATCTCGTGGCTTTCTTCGCTCGCGTGAGAGAGGACCGAGCGCCCGATAATTGGTCATTTAGGTTGTTCTTCCATCGTTCTTCGTCACGGCGCAGTCGATACATTGTCATCGCCGTGACGGGCAGCTGCATCACAAAACACGTTCACCGTTTACAGACACACGCGTAGATCCAAGATAGAATTCAGAGTCCATGATTCAACGTATTATTCACAAATATGTATTATTAATCCTTGCTCGAAGTAGGTGTAAATATTTTTTAATGTGTTATATAGCCGTGAAGATTCACTGGTAGAAAGAATACTGGTTTATAGGTCTCCAAAAACGGTGCAATGTTTATTCGAACATTTCTTCGATATCTCTTACCATTTTCGAGTTATGAACGCATAAATAAATGGGGCGGTTCGGAGAAAAGGGGTAGTTTCTCCTTCAAAGTGACAAACGACCAACGAATTACACCTGGCTTCTTAGATAGGTCTATCGTTATTAAATATTCGTGCCAAGTATCGCTTCGCAAGCTTCCCTTGCAAGTGTACAAATAAATGGTATCTACCATTTAATTTACATTGATATTTGAACGGGTTAGGTGCCATGCAAATTTGAGAATATTCCCTAACACCTTGGTGTTTGAAATTCGTGGTTTTGGTGTGACTGTGATGAGCGCTGACTGTCCGTGTGTGTGTGTGTGTGTGTGTGTGTGTGTGTGTGTGTGTGTGTGTGCGCGTGCGCGTGCGTGCGTGCGTGCGTGCGTGCGTGCGTGCGTGCGTGCGTGCGTGCGTGCGTGCGTGCGTGCGTGCGTGCGTGCGTGCGTGCGTGCGTGCGTGATCGCGTGTGTTTTTCAAAACCAACGATCGACTCGTGGTTCAGTTAGTCTTGTACGAGTCCTGTAACGCGCCGAACGACTAAATTTCAAATACATTCAAATCTTTCATTCGTGCGGTAATATTAAACCACCTTTTTGTTTGTTTTCTTTTGTGCTATAACCCTAAAAGAACGATATATATATATCTTTATAAGAGCTTATATACACCTAAATACTACAATTTAATTTACTAATATATATATATATATATATAT
>NW_026534348.1:7606726-7668042 GCF_026225885.1 Hylaeus anthracinus | reverse complement strand
ATATATCATTCTTTATATATATCTTTTCTTCCGTTATTTTACGTCATTTGAACGTCATGCATCATCCAAATCCTGCGTTACTGAATCCTCAAAATATATCATTCTTTATATATATCTTTTCTTCCGTTATTTTACGTCATTTGAACGTCATGCACCATCCAAATCCTGCGTTACTGAATCCTCAAAATATATCATTCTTTATATATATCTTTTCTTCCGTTATTTTACGTCATTTGAACGTCATGCATCATCCAAATCCTGCGTAACTGAATCCTCAAAATTGTTGGAAATTAAATAGATTTCAATTGAATTAGATTTGTCGAACTTGAAGTACGTTGAAACGCGAGAGGAATACTTTTTTTTACGACAAAAATAGTTCAAAACCATGGAGAATAAAGTGAATGTAAAAAGGAAGAAAACGATCTAGAAGGATCTATGTCGTAAATCCAGTCGTGCACCAGAGACTAACAGTATTTAGAGATAACAACTAGTTTATTATCGATAGCATAGTTACTAATGGTACCAGTCGGATTAAAATTCGTTCTCTTAGTTTCTCTCCTATGCTACCCTTGTTTCGTTCGCTTTGATTTTGCTGTTATTCGCGTGCTTCTGCTTCTTTTGTAGACCGACCCTTTTCACCTGCCTTGCCTCGCTGAACTCACGTTTATCGATTCTCGTACGAAGCCACGACTACGACATCAGCTGCTCAGAAACTAGAATTGTTTGCCCGAGTTCCCCTTCGGTCCTCTGTTATCTGTGGCATGGTTCGATGGTCCAGATCTCGCGGTTCCTTCCATCTTGTGGAACCACAAATTTGAATACAGCTCCCAATGTAATATTCATAGACAAGCTTCTTGTACGTATGCAAATTAATCCGTGATAATTTTGCAATGTCAAGCAACCTATTGTTCGTTTCACGTATCGATTCTTTGTTGTTTGAATCATCTTCGGAACTCGTGAATACTACGATTTAATTTACCAAATTAATATAAATATAATTCAATATGTAACGATCTCTTTCAAACAAAGGAACCAAAATTAAAGCTAACTGAACATAAAATAAATTTGTAACGTTTGATAATTATGACGACATTGCATAATGTTATATATCAGTTTAGAAATACTTTTTTTATATATTGATCTAGAAAATTCAGTTGAAAATTATTCCGAAACAAAGAGTTGAACTACATATAAATATAATAGATTTGTTTAAAACTCAAAGTAATGGAAGCAGATGAAGAATGAAGATTTCTACCCGAATATCTCGCTGAGACACGAATAAATAAGAAAACAACAATGATTTCCACTCTAACTTTATTATTATTAACGAGAAACTATGACCGAAATTAGGTCATTCTTTATATAAAATTGATCGAATAAAGTTACGCAATTAATAATGTAATTAGCATTAATGATATCCGTGAAAAATACTTTCTAGTTATTTAAGGTCAAATGATTTCCTCGTTCATTTTCAAGACGTTGTTTTTATGGATCAAGAACAGATTTAATTGGCCACTTCATACGCAACCGGTAGCTCATTTGAGTGACTATACGAAGGGGTTAATGTACCATAAAGTCTAATGACGGCAATTATTCTTTTCCGTTAGTCGTATTTCCATGAACACAGAACTTTGTAGACGATTATAAATCTATATTTTTAACACGAAACTCTAATTCGATTCAAGCGATTCGATATTGATACTATTGTTCTTTTATACTGCATACATCTGAGTAATGAAATTTTGAAAAAGACTAATATTAATCGTAGCTTGCTGTAAAACAAATTTTATTGTAGCCTCTAACGATTTGAGTCTTCTACGATAAACAAAATCAAACAATCTTGAATAAAAGAGGCTCGTATTCGATAGAGTTGCAAATGTAATACATTGCAAGGACTTGACCCATTCACTGGCAACTACGAGATGTCTCCCACTTCAAATTGATTGCAATTACTCAAAGTATCAGTTTATAGCATTTTGAGTCACGAATTAACGTCGTTATTCGTGTACGAATTTACAACCACTATGCGAAGCCAAAATAAATACCATTTAAAAATTTCATTTTTCAGCTTATCGTTGTACGTTTTATCGACAATCTGAAAATGAATTTCGATCAGGTGTATAGTAGCGCGATAAAAAATTCACAAATACGTAGAACCTATTCCGTGGCTGCCGAAGTAGGGCATCCCTTTAACCTATTTCGTAAAACTACTAAGCCCCGTGTTAAGGTTTGAAGCACGTGCAGCTATATTTAGAACAGAAAACTAATTAACGAAAATTAAACCAACTACCAAAAGTGTTCAAGTTGAGCAGCTCAAAAGCAGGCCGGTTTATCACGTTCTTGTCGTAAACCCAGACGGCTCCGATACTAACTTGACCGACGTTAACGTCAACTTCGCCCTAATTTCCTCGCTCAAGCGAGACAGGATTCGGTCTGTAAAGGGAGAAACTAGTTTTCGTATCGCTTCAGATCCGCTTCGAGTTGGCGATTTAAGTAAAAGCATCTCGACACGCGAGATCTAGTTCCCTGGGATCTGGGTAAATCGTGCATCGTACAGGTTGTCGATGTCGTGTTTACGGAATTAGTAGATTTTTTTTTTTTTATCGCTTCCCGTTGGATTGACTGACCATCTTCCAATATTTTGGAGAATGAAGGGCTCAACAAAAGGGATGTTGAAATTTTGTTCTTTAATCACGAATGGCATGGAATGTATATTTTATTTTAATTACAAATAAAGTTGTGGCATCGTTATACTCGCAATGAGAAATATCGATTGCGATGTTTGAGTTGCGGAAAACAAAAGACAGTGATCGCGATCGATTTACGAAGGAACACGCGGTTGAAGAATAAAGGTCGATTCGGACTATGAGACACGGACCGGCACCGACACGACGAAACATATTAAAACACGCGTTTTAATGGAACTATTCACGCTATTCCCGTTGACGGAACGTTCAGGTCGGTGTCCGTTAAGTGAGAATTGTTTCATTAAAACGCGTGTTTTAATGTTTCGTCGTGTCGGTGCCGGAACGTGTCGTATGGTCTGAGTCAACCTTAAACAGTCAATCGAACGCGAACGACATGAAATAAATAATATTCCACGCGGGGCACAGCTAGTGTATAATAAATCTCAGCAATCAGAGCTTTCGTTAAGTCAATTGTTTTTGAAAAAAAAAAAAAAAGAGAAAAGAAAATACGATAGTATAGCTAAGATTTTCACGCGTCCAAGGTGGCTCCTCCCCTTAATCTGATCGATGAACGCCGAATTGAATAAGTAAATCGCTGAAAGAGAAAGCTCGTATGGATGAGCTAGATAATCTTTTGCTCCAGGAAAAAAAATCACATTCCGTCGAAACGGATCTGCCCGCAGTGCCAATTTGAAACACAATACCTGGCGCATAGAGCGGCTGCAACCGCGTAAGAATATCCTGCAGACGCGACGAGCAAATATTAGTATTCCGTAATTTCCGGCACGGTGCGCGGAAATGCCAAGAACTCGATACGACGTTACATGGTAACGGAAATACATGGGGACATCGGTCGCGGTCATTGTCGTACGACGATCGTGGAATAATATGCACGATGCGTCGAATTACGTGAATCGCAGGTAACCAATGACATGGGTAGAAGTTGGAATGATTCGATACACTGCAGCAAAATAAATGCACCTTAAGTGGCGAGTGGTTTCGTTTTCGGCTATTAATATCGGCCATTAATCAACGATCAGCGGATAGTCGTTATTTTTAAAAATATTTAATGCTCGGACCAAAAGAAATTACCACGAAATAAAAAAAGGCGTTAAATATCGACTATAATATCCAAAATGGCACCATTTCTTAAATATTTAGTATTTCGCGAAATGACTCTACCTCGTTTTCCGCAGAACATTGTTTTATTTTACGCGTCGTTAATGCCAATGTTTCGATATATATTTTAAAACAATTGTCATTGAAAAAAATACAAATAAGTAGCTTTAGCGTTATTACTTAATGTTTTGGGAAAGTCTTGTTTCGATATTCCTGACCGTTTCAACGAAAGAAATTTTAACGAATCTCCTAGCGAACCTCTGCTTTATATTTCAGGATCAAGAACACCTGAAGCCGCAGATCGTCCACGCACTTTCCAATGCAGAGCTGTACTGTTTGGCGCTGGCAAATATTTATTCGGATCCAAATTATCACAATCAGAATCACTGCGGTATTTTGCAAGCTCTCGCCAGGAAGGGTGTTTATCTCGCGGAGCCAAACAATACTCAACTCACCGAAACGATCCTCATTCAAAATTCACCACTCAAGATGGTAAGAGAACGTTATAATTGCTTCTTCATACCGCGCACGAGACGAGACGAGAAATATCACACTGTGTGTCGGTCGGAACTTGCCTTCAAATCAGAAGCGATTTATAATATTAACAAAATTGTATGTAGCACTGTTTGTTAGCGGAGCAGTCACGGCGTCATATGTGTTGGCGATCGGCAATATAATAAAAGATTTTCTCAAGATTTCCACGAGAATTTCAAATAATCTCTCGATCTCATCCGAATCTCGATACGTTGAATCTCGATCTCGGTCTCGAATGTTATTTATTTGTCTCGTCTCATGCGCGTCACTAGCTATGATGAACGTCCTTCGATCCACCGTCGTATCTTTTAAATTAATAACATCAAAAAATGTTCGTTTGCGCCACGATAGAGATCCCGTTTCATTCCGCGATTTACATACAAACAGTTTCTCGTATCATCGATAGTTATTGAAAAATACCGCGACTGTCGCACTTTACCGTGGACACCCTGTATATAAGAACTGTATACAAAAGTTTGAAAGCGGTCATTTGACCGGCCGTGGTAGGTTTAGCGTTAGTTTGATGGTCTAAACAATTTGTAAGGTGGCATATCTTAGCCGTATCCGGTAATCGAATGTTATTTTGCAGTCTGCGCATATGGCTGTGATAGAGGGCCTGATGGTCCTGTATGCGAAAGAAGTGGTGACTGGGGACCGCGTCGTCTCAGCGATTCGACGATTCGATCCTCAGGCTGACGTGGATGTCCCAGGGGATCACGAAAGGGGTCTTCTTCTTTGGATAAGCCATGCGTCGCACGCGTTGATCGCAAAAATCCAAACGGAAGAGGGTGCCGGGGATAAAACGCGATTGCCGGAGCTGCCCGCTGCCAAGGACTTCCAATCACTCTGCGATGGCGTCGGTTTAGCCGCGGTCGTGGCATATTATTGCCCAGGGG
The DNA here is from genome assembly GCF_026225885.1 of Hylaeus anthracinus. NCBI lineage: Eukaryota > Metazoa > Arthropoda > Insecta > Hymenoptera > Colletidae > Hylaeus > Hylaeus anthracinus. Next base: position 7,662,806 of record NW_026534348.1, on the reverse strand, counting down.
AACTGAACTGGATGGACATCCGTGTGTCGAAGAGACCGTCGGTAGCGGACGCCCTGCACAATCTGTCGTTGGTTCACGCGTTTTGTAACAGATGTTTACCGTATTCCATTTTTCACATGCAACCCGAGGACGTGACGTACATGAGAGGGTAAGAGACACCGAGCAATTGGATCTCATGAATCTTCACATTTCTCGTGTTCAGTGATAATCATTTACTTTTACCTCGTCTCGTCAGTTGGGGGGGGCTAATACGGAGTATTTATAAAAACACGCCAAGAAGTTTACATTTAAATGTTCAGAATGATAGAATTCTTGTTTCAGTAATTATTCGAGTCAGACATGCATGACGCATGAAGAGAGAAATATAAAATCATAAGCGATTGCACAATCAACAATAAGTGAATCGACCAAGCGAATAAACAATAAGTGATTTCCTTGATTTGTATATAACAATTCGTTAAATTTGAATGAAATGTATTCACCGCGCCGTAGCCACTTTAGATCACGACGCTGTATCTAACAAACTTTTTCCTCTGACCAGGTCCATGAAGCAAAATTTAGTTGTTTTCCTGGCGGACATGTACAACGTATTGGAAATTCATCCTGCAAAGTGCGTACGTTACCCCGGCGAGGAGAGGGCGATGCAATTCCTAGATGGTACGAAAATGATTAAACGTCTCAACGACATTTTCTCGATTAATAGGAAATATTTGTTCGACACTATGAACGCAACCTTTCATCAGGAAGCGTTCATGAATGTTCGCATTGGATTAATGTGATTGGTGAAGGCTGCGTACATTCTGTATTGGACTTACCCGTTCTATAATTTATTTTTATTATACTTTATTTCCATGGAATTTCCGTTTCTGTTGCGGGCAACGTATCTCCGTGCAAGGACCGTCCTAGGCTTCTCGCGTGTTCGAGTCGAACGAATTTCGTCTGTCTCGTTATTTATTGTGGAATCGAACGGAAGAAGGGAACGTTGCCCGCAGTCGGAACGTTATCACGCTTTTTATCAGTGTCAGTACACACACTCGTTTCCCAGTCTCGAGATCCAGGTCCTTAGCAGCGACTAATAAAACGCATCTGTTTTTTTAATTAAGTCGAACATTGTAACAGATTAGAGAGTTTATTAAGAATGAAGAACAACGAAAGAGCGACGATCCCCCACGTATATATCACTTAATGTAAAACTGTAATATTTCCATATATTTCTATGGCGTAACCTTCTTGATGCTTGACAACAACGCTATCCTCGCCTTCTTCTTTCGTCAACTTCCGGTTGCCAATGAACGAATACGGTGCGGTGACGGGTGCAGCCTGCCCGCGCAATAGTCATGGCGTAGCTCATAAAAGAAGTCTGCCACAGTCTATAGCTCCGATACCTGATCTGAGAAGCAACCTCTCCGTATCCGCGCCAGGCTTCACAGGTACCCACACGTTACCAAACAACCAAATCATGAAACTAGGTGGTCTTCTCTTGTGAAACGCGTGAATTTCGCAGATTGACATGTCGTTTAAAAAAAACCAAAGAAAAAGTATTCAGGTCTTCCGAGGGATCCAGAAACCTCTCAAGTTTGTTGTTTCTAGATGTCTTTTTTTCTCTTTTTTTTTTGTTTCTTTTCGTTTCTTCTCGTTTCACATTCCTTTCCTTTTATTTTCTTTTTTTTTCTTCTTTTTTCTTAGATTACTGCATTTTGAATGCGACGCATTTTTACTTTCCTTTGTTCAACTTCACTAAGATGGCACCGCGTATACGTGGGATATTCTTCTTCAGTTTTACGTTTCAACAAAGATTCTGTTGATAACGCGATGTCACGTTAGCGGATTACGAAGTTTTATGTCGGAGCAAACGTTTGTTAACGCGATGCTCCCTGTTTGAAGCGATGATATTGTTTATGTAGTACCGCCGAATGGTATCAGTTATTCATAAAAGCTTTGAAAGTGTTTCGATATCGAAGCGTAATCAAATTTTAATCGCGTTCAATGATCCAGTACTTTAGCGCATTAGGAAGTGTAGCAGTTGATGAATGGTATCAAGGACTTTGTATTATTTGAAAGTAAATTAGATATTCTGAGTTTGCATTTAAATGAATTCATACTTAAACTTACCATCCGTAGACTTTGAGAGTTATGTTTAAAATTAAGTTTCGTACATGTATATCCAGTACTATTAATTTTTTTATTAATAACTGATTTCATAATGGTTTTGACAGTGGCAAAGTGTGCTCGATTATTGTTTTAATCTTCTTGAACAAATTCGTCGCATAATTACGAGGCATCTTTTGCGTCTACAAAAAAATGTTTTAGACGAAAGTTAGACTATCCTTCGGTGTGATTTCCCTTAAAAAAAAATCTGTGTAATCCTGTAAATTACGAACACTGAAGAATATCTAATCAATCGTTTGGGTGAAACAAGTTTTTTGCGAACGCAAGGGTAAATCTTCAAATTTCATCGTGACATTTAGATGGAACACTGTCAATAATTTCGTTCACCAAATTAATTGTTATCGTTATTCACATGTATTTGCAAACACGTTTTAAATAGGATATTAAACTGAACAAGTTGAAAAAAAAAAAAAGAAAACGTTTCAACGCAGGAACAACGAAGCGAATCACCGCAAAAGATACTTGTTCTTTCGATAAAACATGCGTTCTGCATTTAAAACGTGGCCCGATGTTTAGATTAACTGTGCAACAAAACGCAGACGTATAAGTAGGCGCACTGCTTCTTACTAACGATATTATTTGCGTAATACTGAACACCATCACACATATAGCGGCCTTCCAAGTTGGACTGCATGCAAACCTCCACATTTTTGGGATACACTTTACTTTTTGGCCGTTTGGTTGCTGCTTGCATTGACGTTGATTTTTGGCTCGTTTCTGTTTTGCATGTTGTCTATTGTCTTGTATCATTCAGTGATGCAGGGTGAAGTCTGGACGATTCATTAATATATCCACTCCATATTGAGTTAGTATACTTGTTTTGCAGCGTACATTGTCTACGTTATTGCGTGTTTCGTGTTTTGTGACTCTTCAGCGATCCTTTATCCTTTTCTTTTTTTTCTTTCCATTTTCGATGGGTTACCGATTTATGAGACATCACCATGACGGTTAGAGACGCTAGACACTAGTTTGTAGCAGTAATTAACATTTACCCCCAACAGACGGGTGTGTATTTTACGGGTGTACGATAACACGAGCTTCTATTTTCTCATAAATTTCTGTCCAGAAGTTTGCGTGTATCGAAGTTTCTATGGCTCGGTGACGAATGATAGTCGTACATTTTTCATCGGAAAGTATCTTTTAAAATTTACATGTTTCCGTGCCAGTCGTAGAAATTTCGCATGCAAGTTTCGTTCAGCGCGTATCGCGCTATGTAAATATATTCCTCACCGACTATAAAGTCCTTCCGAGTCTCCATTCTCTCACATACAAATGATGATTGATTTAGATATTGGTACTAGTTTTTCTAGATGCATACATAAACAATCGATTCAGCATCGAATTATTTTCTAGTTGCGAAAGCGTCGTCATCCCCCTCTGTGAAGAAGTCGCAGTCGTTGCAACAAACTGCCGAGAATTATTCGCACGATGACAGGTACGTTTTAACAAACAGTTATTTATGATTTTCAATTACTTTGAATAGAATGTACGTTCAAGTTAAAAAGTGAGAATCAGATTAAAAATGTAGAGCTAACGAAGAAATTATTTTCTCTGCTTATAAAGTATTTTTTTAAATACAATAGTCAGAAAATAAATACTAATTTTGAAAAAAAAAAAACCAACAATATGGCACTTAACGAATTCGAGTACTAAACGATTTCTGCAATTCTTTTTCAATTCCATCCCATTGATGTTTGCTGCTTTCCTAACTTTTTCTCCGTTTACAGACGAGCTGGGAGCGAAGAAAGTTTTGTAGTCCATCGTGGCAAAGGCATTCCTACGTTGAGCTCTGTAGCAGACGAGAAATCGCTAGCTAGAGCAGATGCCGCTGGTCGGCCGAGCAACTGGGAAGACCAGAGGAGAAGTTCTTACGCTGGTCGTCGATCTCGACGTAACAGTGTTTCGGACGACTCTCAGTTGACGATTGAAAACTTTGGCGGGTCTCAGGTGAGCAGCGTGCAAACTGTTTGCATAGCCAACTTAATCGTAAAACGGTCGACTGAGATAGGAAACTTTTTGTGCAGGATAATTTACACAACTTCGGTAGAAATCCGGACAAGGAAGTTGGAGCTCATATAGGCAAACGAAGTACGACCGAGCCTACGTTGCCTGCGAGATCTAGCGTTCAGGATGTGTACGGTAGTGGCGTGCAACACATACTCGCGGACAACGGTTATGGAAATGACGAGCCCCCAAGATTGAGAAGGCAAGCTTCGAATTCTAGCTTGGACAACGTCGCGCTCAAGCAAATTTTACATTCCAGTGAAAACGATAATTCGGAAGGGGACAACACGTCCAAATTAGCAAGCTTCGCGAACTTGAACAGGCAAAGCTCGGAAAAGAGTAGCATTAACCTGAACTATACCGAGTCCGAGGATATTACTACGAAATCGAACCTTTCGAACAAGAAACACGGTCAAACCAATGGCAATGGAAACGGGGAAAAGAAAACTACGTTCGCTACCTTACCTAATACGACGACATGGCAGCAGCAAAGTAACCAGCAATCCCAGCAAGCGGAACAACATTCTGCTGGTACGTATGTCTTATTTAAGGAAGCGTGCTGTTTATGGCGACGCTCTGAAACTGATGAGCCGAATGAAATTCATGCGAGCAGATGAAAACGGTGGTAACACGATTATGGCCTCACAACTGAATAATATTAGATTGAAGCTGGAAGAGAAACGTCGTCACATAGAAAATGAGAAGAGGAGAATGGAGGTTGTTATGTCGAAACAGCGCCAGAAAGTGGGGAAAGCTGCATTCTTGCAAGCTGTTACAAAGGTAAAACGAGTAATTCCCTTAAAACTCGCATTTCCCATTTCGAACCTCATAAGCGTCTTTCAGCCAGATCATTTCCATGGCCATTTTAATGATTTGTTTCCTTTGTTGAAGAGGATTACATTTGATAAAATTGAAATTTTCTTTTTTTATATGAAGGCAAGGAAAGACGATACAATCTATTAGATTTCATAAAATGAAACAGAACATTGAATACAGCCATGAGATACTTGAAATTTAGCCACGGGTGTTTAGTATAGAGCAATGCATAATTATAACGTGTGTCGGACACCAAGCAGTTTCTTTTTCTTCTGCAATACAATTTGTTAAAATTTTCAAGCAACTCAATATTTATTCCACGTTTGCGTTTATGCTTCGTTTAATTTCGTATCTGGCTGTTTTACTACATTTCATTATTTTCAAGTAGTGTGCAAGTGAGCTTAGAATAATAATTTTTTATTTCAGGTAAAAACGCAGCATATTTTTTCAATATTTATTCATTTCTGTAACATCTACTTCTATATATCATTAGTTTTATCAAGTAATGAATTTGTGTGTAGTTGCAAATGCGACATAATGTCGATGCCTATCATGGTTAACGCAGATAATTTTTATTGCCAGCAATATTATTGAAATACGTCTTTCTTTCTCGCCTTTCAGCTGTACTTAATGGTAAGTGCATGCTGACATGATAACATTATGTTACCAAAGAATTACAAAATTTATATGTAGGCAGTACGATTTGTATAATAAAATAGGCTATTAACTTCTTGAATGCCATTCTCTTTTTTCTGCTTTACATATTTTCACATAGAAATTCTCTACGTGAATACGTGTCTGAATGTACATAGGTTAAAGAAAAAACAATGTAATTAATCTGGTGACGGTATGCATGTTTGACATTACTTATTGGCAACTTTTCAGGGGAGAAATTACATTCAAATTTACTTATCAAGTGCTAATTAGAAGAAAATACACACTCTTAAACTTACAATTAGCTAAAACCATAACAGGTATACCTGGTAGTCAGATCGTTATTCGCACAAAAGAACCTAGAATATAACAAATAAATGTACTGTAGTCCCCGTTTGGGAAACTTTCAAATTGTTAAATGGAGGTTATGCTCTCTTTCACTCTAGTCAAAATTATTATGCACTAATGAGATCTCTTTCACATGTTGAGAAAGCAACATTGGTGCAATAGTGAATACAAGCCATTGGCAATGAAGTATTTGCAAGTTGAATTGGCTTTGGCATTTAGCGCTTGAATGTAACGTATAACTTGGCTGTGGAGACACTCCGACCATGGTGTGGTGGTTGGTGACATATTGGACTCGGCATATGCGGACTCCAAAGTACTTAACAAGGCACGGTGCTTGGGCTGGTTGCAGGGTAAGGTTAAATCTCCCTCTTCATCAACGTCTGGGGGGGACAGTCCGGCCGAAATCGGTCCCCCCACTCCTGTAACCTCCGGATCTTCGGGGGAGACCCCGTCAAGTGTTTCCGAGACGACCCCCGTACCCCAACAACCCTTTCAAGAAAAACCACAGAGACCCTTCTCGCTCAAGGTACGATATCATTCAATAGCGTTCCTGTAGATGAACATTTTGAGAAAAACTTGCCGATTCGCTGATTTGTCTAGCGATTTACATACATGCTTTTAATATGGCTTCCAGACATTTACTTTTGTTTGTACCTTTGCTGTTTATAGCGTAAACGAATACAGTGAAAGGTTTTCAATACTTTCTTTTAATTATTAGTATACGAGATATTTCAAAAGCAATGATAATACGCTGTAATACGCTGCAAGTAAGATAGAAGATGTGCTTTACATAAGTTTTTATTAGTGGACAATCATAATTCAGTTTCTAACAACGAATGATTATTTCGCTTGTTGTCGCTTACATTTAGCCATAGAGGAAAACGAAACAGTCCCAATGCATTCTGTGGTCTTTGAGTAACTTCTACTCTCATTACGATGAAGTTTGTAAAAATGTCGTCCTCGGAATGCATGGTACAGTACTAAACACTCCCTGGACAGAAATAAAAATGTGTTTTAAATTTTGTTCACTATTATCTGTTTATGGTGATGGTATTTTTCTCTTGTATTCTAAATATGCTCTAGCACAAAACATTAACAACAAAACAACTCTTATATTGGCATTTGTGTCTATGTACTATATGAATGAATACTTTGCAATGGATTGACTTGTTATATGTATATTTCTACCTCAGTAGTTCATTGTAGCGATTGATCTGTGGTGATTGTACTTTTACCTGTTATTTCATTTAAAATCATGCAGAAAGGCAATCTTAATATCTACAATTTTTCTTATCCAATTTTGAAATTTATAAATAATGTTGATTACACAAATTTATAAATACAAGACTTATAGATTCTTTGTAAATTTTAGGTCACTATGTCATCAAGCATAGGGGAGCTTAAAATCAGATAATTATCTATGATACTATTCTATTATTTCTCACACATTAAACTTGTTCCTTTATCGACATGTAATTGTATATCTACAGGTAAATAATACATTTTCAGTACATATATTTGCAGACATATTCATAAAGAATATAACAATATTGTATGTGAGAAATTTTACGTGCTCATATAATATATGTATTTACGGGCATGGTGTCATTTATACTAAATTATTAATAGATGTAGTGAACGAGATACACAACGTATAATTAAAATTGCCTGTAGATGTACATCATATCAATAATATCAATGAAAATTCTGTGTTCAATTTTGTAAATAATTTGTCATACTTGTATTGATGACTATAGGAAATTAGTGAGGATGTTCGGGACGTTGAACATAAATGGTTGGAGCACGATGGTAATGCACCATTTATTGAAACAAGACGTACCCCAGACATTGAAAATATGGATCTTGACCAATATCATCAGTCTATATCACAGTGAGCATTTACTTTTGCCTCGCGAAACAGTTGTATAAACGTTTAGCTTCTTGGGTTCCTTTGAACAGACATTCATAACATCCTTTTACAGGATGAATAGCAGTCTTAGTGAAATACAAGCTGATATACAACGCTTAGCAAATCAGCAAAATCAGATACAGCAGCAACATTTAATGACCCACCACCAACAACAAATGCAGCATCAATTGCAACAGTTACAGAGTCTTAGTCAGCAACATATGCAAGTGCGTACATTCTTTTTTAGTCATATTATAATTTATATTTATTTTATTACTTTGTAATTTTTACTTTTTTTTTTACATTATTTAGAGTTATGGAATAACACCCATAAATCCGATAACCCCAAAACTACAAGATTCTCAACAATCACAGTTTTATTTACACGATCAACCACAGTTACAAAGACGAATGTGGGGTCAACCACCTTCTACGCAAAGCTTAGCAAATGAAATGGCCGCAGTGGGTTATCAACAACAAGTAGATTCGCGATATAATTCTCCACCATCAGGTATGCATCTGTCATACATTCTTTTAAATTAAAATTGAATACATAATTTAATTAATTTTAATTATAATTAAATAAAATTTGGTAAATATTCTACGTTTTAGAAAATATATTTGTCAACATAAATGTTCATTCTTCTTAACACATCCGAATTGCATAATTTGTAGTTTATCATCAAGATATGCGCTTATTTCAAGACACACGGAATTGGGGAACACATCCACCTCAACAAAAAGGATTTGTTTTACATGATACTTCTCAAGAACCAAGGTACCTCAATGGTGGAGATCATAGTCTTTGTAATAATCAAATGAGTCATCCTGGGTCTACATATCCAACATCTTCATCTATCTTTAATCAAACACCACCGTCTTCTGCTAGTCCACAACATCGTAATGCGGTGAGTACCATACTTTCGTTAATCACTTTATATTATAGTCGTTAACATTAATTTAATAAGTAAATGCTAAATATTTGATATTGGTAGAAGTAATGTGATAATAAAATTAGGTATCGCGCGTTTGACATTTTTTGATAAATCTTTTTGAATGTTTAAATAGTAATTTGTCAAAGTTTTGTTTAATTAGTATATTAGAAATATTGTTGAAAAATATAAATGAGAACAAACAATTTGTGGAAGAAATATAAATAAGAATAGACATATCATTCTTTTACTAAATACAATTGGCAACAAATTCACGTTTGTACTTTAAGATTGCATGTTATGTAGTTTTTTGGTCACATGGGCACTAAATAAATTACTTCATGCATATAAGTAAGCAGCAGTCATGGAACCAGTTAGTGATGTAATGCACATTTATAGATACTCTTGACACTCAGTATGGCAGTCATTGTTCGTATTGGAGCTTCAACGTTTAAACGTTTATACCCGTCGTGATACTACTTGCTATTTTTTAAGACATATTCGACAATATTAACAATATGCACTTATTTTATTCAGCTACTACCACTAATTCATATGATTACTCTTATGAGGTTCGTTTGTTGTGTATAATTTACCAATGTGTGTGTTTTACAAATAGTGTTTATTGTATGATACTACTTCTTCAAAATAGAATTTATTATTATTAATTAAAAAATATTTGTTACTTTTTTCATATAACAGAAGAGACAATATTAATATATCGGGTTATTGTATTGTTGTTTTCATTGGATGTTGAAATGTTGATATAGGTTCATCGAATAAGTCAGTTAATGAGTGAAAGCCCCGAACCAAAAAGGCCGACAGTACATCACATACCAATTAAATGCGACAGTCCTACCGAAAAGAGACAAGTTACTGCGTTACATACTCCTGTTCCAGCTCCACCCGTCGACGATATGAAACCTCAAAATATATCATTTATTGGTAAATACATTTTTTCTTACACAGTTAACAATGGTATTTATATTATTTATGTATGCCATTGTCTTTGTGTTATTGTTTCCTCACTCGTCCTTACGATTTAAAGGAAACGATGATGAACTTTCGCAAGGTATAAGAGGTTTACACATCACGTCTGGTAACCGTACATATAGAATTCCATCGCCAACTAGACCTTCAATATCACGTAATTCATTTCAACCTCATCCATCGTTAAGAGAAGCCACACCATCTCCATCAGGTACTCCAGAGGTTACACCTCTCGATCCAACGGATGCTGGTGAAAAAGGGTTCTACATTTGTTTCGATAACGACGCGCCGAAGAAACCAAAACCGACTCTCAGAGTAAAGAGAACATCTCCTAAGAAGGTAAATATAAATTGGAAAATCCCAAGTAAAGGTTATGTAGTAAGTGTCAATACAGTAGAACGTACATTATTTTTAAAATCTTAAAATTGATCTGATTATTACAGTTAAATTGATCATGATTTTTCTTAGGAAAGAACAGCATCGTCGTATATTGACAACGAAGATTTTACGGTACGTTCTGAGTCTCCTTCTGCTATTTCTGATAGACAGAAGCTCCTAGAAATTCGACGAGATTCAGATCGAGAAAAGCAACGTCAACTAGATGAAAGGGAATTTCAACGACAAGAAATTAGAGATAGAGAGTTACAAAGAGAAGAAGAAAGAGAAAAGCAAAGAGAACGACGTGACACCAGCGCAGAAAGTCGCCAATCTGGAATTGGATTAATAATTGGAAATCAACTTGCAAATCCTGATCCAGTAAGTTTAGGCTCTAAACAGCATGGGAAGGTCTTTTTATTACGTACATTTACTTCATTTTTGTAGAATTCATTGGACGAAATGGAGCGGAAGAAAGAACGTATAATGCTTCAATCGTTACAAAGAAGACAGCAGCAAGAAGAAATGAAAGAGAGAAAAGAGGCAGAAGCACAAGCGCGTAGGGAACAAGAGAAATTAAAAGCAGAGGAAAGAGCTCGTAAAAAAGAAGAAGAAAGACAACGAAGAGCATCTATTTTAGAACAACATAAAGTAAAGAAGGCGATAGAGGAAGCAGAGAGAGAAGTGGGTGTTGTGTCTGAGTTATCAATAATATTTACTTTAATGAAATGAACTGTCACATATCGTTACTGTATTTAGGGCAAGGTTATCGATAAAGAACTTCTGAATGCAATAAAACCAACAAAACTGCGCAATAAGACTGCAACAACCCGACCACGACCCAAGACAATTCATGTGGATGCTGGGGCGGAATTGGATTCTGGGGCTCTGACGCCTAGTCGTGGAAAAAAGGGTTCTTCTTCTAATTTAAGTACAGGTATGATGATGGATGTGACATGGTTTAGTAGTGTAATAATGATCGTCGCAATGATCAATGTTTCTTGGAGACTAATCGTGAAAAAGTTATAGAAAATTGCATAAAATTCGCACAACTTATTCGTGTTAAAACAGTCACTATTACGTTCATACGTGACATACAGCGTTCCACTACGCCATAAACGGTTCTCCAAGACAACAAGCACCACTGCTACTGTAACAAGTGTACTCCTTTGTTATAATATTCTAATAGTGTCAGTTTCTCAATGTTGTATTGTAATTGCATACATATTTTTGCATGGCAAAGTTCGAGTCAGAAAAGTTTTATTTTCTTTTTAGTAATGCCGTTTCTTTCATACTGATCTTTTGTTGTAATTGTTTCTTTTTTTCTTTAATGAAATCTCACCCAATCACAATTCACAAGCTCCAATTTTTCTCACCTATGCTAGTTTATGCCTTCAGCTGTTTAAAACGAAGACATTAACAAGCCACAGCTGATTTTGATATATTCCTAGATCTATTTGAATAAACTAGAATAGCGAAGAAAGTTTGAGCTCATTGTTTTGCACTAACACACTTACTGTAGCGTCGCTGACCTCCCCGACGATGAGGCGAGACTACTACCGAGGCTCGCAGGACAGTCTTACTGCTGCCCATTTTGATGACCGACGATCCGGCCCTCTTTATCGGGGCGGCAGTCTCAGGGGTATGCACAACACACATTCTCTGACTCGCATTTGTATCTGGAACATCACACATATACATCTATACGTGTGTATATACAGAGTGGATCGCCTAAGGAACTTGAATTATTTCTGTTGCTTTTGATGATACGAGAAAATGTCTAAGACCACCTTCTACTTTAGAATGCTTTAGAATACTTTAAAATAAAAAAGACGTTTTTTTTATCAATTTTAACTTTTAGTTTTCATTACTTAAATGATATTCACAACAATTTTTTTTTATGTACATAAAGAAAAAAATAAAGTCAATGCTATCCCGGAATTCATGCTATCTCGGAAAATAAGATTTCTTCATTGAATTTGTCTTCATTAAATGAGGTACTATTTCCTTAAGTATTTTCTCACAGTAATAAAAGCAACAAAGATATTTTAGGTGACAGTCTTAGACAATTCACCCTGCATATGTAAATTAGCTTCTGCATAATAAGTATGCATACGAAATGTTGAACGAGTTATAAAAATATGTTCCTTAATTATTTTTCTATGGTTATTAATATGCTAATTGAAATTTTTTGCTTATACTTGTTGCTTAATATGTGAACGATAAAGTTTAAAACGACATTCACGAATTGATTTGCTATAACGTATTGTCTTAACTTTATTGAAGAAAGTGCAATATACCATGTCAAGTATGTTACTGTGCAATCCAGATTGGAAAATATTCGATGACATACAAATTGAATTATTCATTTTTAACGTAGTAATAATTTTATATAGCACTTTTCCCTTCGTATAATTCTGCATGTTTGAATTTATTTTTAATATCTGTCATTTAGTGTAATGTCGTAGTATAACATGTCTTAAAGATAATATCTAGTATCATCCTGGAGAGAAACTAACTGATTGTAATAGAGGTACCCTATTTTAGTATCTTCCGTAGATTCGCCCGACGATGGTAGAGGATCCTCGCCTTGTCGAAGCATGAATCAACTTGGTCGACGTGGTTCCTACAAGACATCTAGAGGTGGGTTGATCATTATTCACAAAAAGAATGCCATATCATCTTCCTTAAACGTTTGGCTTGATGAAAGTAGACTCGTTGCAGGATGTATCACTGGTATGGGCAGCTACGTATGAACTTTACGATATTGAATATTTCATTAGCGTTTGATTATTCTCCAAATACCCAAAGTAAGGTTACTTGAGGGTATTACTTTATTTTTAAGTAGCGCCTTATAGTAGATATCTTTCAGTTGGAACGCAACATTTTTCTGCACCAACCTGCACCGGCTACCTTGAGTTTTTGATGTTCCTAGCGGACATGGCTCGTAGTTAGACTCTGCCCCTGATGCAATGACGTACGATTGAAGCATCCCCTACTATTAATCTTTGATCGTACATAGCGTTTGGAATGTAACAAGGTAAACATTGCATTATTGCAGATGTGCAGGAGCCTCAGCAACAGGTTAGAGGCAGGCCTAAATACCCGAGTTACCAAAACTTTAAGGGGAGAAAGTCTAATTCCTTGATGAATTTGTGTGGTAAGAAGCACCAGTGACTTGGAATACGTTTATCCCCCTTCTGTCGTGCAACAATATTACGTGTCCTGTACACCGTTCCAATTTTTTGTAGGCTATAGCATACACGTAGTCGCATGGTGGCAGATTGGAGCACAGGTGGCAGTGATATATATAATATATATACACGCATACACAAACAGCACATTATTTATATATTTTCGAAATTCTGTCTACCACATTTATACTGTATATATGCTTAGATAATTAATTACATTATTAATTTTTCTTACTCTATTATGTTTCTTTTACCAATGTTGTAATGTACACCTAGATTATCTTGAATTGTTCCTGTAAGAGCAGATGGAATTTCGATCATCATTTACAGGATAACTCATTCGCTGCAGTAGATACAATTAAGTTGACGCTTGTTGGGCTTATTGTTGCACAGCACTGGTTCTGGGTACCGATATATTCAGTGTTTTCAGATTATTGTTGGTGGTTCCAGTTTCCATTTAATAACCTTTCACTCTGACTCACATTTAGGTCCTGTATCATATGGTTATCCTATCATTTACGTTAATATGTATTTGTTCTGTCATTCCTCTCTGTTTTTATTTCCAGGTGTAATCATAAAAGTAACACAGCAAAATCATCCTAACAATAAACGTATCATATTTTTTGATACAATTTCAAAATCCTATTTCATTATTGCATGTACTATTACATTTAACGCATTGTATGATTGTTAGATGAATTTGCTGTGCTTTATTTGCCTGTCTAAAGGTGCGTTGATATTGACAATTAACGAATGATGGCAAACAAATGACTCCTTTGAATCGTGTGAAATATTATGATTAGTGTTTAGCAATCTACATTCGTTGCTAAAATTCAAAGAATTAAATAATGTATCTGCACTCCTGTCAATTAAGAAAAGAGTTCATAAAAAGTAGAAAGTAACGTTTTAATGATAAGATAACATTTTTACATTTTTAACTTTTATAATAAAAATTAATTTATTACAAGGTCATAACAAATATAAGAAAATGTAATGTTATTCATGAAAACGAATAAATTTGTTTGAAATATTATTTTAAATACATAATATTTCATGGTTAATTTATTTCTTAAATATAATTATATTTTTTTTTTTCCTGAAATAACTTTAAAAATACACATATATTGTAGCATGTAATATTAGAGGCAACATATGTATTTTCGTTATTTACAATATTCCTGCAATATTGCAGCAATATTCAGGGAAGATTGAAGAAATATCCTTCTAGTATCGAGGTCGGAAAATGAGATATCTCTGAGATAATTTAATTATAATTTTGGTACAATGTACAATTCATTTGCTTGTGCGAAACCAATCATCGTTGCCGTCATTCGATATATTCGCGCAACCCACCTTCAGGTCTCAAAATTATCACTAGCAGTCGTATGTTTTGTTAAAAGTGAATTTATCCATTGTTCTTGGTCGCGTGTTACTAAATTTTAGAAAAATAGAACCAGTTAAAAATTGTTAAACTTCGTTACGGAAATTCCTGATAAATAGATTCCTTAGATCATTTTAGAATCACAAGAAACTTCCTCTGTTTTATAATACGATAGATATAACAGATAGAATGAGAAAATCTTGGTTCTTATGTTTTGTACGACACTTTCTATAAATATTTTGAAATGATGGTTTATGCATTGGACGCAAGCTATGAAGATGGATATTCTTGAAGGTCTTTCGTAAGTTTAACAAGTGACTAATATCTCTCGGTCTTATCAGGAACTAACCGTTAGTAATTAATAAGTTACTCTTAATTCGGATTCCTCTTGCTTGGATGGGTAAACGTTAGAAGATTGACCACTGAAAGTCGTACTGTCCATAATCGTTATTGGACACGTATGTTCGAACTCTTTTCCTATTTCTATCTTCATATACTGAGCTTGCGTTCGCAGGTTCGAGTAGTGATCAAGACGGTATGATGTGTCGATACACAGATACGGACAGCGGTCTGGGCAGAGCAACACCACCAAGGAGAGCACCAAGTCCGGGAATGGGTAGCATGAGGCATTTACCTTCTCCATCAGGCCCTGGCTCTTTACCTCCTGGTTTAATGACGAAAAGAAGAGTGTTCGATGATGGTAGCAGCGACATCAGTAGCACACCCAGTTCAATGATGGACTATAACGGTAAGTAAATTTAACTTCCAATAATAAACACAGAATATATCACTATGTCATGAATATCAGCTCTTAATGTTTTATACTCTATTAATTAAAACATCAAATGTATATCTTCTGTCAACAGGTCCAAGATTGTATAAACAGCCTACGACTAAGTCAAATCGTGGTATTATGTTAAATGCTGTAGAATATTGTGTATTTCCTGGTACAGTAAACAGAGAAGCAAAAAGAAGAGTTTTGGATGAAATTGCAAGATCGGAAAGCAAGCACTTTCTTATTTTATTTCGAGACGCTGGTTGCCAATTCCGGGCTCTCTACTCATACTGCCCTGACAGAGAAGAAGTATCGAAATTATATGGCACTGGACCGAAACAAGTCAACGATAAAATGTTCGACAAATTTTTCAAGTAAGTTTATTATTCTTTTTTCTGAACATATCTTCGGGGTTTTAAAGTGATAAAAAATGTTGCTTCTTTTGAGCGTAAAATAATGGTTATTAAGTATTCATTATAAAGAAGAGATTTTAGATTGTTCTATTGAGTAGAATAAAAAAAAAAGTAAAGAGGCTTTTAATTCTTTTAAATAAAATTATTAATTAATCACGTTACCCATAAAATGTTGGAACCTTTGTTCTTTGACACCTTGGAGTAATAATTATAAATTCGTAATTTTAAATTCGTGCTATTAAGTCTAATAATTTTTCTCTCTCAAATGTTTTCAACATGACATGTTTATTTCTTCCCAGATACAATTCGGGAGGAAAATGCTTTTCACAAGTTCATACGAAGCATCTGACTGTAACCATAGATGCCTTTACAATACATAATAGTCTTTGGCAAGGAAAAAAAGTGAATTTGCCGAACAAGAAAGACATGCCTCTCGTCATATAGTTTTACACAAGTGTCACACTTAACATTATGCTACTATGCCCTCTGTTGTTCATAGTTACTATTTTAATACAGGCCCATATTAAATTAATGCAAACGTTGCGTTCTTAGTCAATTTTATAAGGACAAATGATTGATGCTGACTCGGAGATGTGAGCAATCTCGTCGAACGTTTGTATGATTGCGCACTATTATCGAACGGAGTATTGTTACCATACGTTTCCTTTTAATTTTTGTTTTATTTTTGTCTTTTTCCCCTTTTAAGTTAACGTTAGCATCAATCACTGTGTCGTAAGATTACCAATATCTACCATAGGAATGGTTTGTTGTCAGTATCTAATATCTTTGCGGACTAACTTTCGACGTGTAACCGCCTTGTAATCATGTAAGCTACTGTGTTGTAAATGAAAGATGTGACTGATATAAAGGTATTATATTTCTTATATTCTTTTTTTTGCTAAAAGAGGCAGGACTTTCATGAATGTCACGTAACGAATTTCGTCTTTACATTGCATAAAGTAATTCGCACACGTTTCGTCGTTGCGTGTAAATTAAAAATCTCGTAATTATTATTACAGTAGTACCATTGTCTTTTACTGATTGATCGCTAAACGTTAATGGAGGATCATTAATTTGAACGTGTTTCTGATAGAGCCAACAATGATTCGAATGTTCAACGTGATTTTTGTATGTATTTAAAATTAATTTTGATAAAACAGTAAACAAATAAAATGCTTGCCGTGTGTTAAATTTTTACCTGTAGTACAGTAAGAAGATCTACATTTTTTATTAAACGATTTAAAGCTCAAAATTGTTTCATCCAAATTCTTTCAATCGTTGTTTCGTCGTAAATTCTGCTGTGTGTCTCATTGTCACTATTGAAGGCTAATTAATGATTCCTCGTTACACAGAATTTGTAACTGTTGACAGTTGCAACTACATAGAGAGGGTGCAAGTAAACTATAAGTAGAAACACTAGGGATTGGTGGAACGCAGTGAAAGATAGAAAAATGTCATAACAAACATATGTTGAGTAGTTTATATTTGGCAAGTAAGGTTGAATTTATAATATTATGTTAATGATAGTAAATTTATCAAGTTTACAATTAATCGATCCGTTGAACTTTCGAAGTTAAGGGACTTACACAAAATTGAAGTATACGAAACAAAGCTCAACTCACTTTCTCTCAGTAGTTCTAATAGAAGTATTAAGAAGAATTGTTAACTTCCAAACCAACAGTTGAGGAGTATGAATACAAATCAACATTATTAGAGGTATTTGGTTAAATATCTCTGAAATTGTTAATTTTTAGTCATATGTTTTTTAAACAGTTTTATATCTTCAATGAATTCTAACAATCCCTAACATTTTTTCCTGTAGTTTACTTTCATCTCGCGTAGTGTAATTCGTTCGTTGAAAAGTATAAGTACCAGCTCACGAACAAAAGTGGATATGTATATAAATAAGTTGATTTTGATTAGTGAAAGAGAATACCAAATCAGCCTTAAGATCAATCTGAATGTAATTGATGTTATGCGAGGATGTTTCTTTCTTTACTGTGTACGTACGTGATAATTTATAATATGCTGCGTTGATTTGAATTTTTGAAGCGAGTTCTGTAAAGTGTGCATTGGTATAAGATAGATTCACAAGGATTTGAAAAGAAAGAATTGGACTGTACCAAACAGTACCAAAATTAAAGGTGTTCTCTGAGGAAAAGTAATTGGTCTTGGTAACTGGTGAGAATTGTTGAAGAGTGCGAAAACGGATACGAACTGGTGAGATTTTCGATCGAATTGTTCTACTTCCTGCGCGCATTACATACTTATTTTTTATGACGTACGAGACCGTTTGAAATCTTGTATCGTTTTTGTATGTTGTAAGAGGGAAGCAGATAATGACTTGATAAATAAGTATTAAAGACAACAAAATTTCTTTTATACATAGTTTTCCGATTGAATGTTTATTTGAATTTTCTAGGCCTACTATGATTTTAATTCAACATATCTGCGTTCCTCTCGATTCAGAAGACTGGAGGTGTATTAGCAATTTATTTATGAACGTTTTAATGTATTGAAAATTTTAACGAAGTGAACTAAAGTTTAACCAGTTTAATAAGTTGGTTAGTCCCCTTTGAGAGTTTTGTCAGTAGCATACATGGATTTCTTTTCAGGTCTAAATTGCTCCTTTTAACATGGTTCTCATCTCCTAATGGAACGTGTCAGTCCAATTTCAAGCGAATGTAATATGCGGTCCGTACTGTACATGATAAATAATTAGCATAATAATGTAATGGAAGAACTATTTATTGTGCCATAAATTTTAATGTCCGCCTTTCGTGTGGGACTGGCACTGACCTTCCATCTTGACGATTCGATCTTTTTAACGTATATGCAATTCGTTTGTCGTAATATGCTAATAGAACGAATGGATAGAAATAGATAGAGATAAATACATTTTTGTACAGAAATATGGAGGGTCTATTCCACTATATCATTTTTCGGTTTTGTTCGTTTGTCGCTTAAGTTATATTAGCATATTGTAAGATTAATTCATTTTCTAATCGTTTCATTTTTGTATATCTATTTTAACTTGGCGGGCATGTGCATGGAATTTCGAACGATGATGTTGAAAGTGAAAAAAAAAATAGAAGTAAAGAAACGGAGATTGGTTCACTTTAACAGTAGACCCCCTATATTCTGCAATGGCGTAACACAACCGTATTGATTATTATTAAGTAATTACGTAACATATCGAATTTCATGTTCTTCATGATTAATCGCGGAAAATATATTTTTAATTCGCAACGATAAACTTGGTTCAATCGTCCCAATGATTTTAAGAATCTCCAGTACGAGGCGAACTCATGTACGTGGGGCTTAAAAAAAAAACAAGAAGAAATTTAAAAAATCCGTCGTTTATAGTATCCAAAGAAATTCATTATTCTATTCTCGTCTATTGTAAATCTACTGCGTATCGTCGTAAATGTGGTGAATAGAGAAATTTTTGCGAGCTTCAAATCCTGAAATAGTCCGACTTGACAATATTGAACGTGAAGTAAACGCCATAAGATGAATTGTAAGACGTGGACGCGAGTCGCGGTAAGTCTATAATAACGACGTAAACGAAATACAGTGAATGAAAATTATGATAACGATGTAGTCACTAATCTTAAGAAGTCAACAAGAATATCGGCTCGTGTATACGGGATTGAACAAAAAGCTACAAAAAAGTTAAGAAAATGTTTAAGAAAAGGATGTAAAAGTGTAGCTGGAAAGAAAGATTGCTTGTGCTTGATATTTATATTTTTCAAAGCAGAGAATATTATTAGTGAGCTGGCACCGGCGGGATAAATAATGAAACGAAAACAGAGATACGAATGGGATATAAATAATCGCGCTTACTAATAATAAACTATTACCTTTTATGTAACAATCCTTCATTTTTATTGTCACGAGGAAAAAAAAAGGAAAGTGAAACTTTGTCAAATCATACATGTTCGATTTATCCATGTCTGTAAATATTATGTTTTTATATACGCATAAATGAAACTACCACTCGATGATATATATTTATTGAGTACGTCAAGTAAATTTGGG
The DNA here is from genome assembly GCF_026225885.1 of Hylaeus anthracinus. Classification (NCBI taxonomy): domain Eukaryota; kingdom Metazoa; phylum Arthropoda; class Insecta; order Hymenoptera; family Colletidae; genus Hylaeus; species Hylaeus anthracinus. The sequence continues at coordinate 7,642,805 of NW_026534348.1, read as the reverse complement.
TCGTATTTTACTGTTAGCATCTTGCAGCGAATGTCATCAATAAAATTTAATAACCCACTTTGCAATAGACTTTTATTCTTCTGCGAATGATAATATATATATGATATAATATATGGAACTAAGTATGTCTTCTTCGTATTAATGGGCTGTAATGTTAATGTATATAACTTTTGGAGTACAGAAGAGGTTAAAATTAGATGACCATACTTTCTCATTGTTATATATTTTATACACAATAGCGAAGGCGTCATTGTTAATTTTTTCTGCGTATGTATAATATATTACAATTCAACGAATAAGAAAAATACTAGACATAAATATTAAAATATTCTTGTGAAGAACATTTCTTCCCTACACGTACGACTTAATTCGTTAAGGACACTTTACAGGGCGCTAGGTATGACTTTCTCGCGTGTTCGCTTTCAATCGTCTTAAATATTATAACTCGATACCTTACTACCGCTACAAAAGTACAAAATAATTTCATTTCGTTTGTCCTTTTTCTTTTTATTACGCGGTTCTGATCGAGCGCATTTAATGCACTTTGCACGCTCTCGATCGAAATCGCTGTTACACTTACATTAACGATAATAAATAGTTTTAAATACTGATGTACAATGTTTTGTGACTTACAAGTGAGTTACAATTAAATTATATGGCAGTGATCTTACTACTTACATGTATGTCGTAATATTTGTTTTATACTTAGTTTACGATACAATTCGACGCGAATTTGTGCCATAATTTGTTAACGATTTTAAAGTCGTTTCTCAAACTATGTTTTGCAAATTTACTGGGTGATATACGCCGTAGAAATTATTTCTGATGACGAATAAATATTCATTTTTACTATCTATTACGCTTCACTTGTTGATATTATAGATATGTGTCGAATAATTTCATTAACTTTGTTCACATTTTCTTCGTAAGTTATACGTTAACTTCTTACAATCCTTTATTTCAAGTTTGTACTAGGTCGTACGTCGTAAGATTTATTATGACGCAGAGATATATGTAGAATACAAGATCTTCAAAATATTTTTATAAATATTATTATTATTATTATTATTATTATTATTATTATTAAAATATCTATTGGAATGGCAATATGAAGAGCAATGAATTATTTCTATTTTAAATTATTATTCCATTCATATTACATAATTGTAATATTTTTCAAATTTTGTATAAATTAAATTGCTGTGTTGTCTAAAAAATGTAACTGGTGGTACATCAAGTCAATGTCACTTAATTTAGAATCATAAAAGATTAGATAAAATTGTTTTCAAAATAAGTTTTTAAATTATTGTTATTTTTCTAGTATACTACACTTTCCCAAACTTTATTAAATCTTTTGTCCGTTTGTTACAAAATTTTCAATTACTTTACATAATAGCGTACTTTATGACGTTTTTACTCAAATTAATGAAGAGCACAGAATTTATGCAGTTAAAATAAAATGCATAAAAGTTTTAATTGAAAGCCTTTGTCGTATGTACAAGTTATTCGCAACTATTAATTCATCTTTTTACATTGCATTCATAGCATTTCTTTTTTACAAAAATGTGATTTTCAATGATAATATAAATAGTAGCGTCAAATATTTCGAGACCTCGAATAACATTTCAGCAAACTGCTTACACAAGTTTTGCAAGAATCTGTTGCTACAAAAGAACGATCTTGCACCGTGAAAAGAAAAACAAGTTTGAGAAACACAGAGATGTAGATTTTATATGTTCGTATGTTAGCATCTTTTGGCTTGGTTTAGTCTTACGTCTTAACAATTACAGATTTCCCATCACGATATGGCACTTGATCCCAGTGTGCAATTGCATTAAAAACAGTTCACAGAAACATTTCAAGCATTGTGTGTCCTTTGAACAGTCTTTGGAACTAAATTGAACGACTCGGAGGAGTTCACGTATTGTACTGATTATCATTGTACTGGGCAGGAGCTCAAGTGAATATTATGCAACTCGTCCATGTCTGTCCAATCGCGTCTCTCTCCTCCTATCATTACGTTTCTTATACATCCGTTGAAGTGATCCCTCGTTATTAACGTTCCTTTGGGAGCAGAGGCTGCAATATGATTATTAATTTTGTGTTTATAAGGATGGAGGTAAACTCGTATTTTGTTGGACAGCTTACATATAAGTTAATCAATTCAATGGAAATACAGATTAATGAACTGACAAATTTTTAATACATATATTAACTTAAATTGTTAAGGTAAAATCATAGATTGCTTTGTAGTTTTCTCAAATAATATAGTCTATAAAAGTAATATACGTTACAAAATATTTTACGGGACATTTTGTTTTAGAACATTATAAACATCATGATTTAAAATTGTTATTAAACCATTAGAACAATTATTAGTGATAAATAATTAAATATTCTTTTACCTGGCAAGCCACCAATGTACAGAGGTCCAAAGGCTGTAGAACCCATTATATGATAATTGACACTGATTGGAAGACCATATTTTTGATCTAACTCGTCAACTTTTAGTGCCAATTGTTCATCGTTATAGACCGCTTGTATTCTGTGCCACCGATTGTCACAAATCGTGTATGGACTAGTAAAACGTTGTTCTACATACAACGGATTGTTGTATCCCAAATCGCCTGACATAATTATTTTACCATTGTTCAGTTCCAACGATAACGAAGGCGAATTACCTGGTGCCGTTATAGAAAGTAATACTCCTGATAATTCTGATGTTCTAAATTCTAACTGAAGTTCCAACACTGCACCTAATTCGAAATTTCTTTCTGAAAAAGGAAGCGTTTTTATGTTATAGATTAAAGTTACTTATAATTTTTAGCATGCTAAAGAGGACTGCCACTACAGTTGAAAATGTTCTAAACTGCTGGGCAAAATTAGCCGAGTTACATGGTACAATGAGGGTAATATTTCATAATTATATATTTAAAAAAAAAATTGCTTGAGAGTATCTACTTAAATACCGATATTTGGTAATATTCGAATTTGACAAAAGATATGATCATTTGTATAACTTACTGTATATAGCGTACGCCTCATCTTGGAAGTAGGCTCCACTTTCAACGTTCGGAAAGCATTGGCCCACTTGGTAAGCTTTGCTCGTGGAGCCAACCATATCGTACACGTTTCCATTCACTCTTAACCCTCTGATACATCCCTTTAGTGTTTCCAGTTTAACCACTACTTGCTCAGGAATAAGTGTTCCACTCTCAGGAAGCCCTCCAATGTACATCATGGGAGCCAATCCAATATTTTTTGGCACTTTAATCGTGCTAGGCGTTTGCGAATCTACAAGCAACGTTAGTTTCCTTCTATCATGACTAATCACAACATGATGCCAGTTGCCATCGTTGAAGGGCGTCTTGAACAGTATTTCTTTTCTGCTTTCTCTCTTTTTCCTGGTTTTTACCAAAAGTAACAACTGTCCATCTTGTACAACAATCATAAGGTAATACTTTGGTCTCATGCCCTGAGAAATAAAATGAGGATTTAGGTTTTCCCTAATAATTCTATCGTTGGGTGTATTTAAATGATCATGTTTTTATCAATTAATTAAATTATTAATAGTGACAATTGTTTAGAATAAAAAAAATCTATATTTATTCATTGATCTATCAAGTATTAAATTTACTAAAGCGTTCATAAAAGTTACAGTCCTCTTAACTGATTATAAGTAATGCTTTTGTTGAAATGATATCAAATTAATGTAAAAAATAGAAGTAAGAGGAATATAGCTTCAATTTAATTTGAAAAAATGTGTCGTAATAAATTTCTCACAAAGTGTAAAAGTTACTTGTATTGAAGATATAGATTGGAAGTAAAAGTCTAAAGTTGAAAACTTTAATAAATATGATGTTTAGTAAGATGTCTATAAATTGTTAAAGAATATCTGGTTACTATTACATACAGGAGTAATAAATAGCAAGCCGTTCGGATAGTACGTTCTAAAGTCAAATTCTATTGCATATTTCTTCTCCCAGAATTTTTTAATATTTAAATACAATTGAGTGTGACTATTTGGCTTATCCCCGAATTTCAAAGCGCCAGGTTCCAAGGAATAATACGGCACTTTCAGACATCCTTCAGGTTGAGTGGATAAAGATGCAGACGGTGTATAAGTTGGAGGATCTTTTCCCATGCTTGGTCCAGGACGGCCAATAAGTGCGTGTTCAAAATTAATAACTTCATCAAATCGAATGATAGTAACATTTTTTCTGGGAAAATATAATTTATCATAATTCATAACTTCATGATTAATAGTTAGAAATTTAGCAATATTAATAGATATTAGAAAACAAATTCATTCTACTTACTCATCATCAAATATTGCATCCTTGATGGCGCCATATAAAGGAGTGGTAGTAGCGATCATTTTGGTATTGTTAATAAGTTCTGGCAATCCTCCGAAGAACAATCCTCCGTATACTCCGGGAGCTTTAATGGCGGATCTTGTTGCTAATACACCTTTATTCTGAAGAGCATCGTCTATCCATAACTCAACGTTCCTTTTACTTTTAATAATTGTTACGGAGTGGTATCTTCCATCATTAAAAGTGACATTCGATTGTAGAACGAGTTTTCCTCTTCCAGCATTCATCCGTACTTGTACTTGTCCGTTGATTACACATACAGAGTAATAACTATTTCTCTGTAAGAACGAATGGGATAACTATGAAATAATAATATTGAACTCAAAATACGAAGGCTTGTAAGTTAAATACAAAACGTTTCGTATTTTTTCAGCATTTTCCCTATCATTTATCCGTTATATTCACAAATTTAAAAACAATTACAGTATCGACAATGAGTTACGATATTACGATTGCAGTTAGTGTGCCGGTTATCTGGCACACAATTAAAAATACTCTATACCTTTATATTTATCTCTCTTGAATAAAATCGTTGGTACTATATTTGTATACATTTAACTTTTTATTGTATTCAACTGAATACTCTTAAACAACAATCATTAACAATTTAATGTTTTCTTTATTGCGTCACCAGAAAACAAATTGTATGGAAAAAAGGCTGTGTCTTACGTACATTTGATTCTATATTTCGGAGCCCTATGTTGTTTATTCGCTCCTCTTGTCCTTCAAACGTAGAAAGAAGGAGTACCGCTTCTGTCTGCATTGTTCTGAAAGAAAAGCTCACCGTGGAATTTAGTTTCTTCAGTGTGAATGATGAATGTTCTAAATATCCATTCCCGTAGAATCCAACTATTTTTAGTGCCTGTAATAAAGGTAATTTTTGGTTTTTATTTTGTATCCTCCTCCTTTTCGATAAGTCGGTTAAAAATATAAATAATCAAAATTATTTTGAAGTGGTTTTTTTCATCCTTATACTCACTTTTGGGCCAAAATGTAAAAGGATACTGTGATTAGGTCTCCATGAAATTAATGTTTTTTTTAAATTTAAATTTTTAGGCGCGTGTCAGGTGCCGAACTTTTCACCGTGTAAGTTACTTATTTGAGTGTTAAACTCGCAACAAAAAATATTGTTCTCTATTTACTTACTTTATTCCCGCAACTAGGCTCAACCCCGTAATACTGTTCTGCCATTGGATCATAACCCTCTTGAATGACAATATTAGACATGCAACCGAGGAAAGACACCTGAGATGGCAACATTAATTTCTCCGCCCTAAAACTTGGCGGTACACCACCAATGTAATATTTGGCTTGCGCGAGATCAGGAAAGTCTTCCTTTTTGGGCTGAGGTGTAGGGGCACCAAATGTTGTGTCATCTTTTTCGCCAACTCTCAATGTGCACTGTTCAATGTTCTTATCAAGGTGATACTGCCTAAACGCGTTCACTTTCGTCCAATTTCCGTTATTGTGCTTTTGCTTCGAGGACATTTCGATACTGACATTGCCACCGTAACCGACCCGGAAGATCACTTTTCCTTCTCGCAGAAATATCATGATATGCTGGTTCTGTTGTAAATTAAAATAAAATTGAATTATTAAATTAGTTACTTAACTTGTTTATGTTTCTAATAAACGGTAATATTAGATTTTCCAAGCGGTGCGAATATTGATTGATGAAGGAGATTTGGGAAACATAAAGCGTTATATGTGGATTAAAAACAAGAGAACTTTAAACGATTCGAATGTAGTTCTGTTCGGAGATCTCTCTTGATGAGTAACTAAGGGGGCTTATTATTATTCAGAATATGTGAGTGGACATCCATCTTTTTTAGTTAGAGTAGTGAACGTGCTAAAAAGTCAGTACTGTTTGATGTTAATCATTTTTTAAGGCAAAAGATCTTCCCAGAGAACCCGGGTATGCATCCCCGTATGCGTAATGCATTTTCATTCGAAAAAAAGGCAAACGTTTCTTTTAAAAATCACTCAAAAATTAGTAACGTTTTTCCCGTAATCTTTGGTAACAATTATTGAAACAATTTCAGTGTTAAATTATTGGACATACATGGTATAAGAAGTATTACGTACATTAAGTGGATTAAAGGCTAAAAATAACAAAGCATTCTCGTCGTAGGTCCGGAAATTCATTGAGACGCCGAATATATATTTGTTATAAGGCCCTGAAGATACTCTGTTTCTGACTGCGTAACCTTCTCCATTAAAACTGTAAGTTGTGTCATCCCTGGCATCTTCCAACCTAGAATATTAAAGCATAAACACATGTAAAATATATGTAAAAAAATGTAAAACGTAATAGGTCCTAATTTTTGTTTACAAATCACTAATTTTACACGGTAACAACAATTGCGTAACTATTAAAATTTGTAACGAGACCTGGGAGAGAGAAATTAGTTCTTTTATCTAAGGTTTGCATGATATGCTGTTTAATATCATGCAAACCTTATGCTGTTTAATAAGGTAGTATTTTTAATATTGAAGAAAAGATCTAAGAAAGCAATATGTATTAATTTAAACAAACTTTTTATATGAAATATTTCTGGCAAGACAATTACAGGACTTCTTCATATCGACTATTCATTAAATACTTTTGAAAAATGTGTACGTAATACAAAAGACAATTAGAAATGAATTGATACCATGTTTGTTTTCTCGTTTGTCATATGATTTAGGTCATTTAATTGAGCAAGTGCTTTGACATCTATGTGAATTAAATGAAAGTTTTAGTATCGTTACCCTTCCACGCATGCTATGCACGCCATATCCGGCGCAGTTGTAATGAAATTCCAGAGACCTATAGATTTCCCATCCAGAATAACCCGGTGTACGCAACCTGGCAGTCCGCTTGTCGAGATTAATTCTATTCGTCTTCGTTGAGACAAATCCTTGGGGATTCCTCCGATCCACACGCGATCCGACGTTGTAATGTCGAAACGACTGTATTTTGATTCAGTCTTATTCGTCATAGTCTCAATTTTTCTTCCAATTGTTGACGACTGTTTTCGTACCAGTAATTTACCTACATGGCGGATTCTGAAAGTCAACATAATACATCGTTACATAATTGACTTGGTGGATATAATAAAGAAGATAAATATTGCATTTTTGATCGAGTGTCTATTCTATAACGTTTAGATTCTTCGGTTCGAGACTTACAACAACAAAAATTCTAGAAATTCGGCTATTCGACTACCTCTTTAAAAACTTGAATAAAAAATTTATTTATGATTATATTGATTGATTATATGAAATACCTTTCTGCCTCGATGCGATACCAGAATCTATCATCCCGAATGTTACCACTTTCGATGACTTCAGAATGAGTAAGAAATCCTGTGTCCCCGCCAACGTTCCAAACAAATCGCACTCTTCTGTTGACAATCTCCAACGCAATGAAATCATCCTGTACAGAAAAGTCAAGTTACTTTTACTGAACAAATTAAGCAGTTACAGATTTTGTAATAATACTTACGTTTATGCTACTCGGTAGGTAAAACAGGGAACCCTCTTCCTTGCCTTTCGGAAGTGCAAAAGTCATCACTATCGTATTTGTGGATGTCGGCTGCAACGTTGATAGTTTGTACGAGCGAATGCATTCTTTCCCATCGGCTGATTTCATTGAAACGCGAATCTGTCGAATTAACGAAATAATTCTGCTTGAAATTTTATTTAAATCATTAGAAAATGGAAAATGGTCAACGTTTCCAAACGTTCAATTATGATATATTCTTTGAAAAGAATTAGAATACTGCGATTACCCCGTCAGCTGTGTTTCTAGCCTCGGCGATTTTGTCTTTGAGATTCTGTAATTTTGTAGCCAATGTATCATTCCACTTATCAAATACATTTTTTCTTTTTATAGCAGCGTTTGATAAGCTTATCAATTTTGCATCTGCTTCCTTTATCTTACTCAGAGCTTCAGTCACTGAAACAATTTGATTTTATAGCAAGAAAACAACGCATTAATTGTATGTAACAGAATGCACCACTGGCTATATTGAAATAACAAAATAAGATATATCTTACATTTTTCACTAGCTAGACTAATCTTCGAATCGCCTTCTTCTTTCAGTTCGTACATCTTTGGTTTCAATCTGTCAGCAATTCCTTCAGTATAATCATTGATAAGCTTTTGCGTTTCCTGCATGCTTTCCAATACTTCTTCGTTATCCTCTAATACATTTTGAATACCCTCACGTACTAAACACAAACGAATATAATAATAATAACTTCCATCGTTTGATCGTTCGATTATCATATGTACGATTTATTGTAATTATTTATTGCAATCTGTTATCATAGTATAGTAGAACTTACACTTCTTGCTATCGTCTTGTAAGTTTTGCAATTCCATATTGATCTTATTATCTCTGATTCCAGTGTTATTCAAAGTATTTTTCAAAGTAGTCACAGCTTTCTTTTGAATATCCAGTTCGTCATTTGCATTTTCCACCAATTTTCTATGCTTTTTTGCGCTGTCCATTTGTTTGGAGGACGCCATTGATATTTCTTCTGCGTTGTCTAAAAGCGACTTCGATTTGGGACCGTTGGGAAATGTCTAATAAATAAATTATTCTTTAGTTACTTTTTCCCCAATGGAAATATTTTAGTATACATCCCGTACAGTGAAGCTTATTTAGACTTCTGTGCACTTAAATATTCCGATTGACATTTCCTTACCTTGTTGTATATGTCCTCGGTGATATCTTTAGCTGCCATTGCTGTGACATTTGCTGCGTTAATGTTATCGACGATGTTCTTGTACGCTTGACTGGCTTTCAATGGGCTAGCTGCTATGCTCCTTGTCTCAGAAAACAGACTGCTCGGCAGAAACGCCAAGTTGCACTTTATCAAGTTATCGTCAATTATAGAAAGTATTAATACAAAGTTAAATAACGATTATTCACTGGAAATGCCTTCTTATTTTATGCAATTTCACTTTTTCCTAGTTTCAAAAAGTTTTTCAAAACGGGCTTTAGAATTTGTCTTTTAAAAACTTCAAAAATTATTTAATCCTAAGGCCCCTTTTGGAAAACCCTTTACTTTAAATGTCCTGCATGCTTTAAAATATTATTTTTAAATATTCTATACATTGTATCAAAGTATTTTCGAAATAATTAATCTTGTTATACGATTTATTTAAAGCTACAAGACTAATATATATAATAGATTTAAAGATATAAAACATTAACAATTTTAGAAATGTCCTATCTTTATGGTTCCATGGACTATGGAGTAATAACGCAATAAACAAAAAAAATTACAAGGGTAAAGATAAATATTACAACTGTTTTATTTCATGCAGATTAATGATTTCTTTACCTGACATATTGATCAACGTAGTTTGATAAATTCTTCGCATGCTGAACCGCTGGCACTACATATTTGTCATTATATTCGTAATTTAATCTGTACAGTAATTCTTCTTTCATACTCAGTTTATCAAACCAATAGTTCAATTTATTCTGCAATTCTGGGAGATCCTGAAATGTAATACAGTTTTTTTCTAATCGAATATTTTACAATAAACCTCTGTTGTTGTATATTACGTAACAATATATTATTCTCTTATATAATACACAAATTTATAATTAACATATCATATGTCTGTAGAAAACAACTATCGTTAAACATGTTTCAGTTACATTGCAAAATAATTTTCAATGTCGTTAACAAGAGTTAATCTTTAGTTTTCTATAAAAATTGTTATTAATTGACTTCATTTTTGAAATCACTTTAAAAATCCATACCTGTACATTATTTTGAATATCAACTACAAAACCCTGTGTTTCGTCTGTCATCTTTTTGCCCGTGATAATTGATTCGTTGACTTCCTTCCACAGGGCATTAATCTCGTTACAATCATTTTTAGACTCTACGAAAGTCTGGTTGATATTGTTGTATAAACTGTCATAGTCGAACAATGTGTCCATGGCGTCTTCAATTACATTTCTCATATCAGTTAGTTTCACAGAATATTCTTCCGCATCATCGTGAGCAATTGCGAAGGGTTCTGTTGCATCATACAATGATTTCAACCAATCGGTGTATTCCCCGATGTCCCTATTTTAAAAGAAATTTCAAATGATTCTTTATTAGATATTTTAAACGACGCAATTACAAAAATATGAAATAAAATAATCATTTTGCATTTTCTATTTTAATGCAAAAATTTGTGTAAATATATTTTTTAAATACTTCATATTAATTTAACACTTGTTTCTACGAGGAGAGTGCTTACTGCATTTTTATCAGTTTTCTATTAACTGTTCATGTTCTAATAAGATTCCTATTGGGTCATTGATTATGGAAATATGTGAATCGAGATTTAAATAACTGTTATGTAATGAAATTAATACAATACTAACTCGAGGAAGCTTTCTATTTCCATCGTTTTTGTCGTTAGATTAACAGCTTTCAAACTGTTTAAAATCATTTTGGCCATTTTCAATGCTTTCTTGATCTCTATTCTTTTGTTGTCGTTGCTGTATTGATTCAATCGTAAAATTGTTTCTGAAATGATATAAGATCGTGTATATATAAGTATATATAAAATGTTTTCTAAACATTTTGTTCAAAAAAATTTTATTCAAGTACCATCAATATGTTTTCTTAAATTGTCCACTTCGATTTTCGCGCTAAATAAATTATTCTTCAAATCGTTACTTTTGGATTTTAAAGTATCTGCCTGTTTTGCTTGTTCATTTGCCTGGAAAACAAAACGGTAAATGAATATTTAGTCGAACTATAAACGGTAATGGAAGAATCAGCAATAAATTGCATTCGATGCAAGTGTAAATGTTTGATGTTATTTACGTAATAATACTATTTTTAATTAATACGTACAGTTCTAAGCAACATTTCAGCGTGTTTCAGAAGTTTCTTGTACTCATGCCAGGGGATGTTTTCCATTCGTTGTTTCAATTTATTTTGACGGTCTATTTCTTCGAAAAACGTGGTAACGTTGGAATCAATGTAAGATAAAGCTTTCCATGGTGGAGGAATGTAACCATCAGCTATGTGACTGGTACCATCTGCTAATTCTTGAGATAATAACGCCACGGTATCAAGCAATACACCGGTGCAATTGTCATTGCATGCTATGGAAACGTAGCAAATAAAATAGCAAATCAGGAACCAATTAGAATCAATAAATTAAATTACTTAAAACATTATTCAGTGAAATATCTGTGCTTTATATTTATAAAGTAACGTAATGTATAAATTTTAGAGTATTTCTTTTCTTCTATATTATAAATATCTCTTTATGTTTTTTACTTACACGTGCAAACGTTGTTTATATAAACATGTCGATACGCAGTACATTGAGAGCAATCTCGTCCCGTGGAGCCAGCTCTGCATTTGCATTGACCTGTTTCCGTATCACATTCATCGTTTAGGCTACCAGCAGGATTGCAATTGCATGGCACACATTTACCATCTGGGAGATTCGGGAATCCATAATAACCGTAAGAACACCGTTCACATGTTCTGCCAGTGTAACCTGAAAGAATAGAAATAGTATGTACTGTTTAAAATATTATAAACATACCTTATGTTTCTTAAGTTTTCCGAAATCCTGATAATCTCAATTTTATATCATTAACATCATATCTAAACAATATTAGTAGACTGAGTTTGAGTCTTGTTCCTATTTCAGAAAACAAAATTATTTACTTCATATAATGTCTGACATTGTAATAAATAACTTAAATAAAAATAATTTTTACTAGTTTTATCAGATATTTAATCATTTCGCTTTAAACGAAACGCTCCGTACATTGTACCGATCCTTTCATAGAGAAGCACTCGATAACATGTTAAAAATACAAACCAGGTTTACAAACACATATTGGCTCAGCATCGGCACGGACCATGCATGTGTTTGAAAATCTTTTATCCGTTCGCGGGCAAGGACATGGTTTGCAACCACCGAATTCTGGATCTCCGTAGAAACTATCCGCGCAGGCATCGCATTGCGGACCTGCGCTATTTCCGCGGCAATTCTGCAAGAAAAATTTCAGATCTTATTGTAACGAGTTACTTCTTTTTTGCATATATTCTGTCAAATAAGAACCGGGAATTGTTCATTCAAAATGCTCGTGTAAAACATATGGATAATGATTTTTTCTTTTTGTTCTGGGGAAATGAGAGAGGCAAGATATCGGATGGAGAGGGACAGTAGCTCGATAGTTAATTTTTAATATTTATCGTTAGTAATAATTTCTGTAAAGAAGTGATTAAAGAAGCTTACCAAACAATATCCTGTTTCCCTATCGCAGACCTCGGATCTTCCGTTACACTGACAGCGTTTCGCTTGTCCAACAAGATCAATAATGATCGTCGACGTAACAGTGGTGTTCTTGTACCACCTGTAGTATCCTATACTTGGATCTTGACACGATGTACTATTGTATTCTGGTGGACATTTGCAAATCTCAATACTCGTCGCGAAGGACGGTGTATGCGTAGGTGTTAGGACCGCTGCGTCTATAGAAGCTTCAAGTAAACTGAAATTGATGGTGATTATGATGTAATTGGAGATGTATAATATAATATAAACTGTGTAATATAAATTGTGTAATCACATTCGAGGAAGTGGGCCAACAAGACATAAATTATAAATATTTGTAGTCACTGTTTCGATACGACTGAATTCTAACTATTCAAATTATTGTAGCATTTTATTTTGTTCTAATTCTAATATCGTACGGTCTTGAACGAAAAGTCTAGCTTTATCCTTGTCTAAAAAGGTGTCGGATTACTAATTGCGGTCAGCTTAAGTTTTAAAGGTCGATTTTCCACCGATTTTACGACCTCATAAGATTCCTACCAGCAAGTACAGGTGATCCGCTCGTTAGTAGACACAATGGACACATTGTAGACTTTATGACGGTCAACTATTGTTGTGGTTGTCCATTGAGTCTACTAGTGAGCGGATCACCCTATATACGACACGTTGTACGACCAACCGCCACAAGACAATGGAATATCCAATTCATACTGTCGAAGGTTCTCGTGTGGAAGCGTTTGGTCGTACGACAGATCGTATCGTGCATGGGGCCCATTAAACGCCGGGATGTTTGGAGGTCGGTCGGGAATGGTTTATATGTCGGAGGGAAATGATAAAAATAGAGATTTGATCAAATCCCTTAACTGTTTTAGTGAAAAGATGAAATAATATGATTTGATCAAATCCCTTGACTGTATTAGTGAAAAGATGGAATTGTATTTTTACACAATGAAGGAAAAAAAGAATTTCTTTGGAAGCCAACGAGCAAGCGAAATTTCACGTACGTTGTTTTCGTGAATTCTGCATTATCGGAAGCTTTCACGAGAATATGCTGCACGTTTTGCAATGCAACCATAAGAACTTCTCTCGTGACTTTGTAATCCGGCCTGTTTTGTAGCTGCCACAAAGACTCGTGAAATCTGTAATGTAAAGTGAAAATACACTATCGTCGTTTTACAGTGGTTGTTATCGTCAAGAATTTCACATTAAATTGTTGCCAGAATTTGGAGAACTCGATTCAAAGATTTACGTGGTGTACCTGATGTCGTAACGATTGTTAGTCACAGGTAAAGGCAAATAGTATTCCAAGACGATCTTGTTTCCTTGCAGTTGCACGACCGGATATTGCATAGTTGACCTTAGAGGTATTCCACCCTCTGTCCAAGTTTTAAATCTTAGAAATCCTCCGTAGGAAACGACCTTGAATTATAAATTACGCGATGTTACTTTTTCACTAAATACTTATTCTTTAACACGTTGACTGCCAGATTGATTCAGATGGAAATGTCTACAAGGTTAAAATTTTCTCTCGAGACAGTTATAAACTAGATAATCTAACATTTGTCGTATCACTTATTTTTGTATTATCATCAAAACTTACGAATTCTATTCAGACTTATTTTCATTAATATTTAGCTCTTAAAATTAATTACTGAAGTTCCTTGGTGAAAAGCCCTGTCACCCTTATATGGGTGCCGTAGCGTTCAACGTGTTAAGTGTGATATAAAACTCAGGTGACACGAACGCATACGAAAGATTGGTTCCCTGTTTAAGTGCGTCTAGTTACCTTGTCACCGAGGAAAGGTTCGGGCAGCATCCAGTAAAGTGGATAATTGTAATATAAGTTGGAAGGTATTGTCACGTCACCTTCGATGTCAGGAATCGTTGAGAGGCCATTCGTTACATTCAAACCACCATTAATAGACGATAAAAAAATTTGAGACCTAAACTTGGAAACCTGTAAACGGAAAGAGCACTATCTATACCTTTTCTTGCATTTCTAATATCATAGTACTATCGTTTGATAGTATTTTCCACATATTTTTGTGTATCTACATATGGCTTTGTATTTTATAAAACATATTTCCAAATTCCGATACCAATGCTGAAACAGACGTATAACGATAGGAAGAAAGTCTCATACTTGAGTTTGAAATGGACTATGGCTACCTTGTCCTTTTATGAAAATAAGTGATAGTAATTTCGTAAAATTAAACAGTGAAATAAAATCTCACAGAAATTAACTCGGGTAGATACGATGTGACATTAATTACGTAAGAATTTCATTGTAAATCGTATCTTTAAGTTATTGGTAATTGCTCTTAAAATATTGAATACTTTATACGAAAAATAATACTAACTATTATATCGTTACTGGTGTCGTTAACGTAAAGTATTCGAGGTCGTGCCAGCCGACGATGTCCCCAACTAAGATCAGCCTGCTGACAAGAAGCTGTCCTTCCAAAACAGAAACACTCGGTGCATCCCTTTGGATTGTCTACAGCGAGACCGAAGGTACCTTCTTTGCACTTGTTGCATTGCCTTCCAAATACATGCTCCTAAATAAAAAAATACACGACAATTTAGCAGTTCACAGATATAGGAGCTCTAATCATTCGAAACTGTAGCACTGTGTTTATACAGGGTGTTTCTTAACCCTCCGAGGTCCCAATGACCCCAGCCATGTTTAACAACACGTTGACTGCCAAACGAATATTCTTGAAAATTTCTAAATATTCTTAAATATTATTTAGACTATCGGAGTCTAGATAATGAAACATTTATCGTGGTATTTAGTTTTGTAACTACATCAAAATTCATGAATTTCATTTAGATTAATTTCCTGTGATGTCTAACTTTCAGAATTAATCTTTCTAGTTATTGAGTGAAAAACACTGTCACCCATATGTATATTAAAATGTAAACGTGTTTTTGAATGTATCTTAGAAATTGGCACGAACTTTCTGGACAACCTGATATTATATTTATGTGAAATATCGGTGGCTACCTTGCAAGGGCATTGTCCATCCTCGTTGCAATCGCAGACCTCGTCGTTGCATTGTAAGGTACCTGCGAAATTACAGCTACAAGGTCGACATCTCGGATAACCGTAGTAACCCTTCGCGCATTTTTCACACCTAAGCCCATCGTAGCCTATTCTGCAGGGACACTGTCCCTGATGATCGCATTGGGGCCTCGTAGAGCCTAGAGTGCAGTCACAGGCTCTGCAACCGATTCCTGGTACCAGGTCCCAGGAACCTGGTCTGCATCTGTCGCAGTGCTCGCCGAACGTCATGATTGGACACACGCAACGACCGGTGTCAGGATCGCAAATATGACCTGGTCGCACGCATGGGTCGCAAACTGCAGGAAAAAAGAAAAACAGATTTTGCAAATGGAATTGTTGTTTGTACTGGTTTTTGTTGGATATGTTATAATTAGGGGTGTGCGGGATTCCCAAAAATATTCGGGATATATACAGTAAATCGTTATTTTTGTATGAACCGAAAATACAAAATGAATTTCATTTAACTACAGTATATTTTAATTGTTCACCTTGACATCCGTTCGAAGAAAATCCATAATATCCAGGCAAACAGGTTTCGCAACGTGTACCACCGATTCCTGGTTTACAATAACATTGTCCTGTATCGTCGTGGCAAGAAGAGTTATGCGATCCTATAGGATCGCATTCGCAAGGAGCACATCCTGCTCCTGTTGCCAAACCCCAGAAGCCAGTCTTAAGAAAGAAAAAAGGTAAACGGTTCATTGGCATTAAATTATTTTGCGATTAGTACAAAAATTAGATTCATTTCAATAATACAGCATATTTTAATAATAATCGTAGAACGCAAATTGTAAACGACATAACTTAGCTTTTATAATACATTGTCGGTGTACATATTTAAAATCAGATAAATCGCGAATAACTACTGCAGTTTATATTACAAGAACATTTTTAAAATGCTATGTTCTTCTTTGATCGCTTACTCAATTATTTGATCTCTATTCATAAGATTTTGTTAATCTTGTAACAATAACTAATGTAATTTAATCAATAGAACATATTAAATAAAAAGCTGTCTCAGATTTATAGTTTTGAATAATAATAGTTGTTATTAAAGGCGTAACTTTACTGTCAATTTTGCTATATCATACGGTATACCTTTGAATGCTTTTTCAAGATATTATATTATTTTTTTGTTACATAAAATGTTTGGTGTTGCTCCTAAAACAAATAATTATGACTGTGTTGTATTGTATTTTATCTACGTTAATGTACTTTATTGTTACCTGTAATAGAGAAGGGGCGAATAAAACAAGTAAAGCAAAATAACAATATATAAACAATGTAATATTAGAATTTTCCATTAAATTAGTTTACTCACCATACATTGGTCGCACTGTCTGCCAGTAACGCGAAATTTACATTGGCACTGCCCTGTCACTATGTCGCAGGCAGTAGTTATCGATCCAATAGGGTTGCATCGACATCCTGCAAATTAAAACAAAATAAATTGTTATTATTATGCACAAGATAATTTGCGTAAGTTGAGAATGTGTTAAGTTTGTACTGTACCAAAGTGCAAACATAACTACTACTTGCCAGTAAAGTACATTTAAATTTAAACATTCGATACTTTTAAGCCACGAGCTTATAGAAGACTATTTCTTTCTCGCTAGAGCTATGAATGGGAACGTGCCTAGATACTGATTGTAAAGATTTGCATAATATCGTGATCGATATCTGTCCTCTCTGGATTCTAGTCATGCACAGTCAGTGGTTGCTGATGCGCGATCGTGCGGATTTTGCAATTAACAATGTCGTCGTGACGAATATGACATTGTATTCAAACGATGTAAGCCTTTGTTGGCACTTTCACGACTGCTGTCCCGCGACAAGAAAAATAGAATTCAATGAGGAATATTTACGACGCAGTCATAAATCGCAAGCAGGTGCTATGCAGTTAGAATCAATCTAAAGTTACTGGGATCAACATCGAAGTAATACTGTCCGCGACACTTGATTAAACGTAATAACCTAACAATTTATACACAAATGCAATCTATTATAATTAATTCAGAAATATTTACATAATCATCCTCCACGGATACAGCGCTCATACAAATATGATATTTGCTATGGAAAATGCAGCAAAACATAATTCATTAGTTACATAATTTATAAAATTTAATTAGAAAACACAATTCACTAGAATAAAAATGTCAGAATATAGTAAATATAGTAAAGATATTATTACTAATAATATCTTCTCTGTACTATTTTGTTTTTCACCGTGTAACAATAATTATATTAAATGTATTGGCAGCACTGCCAAATAATATGATTTAATTCTTGGATTGCATTATGACTATCGCATTTTGAGTTATTAACTAATCAATTGATACTATTATTGTTACTATTCCTTATACTTTCTTTGAGACATGATGAATATGCCGGATGAATATGTCGTTAAATGAAATACACGATTGTGCATCAGACTTACATTATCGCCATTTCACTAATAAACGTTAACTGGATGCAAAACATCGAATGACTCCCCGAAGCGTGAAGCCTCGCGCAGAACGCGAGGCGACATTTTCGCAATTACAACATGCCTTGTCCCGCTACGTCGCGGTCGACCGGTTAATTTATTAGTTTAACAAGCGGCACTATCGTTAGACGCGGGAACAGCTAACATCGTCTTCCTTGTACGACTCTCAATTTGAATAACTTATGGCGCACCGGGTCCCTAGGGAAGCTCATGCCGTTTAATAATACGCTAAACGTTATTAATGGACACCTCGTGGAAATTAGTTCTACGGCTAATTATTACTACTCCGTGTAAACATAAATTAAGGAGTAACGCGTCGTAAATATGGCAATGCTCGCGTTAATCGGATATGTCTCGAATGCCTTTCCCTGTGATCGGATTGTTAACGCGCATAAACACATTCCGAGGGAATTGAAAGTATAAATTCAACGTCCGATGAAAAGTGAGCTAAGCTTGTTGAATAAAAGTTTATAACCGCGTAAAATGTTATTTTACGAGTGGTATTTTTATATTCCCCGGGCGAATACCGAACACCCTTTATTCTGTTGAACATGCGATACGTTTTATTAAAATGTTTTTTTTTTTCAGATTAAAAATCTTTTTATTTTCGAACAGCCGAAATTCATGTCCCGTTATATGGTGAAAAATGCTGCGAGGCGATGAAATGGGTGGTTAGTAACAGAATAAATATGTCCCGTTACACAGCTTGAAAAGAACAGCGAACAAAGAAGAGGACGCACAGTGTGATATTTCAGTGATCTAGCGGGACGAAACTTATGTGGTCCAATATTTCGGAAACTATTAGGTCGTCCACACACGAAGCTACTCAATCGAAACGTAATTGATTGGTGATCGAAATCACAAACTAGTTACTTATTGGTTAGTAATGATTTTGAGCATTTTTAGAAAAAGCATCTACCGCTGTCCGCGCAGTTTCATAGTTCCGCGTAGTTTCAATGCAGAACCTTTAATATATGAAACGTAACATCTAATCGATTTTCAAAGCTACCTATTCAATTTTGAAATGATTATTTTTTTTTTCATAGAATTTATGAATAAGATAGAGTAGGAAATATGAGAAAATAAATATTTCCTGCTTATCTTTTTATGTGGAGTAGTTACCGGTTAATAGACATTAAGACTTGTCCTGAATCAAACAACAAACAATTATAATAATCAGAATATATCTTTCAACCTTGTCCTATGATTTACTGAGCGATCGCATAAGCAGGTATACCTTTTGCACGTTCTTATCACATGTTTCACACGTTATTGGCTAAAGGGTTAATCACATGAAAAATCACTAGAAATATTTCTGAAGTATTTTTAATTTTATGTAGAAATTATTAGACGGTATATACTTCGATTTCTCTGCAAACATTCTGGCGAAAGAAATGTGCAGTTGACAAGTAGTATACATCGTTACTGATCAAACTAGACTCGCACGCAGAAAATACTTATTACTACTGCGAATGTAATCGTTTCTTCGTTTAGTTAACAATTGTCAGAGTTTACGCATACTTAGTTTTACACGTGTGGTTTATTAAGAAAGGTTGAATTACATACTAATATTACGTATAGAAAAACGGACGCGACGCGAAGCGCGTATGCAACGTAACGCATAAAACAAAAGGCAAACCTGTCGCCAGAGGGAGCAATGCTACCAACGTATTGTAGCGTAGGAAGATCCTATTGCCAACACTCCCTCTATCTACATACGCAACAATCGCAAATACTGTTTCGCATTCACACGTACTCACGAAATCACACATCTGGCTATTTATTTTATATTTAACATTGATAGACAATTTTGATGCTTATTTTTTTGTAACGCTTTGGTTAAAATATCTGCTTTATGTACTTGCTTGGAAAAGGAAATAATGTTGGAGGGACTATTACAGAGAAATCTCAATTATCCTTCAGGAAGAAGTTAGGGTTCGTTACTGGAAATATAGCGGGCAAGTGACATATGATCAATTCAGGCAGCCGTGACTGCCAGCTTGGCTCGTGCGTACCGTAGCAAAAGCATAAATAATGATCTTGCGTCTCTAATCCTACACGGCATTCACGCTGGCAGTTGCAGATAAATAAATAATTACTCTCGTTACAAAGCTCGAGGATCAACTGGAAGCTGACTGACGCCGCGTAATCGTGACTAATATCGGTCATCCTTTAAACCGATTACTGAACGTCAGATCCTTTATTAACTTTACAGTTCAATTACAGTTCGCTGTGTTAAATCGCTAACGAAACTTCCTGATAATAGAGATAAGAGCGCTTGATGAATATCCGAGAGATAGAGAGAGAGAGAGAGAGAGTAGATTGATTATTTGCAGTGGATTTATATTGTATGACGCTACGTTGATATCTACAGTAATAGACACCCGTAATGAACAAGTATAATTTACTATCCAACAAAATTATCACAACAAAATTTTGCCATTTTTCAAACTTTAATAACTCCGTCAATTGTTATTGTTTCGAGACAACATTTGTTGGCATTTTGTAGATAATTATTTATACTTTAAGCCAAAATTAATGCCAAATGGATGCGAGTCGATACTGCATCTTTATGTCTTGATAACGCCCACACACTTTCTTTTCTTTAAAATTCGATCGTTCGATGGGCTATTTGGATGGCGTAACAAGCAAATTGATAAAAGAAAAGTGTGTACGCGTGAATAAGCGCGAATCTCCGTGACTTATTTTTCGTAGAGACTTCTACAATACATTTTCACCTCTGGTTTAGGTATTGTACATACAGTATACAAAATTATAATACAGAAGAACTATATTGATTATCATTGCATATCATTTATGCAATCATTCGATCAAAGCTTAACAAATAATTTAAAAAATTATCACAACAAAATTTAAAAAATTATTTGTTAACACAAATAAAACACAAGTGAAACAACTTCTACTGCAATCATTCTGTTTTATCTTTAAAAATGAGCAAGTTGTCTAGAAGTCCTGTTTCGTGTCCCCCGTCTCATACAACGTACGATGCACCAACCGTAAACCAGTGCACGGTATCTCTCTCATCGTTGTCCGTACAATAAAAACGTATATTATAAAACTTGTTGAGAATAAAATTCAGAAACTTGATCGTTCTATATAAATTTCCGATAGAATCGGTAGTAACCGAGATTTCGATCCAGACTTTGCTACTTTTAATCGCGTGCCCTATAAAAGAGCGGTTTAAGCATACTGCTTAGAGTCAACAACTCGCGCGACAGTATTCTTATCCAAGACAACATAGAGCAATTCTGGTGAAACGAAGGCAACGACATGTTCGATAATGACGATGGCAGAACTCATTTATGATCTTTACATAGCGAATTAAGAGGAGGAGTTAAATCCTCGACCGCGACTAATCAGCAATTTGGATGGACAGGAGCGGTCCAGCCGTTGACGGTCAACCAGTCTTCGATTTATTAGACGATAAATTGCCGGTTGTTATGGGCACCGATCCTGGGAACGTCATTAAACGGCTCGAAGTGTCGGCTGGCGAAGGAGCCGCGAGCCTCGGCGCTATTTTCAATTTGAAATACCTCGTTGCCGTTCAACGGTGAGTTTGCTAATAAGCCGGAAGTCGCTAGTATTATACTTTGTAATAAAGATAAGCGTTAGGCCATAAACTCCTCCATTTTTCCATTATTTGAATTGACTCGGATAATTGCTTCGAAATCGATAGCTTCAGTGACGGATCTGACACAAAGAGGGTCTCTGCTACGTCTTTATTTCATTTTTAATTTTATCAAACGCGTGCAAAGTTCTGTGCTCGACTAGTACTTTTGTACGCTACTGTACATTTCTACATCATGAAGAGTGATTGCGATTTATGTGGACGTTCCCTATTTGCACATGGTAACAAAAACGAGCGGTTCGACCTCGTGATGCTACTAATTGTTTATTAACGACGACGGTATGAAACAAAATCGTGGTAAATCACTTATGGAATTTCGCTGGACGATCTTAATTAATGCCGTTGGGCTAATTGTGCCGAGAGTGCATGAGTAGAAATCGCGGGAACGCGCGGAGTGTAAGGCCTAATCCTCGCTTCGCGTTACAATAATGTCGAGTCGTCTTCGTTGAAATTAATCAACGATGGCAGCTTGCGCGTGTTTGCGCAACGAAATACCTTCGTCGTAAATAACACGAACAATTAAGCGAACGTTCCATCTGTAATTCACGTTGATCGGCCCCAATCAGCGTGACTAAATCGGAAAAGTTTCACCTGTGCACGTTTATAGCGTTCTGGCGATCTTGCGCCGATGGAGATTGCTTTAAACACTCAACGATTTTATTACGAACCATTAAAACTTGAAAGTGGAATATCAAACGTGAAACTTGGTAATAATGATATCATATGAAAGGACGTCGTGGGCATTGGTGGCGTAAGGGTTTTTAATATCGTTATTTCAATCAGTCACATTTAGTAAATCAGTTTCTATGAAAATGTTTTAAACGTTACCTTGGGTCCGTCGAAGCAACGCAAATATCCAAAATTACTGAAATGGCAGGTTTTTTTTAAAATGGAAAAAATTTCTTTCTATAATTGATATGTAATAGATAAATTGTAAATTTGGAGGTGATTTTTTAATCGAGATGTAAAGAAAAACTGAAGTGAATTTAATATTTAATGGAAATAATTTGTATGGTAGTATATATACATACATATATATTACATCTCGATTAAAAAACATTTCCAAATTTATAATTTATCTATTACATATCAATTATAGAAAGAAATTTTTATATATTATATATGTATAATATATAATGTATTTATGTATATATATATATGTATATCTTCAGGTTGTGTACTTAAGTCATTATAATAAAAACAAGTCTAAATAAATTTAATTAAAGTTGTTTAATCACGTTTCTATTATTATTATATACTCCTGTAATCGTCTTGAATGTACAGTGAAGTATGTGAACAAATAATAATAATTATTTTCATGGATTTGGACTTTTGCTTTCATTAAAATAATTATCATTTTCCATTAAATCTGTGTTCTGTGTAATTATTAATTGGATACATTAAAATGATGTAAATTGAGTTTAATCCTAAAATAATACTTCAGAATTTTTAAGTTAAACACTTGACTCCATTTGTAAAGTCTACGGTGCGATTAGTATTACGGTGAATTGAAACAGACCTCAACTGTATACGTTTCTTAAAATATCTGGAACACGCTTAACTACGTTTATTTATCAGTGGTCCAACACTCGTGCCTGCTTGACCTAAATTCTCCTGCACGAGTTCTTCCTGATACCCTCTTGGAAATTCAAATATTGTTCTTTGCAAATCTTCACGTATTCAAGACTTCGTGACGTCTATAATTCAATCTTCCGATTATATCCGTACTTTTATTCACTGAAATCGAAAATGAGATTTCGGTAGCTCATTGATCAAAACGTAAGATGAATACTTTGTTTCAAATAAATTTCAATGTAATAATAACTAGAAGTCTGAATAGAGAAATCAACTGTTTGTTTATTATATTGAACAATAAAAGGAACGTATGACTAATTATGTATTAATAGTAAAGTTTCGACCACTAGGATGCATTGATCTCTGTAACAACAAGGGAACATTGAAACTGAACTTATTCCAAAAAAGAAATGCAAATTCTAATTATCATGAAATAGACTCGAGAATTGTATTTATATTGAATGAATATATACTAAAAGTTTCAATCTTTAATTCCTCGTTCCATGAAGAATTAATAGAGCTTATAACAAATCTATTTTGATCAAGTAATATAAATGGCAGGCGATTCTCAATGTTATATTTTCTCTTTCTACAGATTAAATAAATGAAATATTGACAGATAAGAAATATTATTTAAGGAGAAAAGAATGGATCATTCTTTCACGAGCCGATCTACCACCATTCTATTGTTAACGATAGAAGTACCAACAAAAGAAATTTGTCAACATACCGTTTTAGAATGATTTAAGCACCGTGTTTAAGAGGCTATTATTTTGTTTCAAGGAACGAAGAGGTAGCCGGAAAATTACGTAAACGAGAGTTAGAGCGTGGGCGTATACAATGCACCGAAACGCGAGAAGCTCGCACGGTAAACGAGCATCGGCCTCTTTGGGAGTACAACAGACTCATAAAATGTGCTCGTAGTTAACTGGAAGATAATTCGATGGTAATTTTAACGCGTACACCTTTTCTCCTTTACTACCCACCCACTAATCAATCGCTTTTTACCGACGTCGATCGTATCTTCTGGCTTTCTCCGAGTTGCCATACAAACCGATACACACTCCAAAACCTGGTTAACCATTCGCTAACGTAAATACGCAAATAACAAGTTTAACTTCGGATATTATCCTCGTTACGTACGACAAAAATTTAATATATGTCAAAAGGGCTCGATTGACTCTTCGAGAATAATCTTTTGTTGGAATGTTTACTATAATTCAAGCTTCTATTTTACTACAAAAATAAACATAACTGTAATGTAATATAATAATAACAGCAATAAAGATTACTATTATATAGTAATAAAAAATTATTCAAATATGATCCCAATGATACCTTCTTCCCTATAAATAGATATTTACAATTACACTAAAAACATAGAAATTCGTTTAAATAATTTCGAATTCGGAAAATATTATATTTGGACACGTACGCAATTTTTATACCGACTAATAAAAATTTATGCCTGAGCCATCGTGATCCCAGTATAATTTTTCAAGTATTACAAGAACACTCGTAAACCAGGCATCTGGTGTTCAACCCTGAATAGAAGATTCCACTGTATGACTATCAAGTATGTATAACGATAATTCACGATTATACTTCGATTAACGATTTCAACCAGCCAAGAGTATGTATGGGGAAAAGCCATAAATGATAACGGTCGAAACGTCTATCAATAAAATACTTGGAAATACATCCTTTCGTTATATTTATTTGTTTATATTATAGTCGAAAATGCTTAGAAAGACATCGTTAATTTAATAATAATTCTTCACCTAGCAACCATTGAGTTTGATTCAACAAAGCACATAATTTCAAGTTCCTTTTCAATTCCATTAATTTTGTCCAACATTGCATCGCTTCTCCGAAAATGACTAAAATTCTAATACTTTCCGAATGTAAATCAACCGTGGTAAATGCGTTAACACACGATACACGTGTATTACATTGCGTCAAGTTGATCAACCACTCGGTTTATGCGGAATATCGATACTTCGACTTTTATTTGCTCAAGCACGCGCGTTGGTCAGACAGTGAAACCGTCTATTTCCAGTCAGACACCAGACGCCAGTGCTCCCTCGAGAGTTAAAAAGATTTGTTTTTAGTAATCACCTCCGTGCAATTTGTCTTCAAGGACTTAAATCGGACCGCCGCGAATGTTTTAAGTAAAACGAAAACAGATCTGCTGACAGAACCAACTACTGATCAAACAAGTTAAAAACTATCCAAACACCGGTTGCGTCCGAACGGTGAGCTTCAACCATCGAAAAAAGGAAGAGAAAAATATACATGATACCGACAATCGGAGCTTCACAATTTTGCATTTTTATGCGGAGAAATATAATACGTTGCTACGTTGGTACTTTAGATGACGATAAAAGTTAGTTAATTCTGCTTCTCTTTTGCAAATGTCGTATCTTGATTTAGATGAAGTAGTCTTTCTGGATCGGATAAGTATCGCGATATAAGTGTATTTTTAAATATTTACGATCGTCATTGCAGTTCTTTTCAGAAGTTATTAAAATATCTTTAACGAATTGATTACAAATTTAATTTTAATTAGAAAGAGAAATTGAAAGTGAGTTAATAATTAACTCAACTTTTGTAACTTTTTATTTCAAAATTTTTATTTCAATATTACACTTTCAAAATTATCAGCTAATCGTCGCAATATTATCAAAAACTTGCAAACTAAAAATACAGCACATTTTTTGCGACACTAGAAGTACTATTCAATCAATTAAAAATACTTTAAACAATGTAGATATTATTCCCTAATGTGTAATAGAAAAAGAGAAAAAAAAAGAAGAAGAAGGTTATTACCATAATATAAACATTATTAACGATAGCATTATTAACGATAGCATTAAACAAGACGATACACGTGTAAAGAAATTGCTACATGTTCAAGGAATACTCTAAAATCAACTTTGATTGATAAATCTTCAACTTTCTCTTAAAAGATTGACGGCGAAGCGTGAGTGAATTGATGATCGAAAATCTACTCCTCCTCCACGCCTACTGGTAGCTAGAGACCAGTTCTACGACAGAATAGACAGAACTGGGTTGCACTCTCGCGAATCAGGATTGACCACGCAGTGATTCAACATGTGATTCATAGAACATTAAATCGACCCTGGATCATATCATTCTCCCTGATAGCAAATACTGAACGAATAGATATCAACTTAGATATCAACTTGGATATCGAAATTATAGTAAAAATCATATAAAGAGCCCAAGATAAGATACCGAAGTCTCAAAAACATGCTAACCTATTACGAAAATTATAAACCTTGACAGTCAGATATAATTGTAGTACTAGTAATTAACAACCAATTTCAGATAATCAATTGAAAAAGGATTAGAAATATCTTACAGATTCTCCCATTTCTGCAGTATTATTGAGAATATATTATTAGACTAACAATAATAATAAAATATATTACCTATAAAATCTATTACCTAATAAAATTAAAAGATCTCCTCATCAAGAAGATTTAGTCTGAGAATAAGGACAAGGGGAAAAGAACTTTCGAGTTATGTTTAAAATAGCTAACGTGAACGTACACGTGATTATTTTTGAACCGGTTAAGAGTAAACGCGAGCATGAATTGCAATTCCTAAAGAGTTGATGAATGCTTGCAACATTTTGCATTAGAACCTTCGTGACCGCAGAAGGCAACTGTATTTCGATCGTCTATTTCCCTCGGTAAGATTTCTTATCGAGCCGATCGCCGCGTAGGAGGATCGACATGATCTACGAGCCACCGTAGCGACAGCATTAACGTGATCTTTGGAACCTGGCGGTCCAGCGACGGCTTGAATGCATTATTGCACGTTGCTTGATTAATGCGTGCGAAACGGAAGGTGTGTTGCGTCAAATCGGATCTATAGATCCCAAGAATCTTTTGATCTCGTCCACGATTCTTTTATGTTCCTCGAAGAAAAACGAAATAGGAAAATGAAAAATGTTATTAATCGAAGCATACAGCAAGCATTCTTTCACAAACGTTTCATAGTGTTTTATAGAAATTATTTTTCACATATTTTAGAGAAATTAATGGCTACGTTTATTTTTATATAATGCAATTATAAATGAAATGTTACGCTAAAATTACGAAAAAGGATTATTTATTAATTAATTTAACATAAATTTCACATAACATGGAATGTGCATTCGTACGTTGTAATCAGGGAACGTAACTAATAAGAATAAATAATAAACATTTACCAATATATTACCATTTGAAACACACATTTGCACGCGCATTATACATCATACATACGTCAAGCATACTTTACATATTGTTCATGAAAGGATATTGCTAAAAATTTCATCCGATATGTACGATTTAGGGTCCTGAACCCATTTCCCCTCTTAAAAGCATGTTGCTTGGTACCACTAACAAATTTATACGTCACGATAAAGATTCCAAATACGAAAATTCCACGTCGATCTTGCGAAGACAGTACGCAGAGAATTCTCTTGGGCAGTGTATCCTCCACCAAGTGATAGGCAAAACCCTAGGCTTCGAATAAATCTGAAGTTTGCCGATACGTTTGTCTCGTTTCCTCTTTTGAAAATTTTCCAAAGAAGGAAATGTGCCGAGACAAACGTATCGGCAAACTTCAGATTTATTCGAAGTCTAGGGTTCTGCACGTCTCTGCCTCCAGCGTTTCCTCTTTTGAAAATTTTCCAAAGAAGGAAACGAGACAAACGTATCGGCAAACTTCGGATTTATTCGAAGTCTAGAGTTTTGCCGATTTCTGCCTCCACCGGTATCAATGAGCATTGCAAATGTCACTATGACTAAAGAGAGAGAGAGAGTCGAGGATCGAGGATCCGTCCAAAGGAAGACTTCCTTTTACACGCCCATACGCACACACCCACACGCCCGTGCGCCGACTATCGAGCACACGTAGTTAAAAGCTGCGTCAACCTTTCGTTTCGACCTAAAAAATGTTAAACTACTTTCGATCGCTCCAACGTGTGGGATCCAGCACGATGAAAAAATCGCAATACCCAGCGACGAGGGGTTTCTGTTTCGCCCACGCGCGTTAGCATAGTGACGTGCACCGCGGGAGTCTAATCGGAATGTGATAACTATTGCTGATAATCCGACGCGTGTAATTCGAGAATGAAAAGTCGAAACTCCTGCCAAGAGGCGAGCGGAATATTAATTAGTCTGGCTCGGCGTAACCAGTCCGATACGCCGGGGTGCCTGACAATGAGGATTTCAGGTAAATGGAAAGGCGAAGAGAAAACACGCCCGATAAAGAGAACATTACCCAAAGGAATATCTTTTTTTAGAGAGCCAGATAAGATACGACGATGATTGGAGAGAGGAAGGCGTCGCGTTGGAGACGTACATGGATCGTTACTGCTAAATTAATTCGTTATAATGTTGTTGTTATAACAGTCGCACGTAGTAGATTAATAGTTATATCGAGTAGTTTGGAAAGTAATTTGGAAAGTATTTTGTTCGTCAAAACGATTAATTGTATTTTTAACCAGCGACGTTCATCCCAAACTCTTTCGATCATTATTAGATTAATGTTTATGTATACATGGCAAATGTGGGAAAATAAGACGTGCTTTTATTTAAATTCCAATTCTTCGTATGGCTCTGTGCAAATATAAATTTGCGTAAGCATCCGCAGTATAATCACTCCACATTTTGACAGTTTTAGTTTAATTTAGTGTAATTGTTTCTATTTTGTATTATTTTTTTTTCATATTAAAAGACGTTTACTTTACATAAATGATGACGTCAAGAATCATGCGAATCAGTTTTTGTTGAATAAAGAAGATCAGAGCTTTCGTGAACGTGGAATTATGCTACCACCGGAAAGGTGGCCGAAGGTATTGGACCCAAATGGTAAATATACATGGTGTCCCAAAAATGTTGGAGGTCCTTGAAAGGGGTGATACAGTACCATTGTATTTTGCTGCTTTCAATATTCTATCAAATAATAATATAAACAATTTTCTGATTCTACTTCCACTTAAAGGTGAATATGATATACAATACATATAATATAATTATTAAATAAACAAGTTTATGTATCAAAGTATGTAGTTGAATATATTATATAATTCAACAAGTATGGGAATACTCGTTAAGAATGGCATATACAAATTGCAATCACGCTGGCAAGAAGTCATAAATAATGATGGAAATTATATTATATTAATTATATTACTCGATAAAGTTTATTCAAGTTGTGACAAAATTATTTTGCTTTATTCTAAAAACGGACAGAATTTTCCAATAGACCTAATATACAATAAATAAAATATTGTTTGTCTCATGGAACAAAGCTCACTTATAAACCGTGTGTATCTCCCAAAACTGCTTACTCGTCAAAGGGTTAACGGGGAACGATCCCTTATCCAAATAATCCAAACACAGGAAAAACAACATTTCATATCCACCAATCCAATATTAAACGTCTGTCTTGAACAAACTACCGCTTCTCTAAATGAAATTAAGAAGCATCGTGTCTTTGAGGAGCACCCAAACATAAAATCTCAAAAATAGCAAAAAGGTAGCGGCCATATCGTAAACCCAGTCCACCCCAGCGATTCTTCGCGCTTTCTACCGAAGCCGTATCTTCGATCAGCGAATCAATGCAAGCAAATAACACACAGCCGCCGAAGATGGATTCGAATACGGGGGTTACAAACTCGTCGGAGTGTCACAGCACCGAGTCCCTTTAATTAAACGTGTTCCTCATTCGGCGCGTTCCCACGACCCGCACAATTTTTTCTTTTTTTTTTTTTTTTTTTTTTTTTTTAAAGTTACATCAATCCCCGCGCGATTTTACTCGTTTCTTGGGTCAGCCTCGAGCGTCGTCGGAACGTGCACGCAAAGGCCACGAGGGAGATACGAGCCACGGTAAAAGCGTAAATCTGCCTGCTTTCGAGGCAGTCTCGCGGTTTCCATTCCGCTGTGACTGATTCGTCGGCGACGGGCCGTCTTAAATCTCAGGTGCGACATCACGGAATACCGTTGGCTACAGCTCGTCGGTCAACAGCCGACGAGGGATACACTGCCGTTCAAAAGTTGGGGTTTGTCACCTGGTGTTGTTGGCGTCAGAGATGGGCAAAACTCTAGACTTCGAATAAAATCTGGTTCGCCGATATGTTTGTCTCTTTTCCTTCTTTGGAAAATGTTCAAAAGAGGAAAGGAGATAGATATCTCGGCAAACTTCACATTCATTCGAAGTCTAGGGTTTTGCCCATCACTGGTTGGCGTAGACTTCGCCAGTAATGTAGAACCCGAGAGAAACTTGCAATTGCTCGTGACTAGAGTTTTACGGGGACTCCGAGCACTTGCCTCGATGAACCGTAAAAATAGAGATGGCTTGTTTTTTCCCCATTCCCTCGGGCTTGGTCGGCTTATGGTGGGTTCGTTAGAATAAGAACCTCCAGCAGAGGTACTGATACAAATAATCGTGTTATTTGGCGTCTGTTCGTCATTCTTAGACTGTGGACCTTTATGCAAAATAAAAACGAACGTGTCTCCAAAAATTGACTAATCAACTGATCATGAGACTGCGTACATATGACAAGATTAACTTTATTTGCTTGTATCTCTTGTACACTTTGAAAACATTCCTTGTAAGAATAAAGTTGTTAGAACGCAAGAGACTAAAATTTAATAAGGTTTCGAATAGCAGGTCCCGATGATTTGAGTAACGAAGGGGGCTAGTTATTATTACCACTAGTTATTATTACCACCCTACCGTGATTAACCTAGAGAAGCAACAAGATGGAATCAGTTCAGTAGTCCTGGGACCGCTCTTTTCTAGAAAATAATAGTGCGTCAGATTTGTTAAATTATTCCCATTTGTGGCATGGTGAATTTCTAACTTTTGATGGCGAGTGTACGAGGCACGCGGTTTCTGAATGACAACGCGCCTAGTCTCCGAGGACATGCATATGTTCGCATTGTGGGCAACGCGGAAATTCTTACTCTGGATTTATTAACACGCTTGTCGGGCTCATTTTTGCACGATTGACGTTTACTGACACGAAAACCACCGCTCGCGACAGTTATTTTCTAACTGTTTCATGGTCGGGTAACATATAGGGTCAAACATAGTGTATACTGTTCCTCAAAGAGTCTTCGAATTTTTGCACCAAGCATTTTGCGAAGAACGTCACGAAAGCCTCGCAAACTTTAGAGTAGTATAAGCATACGTAATGTTTGATGCAGTCATTGAACAAATTCTACACTTGGGTACAAATTCTTGGTGAGTTACATGTTCGCATATTTCTAAATCTGTGAAAGTTCTTGAGAATCGTGAAATCATAGAAATTATGAGAGGACGGAGTGCAGAAGGGAGCAGTTTAATTAGAAGAGCAGAAGTATATGGCAGAATGGGCAACATTTTCAGCAATTTCTATAATAATAAACTTTATAAAATTACTTCAACATTCTACTTCATGACGTGTACCTCGCATGAAAAATTGTTATTTTCTGTTTTTGACTTATTTTTTCGTGTAGAATCATCCCCTTTTCGCTTGCACCGCCAGTTACCAAACACCGTTTATATTTCGATTCATAAAAATCCTAAGAGCCTTTTTGGAAAATCTTTTACGATACTTATGTACCCGAGATCTGTATAAAGGTCTTTTTACACGTATCCGTAACGCGTCAGTTCCGTATCCGTTCAGTTCCGTAATGTTCCATCAGTGTCGGAGATTTTAAATATTCTTCTGTTGTTTTTTGAACGGGCATGTTCATACACGTCCGACACCGCTCCGTGACGTTATTGATACGGTACGGATACGGAACTGACACGTTACGGATACGTGCAAACAGACCTTAATCCGTGGAATATTGTAACTCGTTGAGCCTCTTCGAGGGATCAATGGAATTGAATAGTTATTCCGATACAGTTTAAAGCAACAGTTCCAGACGAACAAGTTTCTACGAAAAATATTGTTTTATCGATGTGTATTGACTAGTAACGTGTGATTTCTGCTTCTCACGCAGGCCTGTTTTCGCGTATAAATAGATGCCGTGCGTGTTCCGAGGTATCAAAGCAGCTGTTTGTGTGTTCTGCGAATTTATCTCTGCTGACAGCTCATTACCCGATAACGATAGACAGCCTCGAGAGAAGCAATTACGAAATCGAAACGGATGGCTAGGAATTCCTCTTTGGCTCTTCGCTTCTTTTTATTCCCTACGCCGAGGCTTCGGTTCGGATCAGTTTAATATTTCTGCGAATCTAATTGCTTATAAATTATCGCGGCGTAATTTTGCGCATGATACGGTTATCACAACGTAGTAAGTCCGTATAACTAATTACTATGATACAATCCCTGGTAACAAGTTGTCTACTAAACGCAGTAATACGATATTGTACGTAATTACTGCCATTGTTTAGATGGAAACGTATAACGTATCCGCATGATATTATTAGCAAGAACTGGATAAACTTTCGTCTAGAATATTTTTCAATTGCACTACCGGAAATACCTAAAAAACATAACTTAACGGGTAAACCCTGTATCAACGTTTTTTCCAACAATGTATTAACGATACATAACGGAGCAACGAAGTTTTCCATTACTTATTCGAAATCGTTTTGAAGATGATTCGAAAATTGTCGCTAACTATTCACATAAAATATCACGACAAGACGACGGAATTGTTTGAAATGTAAACTGACAAAGTTGGATAGGAAGAGAATAGATTTGTTGTAGAAAATTGACAACGCTTAGTAAAAGCATCAGCAAATGACACAGATGGAGTCATTGCAACGCTGTGCAGAATACCAGGGCACGAGGATTCTGATAAGGTTGATGTAATAGAGTGGTTTCCTCGATAAAAATGATAATGGCAGAACGCACTCAGCTGACGATGATATTCTCCATTTTAAATTATATAAAAGGAGTGGACAAATTCAGCGTCAATGGTAACCAAGACACTCATCCTCGTTTTGAAATGACGATGGTTTCAAAAAAGGTTCGAGATGGTTGATGCACACAAGGAATGCAGTTTCATTCTAGAATCGAAAGGACACGAAGCATTTTACCCAAGAGTTGATTTTATTTAATTTTTTCTGAATTTCTGAATTTCTCAATTGTCTCGATTTCTCATTTTAGTTGAATAATTATTATATTTGTGTAAAAAATTTATGCAATCGTGTACATTTCTTTATTTCCGTATTTTACGATAAGTTCGTACTACCTTTGCACCATTTATTTATAAATTATGGCGTTATATCGAAGGCACACGCATTGAAGTACTAAAGATGTTTGAAATAGAAACATTGGAACCTTATTATCAGCGATTATGAATACTTGAAATATTCGCGTAATTTTTTTATACGAGTATAAACTTGTGAAGA
Source organism: Hylaeus anthracinus (assembly GCF_026225885.1). Taxonomy (NCBI): domain Eukaryota; kingdom Metazoa; phylum Arthropoda; class Insecta; order Hymenoptera; family Colletidae; genus Hylaeus; species Hylaeus anthracinus. The sequence goes on along the minus strand of NW_026534348.1, from coordinate 7,608,968 downwards.
CGGTGGTGAGAATTGCAAAAAAACAAAAATTAACTCTCTAAGTAGGTTATGTGAACGTTACAATAATTCAACGTTGATTTGAAAAATTTAAATTGATGATATTTTATTAGAAAATTAGCTTATTCATCATGATTTTCTACCCTCTGATTGTGTAATTAATATGGAACCTGATTGCAATGAAATAGAAGAAATGCATTCAAAATTAATCAAGATACAGAATTACGTGCGAATTATTTTAATTAAATATACAATGTTTTAGTAAAAAAAAAAAAAAAAAAATATATATATATATATACATGTTGAATTGAGTAACCTCCTCCTTTCCGAAGTCGGTTAAAAATAGTTTCATATAGTTAGAGTTTCATTTGAGTAAACGACATTTGCACCAACCTATGCGTACCAGCCTAATACACGCAACCACTTGAAATTCCTTTTCAAATGGTAAATTCCTTTTATCCCGTCAAACGATATTTAAAATCTTTGACATTTATCTTCTAAAAGATCCAGAGCGTTATCTGAAACGTAAAATACGATGAACGTTACCGATTGTTGCATAATACATAAAGGTACTCGATGCGTAACATCGTCGTATGTAACAATCTGCTTTTCGACTTCGTAACTTTCGACGCGCCGCGGCTTGCGTTACACGTTAGCAAAAGGTGAACATAACATAAAACTCTGAATTATTAAACTTCCTGTAATGTCATAGGTACGAGTAGAAAACAGTAAGAGCCAAAGAATCTTGTATTTCCATGAAATGAATCTCTATGCGGGGGAAAGCTAAAGTCTGTGTAACATCGACTCTTAATTCATTCCGTGAACCAACATCTTATTATGCTTATATTACGGTGGAATAAAGTCGTTTGACCTTATCGAAATACATTTCATTTTATCGATGAAAATTTCCGCTTTCGAATAATAAAGTTCTGGCATATAATAAATTTTCTCTTATATTACGCTAAACTTTTACTTAAAATTTGCACAGCAGATGGTAAAAGGCTGTTGATAACGTGGACGATTAGATATAACTAATTGAAAGTAAAAACATATCAATTTATTTGCTTGAAATTAATGTAAAAGAAACGTCGTTACTTTCTGGCCTCCCTAATATAATATAATTCTTAGCGTGTGCCATTCGTATCCTGATCAGCTCATTTGCTTATATCTCGATAAAAAAGTTTCAAGTTGTAAATTTGAAAAAGGTCTCTCTGTGATGGATGTTTACGTAAAGAATCAATCTCGAAGGAAAGATCCGCATATTTTGTAACAAAGCTGCAGATTACAATATAATACTTTAAAAGAAAAACAAAATTACAAATGTTAACCATTTTTCTTTACGCAAAAACAAAAGAAATATTGTCTCAAGTATCTGTGATTGTTTATCAAGCATTTCCACGCGTTATACACAGTGCCAAGTCACATATCGAATGAGACAAGGTTCCTTTAAATATTCCAGGAGCTTCATAATTTTTGTTCAGGTTTACATAAAACGTAAAAATTGTTTCGAGATTTTTTAGCGTCACTGTGTATGCGCGCGCAAAATTTCGATTCAGAAGACGACGGACACCGCACCAGGCGATACGATTTACATTCTCAAGAGCGCGCCTCTCGGACAGGCCTTTCTCTTCTCGCAGACGGTTCTTTGGCTTTTTTTGATCCTTCTTCTCCTTCCGCCCACGTAACACTCGGTCCGTATACGAGTGCCAAACGTTCAACCGCGGGCACAGGATACACCCGTTAGCGGTGCACCTTTATTACCACGTGTACACCGCTGCTGGAGCGGTTTGCACGTGTGCGATACTCGTTTTTCATTCATCTTCGCGCGGTAACCAATAGCAGAAACGCGCAGGTGGTCTTCCGTTTCTTCCGAGCCAACTTAACCCCTTTGACTGCGAAGGACGTACATATGTATACGTCCTCGAGAATTGAGTTCAGTGAAGTGTTTGTAATCGTTGAATCAGTTCTTAAAAAATATCGCCTTATAGGGGGTGACAAGACGAAACTTTTTTATATTTACAGTTTACTCATAGGACGTTTAGTTTTGAAAATAAAAATTGAAAAGTTAGAAGTTCGTTGGAAAAATGGTTTTTCGGGAGAAGGGTCTTCTAAGTTTTCAATTTTTATCTCTGAAACTGAACGTCCTACGAATAAACTGTAAATACAAAAAAAGTTTCGTTTTGTCATTCTTTATAAAATTGTATTTTTGAAATAAATTATTATTTCTTTGATATGCTTTCAAGTT
>NW_026534348.1:7561197-7606716 GCF_026225885.1 Hylaeus anthracinus | reverse complement strand
ATAAACTGTAAATATAAAAAAAGTTTCGTTTTGTCATTCTTTATAAAATTATATTTTTGAAATAAATTATTATTTCTATGCTTTCGAGTTATTTTCATTAGATTAAATTATTTCATTCCTATTAAAGCAAGGTATAAAAATAAATATAAAAATAGATTAGAAGATTCACATTAGGCGTCTTAGAGTTTATTCGATGTTGTAGATTAATAATATGATGTTTCTTACTGATTAGTATCAAAGAGTCTGTAGCATTCGATTTTCAAGTGAAGCTATGTCGTTGCAAACGACAACTTTGAGAGAACATTCACATTGTTTATTTTATTTGATATTAGCTATAAATGATACTCATCGGTATTTAATACAAGTTAATATCTGTACGTATGAGAAAGTGTCTAGATTTTCAGTATGTGTTCTGTAGAAAAAGTTACAGATAACGAATGTAACGGTTAGTTTTAACGTTTAGCTAATTGAACGGATGAAAATAATTAAATTAGCGTCAACCACGATAAATTGGCTCCTTTGGCTAATCAGTTAATTCCAACATAATCTGACTCCTTATTTAACCATTCCCTTAATCAGTTAAGAACTAGTTACGTAACATTCCTCTTGTGCTGCACGAAGAACAAAAACAAAATCCTGTTTGTGTAACAAATGTATACACGTCTTGTATAGTTTTTAGAATCTAAAAAAGAAAAACAGAGGAGCCAAAGGAATCGAGCGAAGAGAAATTATGATTGGTCACCAGATATGGAAAATTTGTATCGATTAAGATGAAACGATTAGAGTCATCATCAGCCATTGATCTGTATCGTATAGACAGCGTGACTAGGTGGCCTGGCCGTGTTTCGATTAAGTTACGATCGATCGATCGATCTTACGCTGTCCCGGACGCCGTGTTGTGAACTCGTTTCGCCGGAAGTAGTTATATTTTAATCAATTTTTCGTCAATGTAGCGATATCATTATGGGCGATTACGAGCATTCCGTTAATTAAAAGTTTATAAAGGTACGAGGACACAGAAATAAACGATCTAGGGGGACGAAATTATTATTTATTCGAGTAACGATACTTTAATTCGCGGATCAAATTATTTACCGTTTCAACTTTTGCAAGTCTCGTTTCAGAAATTATAGATTCTTTCCTTATAGATTAAAAATAGTGGACACCTATTTACTGCGTCTATGGTTATGAAACTCTAGATACAGGTAGGCGATAAATATCTCTGTTGTTTATAACTACATCGAAAAACGGTCTGAGGAGAAAGTTACACTGTTTATTAAAATAAATTAATCAGCAAGAATGTTTTCTTTTTTACATCGGATTCTCAAAATTTCGAGATCAATTTCGAGATTAAAATTTTTTTTTTCTACATCCTTATTCGCAAAAAAAAAAAGGACGAATCGAGACGACCGCTCTTCTAATGGTTTCGTTGAAGTAATAGAACTAAATGAATTCCATATACTGTCAAGTAGACCGGAAAGTATCGTCGTTTCTGTTATTGTTTAATTGTCATTTGTCCATAATATCGCTTTCATAATTAACACTAAATGAATTCTATATAATGTTGAAATTTCAATCGCTACCTAATGGTTCATTTTTGACAATATCGTAAAAATTACATTGAATTAATTTAGTTTAAAAGAACGTAGTGTGAAATAACTGATAAACTCGTTTCTTTTTTTTTTTTTTAATTTCGACTTAGGCCACTTTCATAATTATGAGCTCGAATTGTCTAATCTTCAATAGTCTCGAAACAAAAGTTAAACCTTGCAGAAATTTTCACGGGTTTCAGCTTGACAGCCGACGCGTTAACGAGATTGGAAGTAGGATCGTTCAGGACGCCAAACCTAATTCGGCTGGACGTGCACGCTTATTAACGATTTAGATAATTCGTCATGTATTCGCGATGTGTTTCAGTCGGTGTCGCACAGGTGCGATAGTATTAATAAGATTCCTTATTCGTGAGCAATTTTAATTGATATGTCAAGATGACAAGTGGCTAATGTGTTGCGCCGCTCAGCGGAAAGATATTTCCCCAGTAATATGTTTCGATTACTTAACGTCCAGAGAAGAGTGCAGAGCGCAGAAATATTTCATTTGCGATTAAACAAGTTCAAAATACTTTCTTATCGATCACGTTAAACGAGACTCGTTCGACTATCTGAATCGCTGGTTGTCGGGTTCGGCGTGTTTTCAAATAAGTTGCCCCAAACAACGTGTCGTTTTAACAATTTCTGCGTCGTCGAGCTTCGAGAACACTTATTCTTGCGTAGATAGGCGTAACTTCTTGGTTACTCCCTTCAAACCTTTTTTTTTGTAATGCCAAAGCAGTTTCGAAATTAACTATTTTCTTATTGAAAAATAAGGAATTGTAGTTAATCGTAGTTGGAATTCACGGATCATAACTTAAAGTAACCTTACGGATGCTTTTCTTTCAGACTGTTTTGATTCATACTTTTCAGCCTTCCTCTGAATTCGTTTGTATAAGGTGAATAAGGTGAAAACCCGAACAGTACAAGACTGTTCAACAGGACCGAAGATAAATGGACAACGCTTAAATAAATTATTATGTAAATAGGCGTGATTTGTCGATTATTAGAATTTATGTCGCGCTAGATATTGCTAAAAAAAAATAGGAATTCCTTTCCTAGATAGTAATCTTAAATGAGGTATTTAACCATTTCGCTGTAAGCGAAACACCCTGTATATTTCATTTGCACTGTCAATTAAGAAAAAAACAGACGACTTGTTCTTAACGATTTGCGGATATGGCTTGCAATTAGTGTTTTCAGTTAATGATTTCGCTTCGTTTATAGTTGTGAAATTATATGAAAGGAATAGACGCGATCGCGAAGCAAAACACATATATCGTTACGTAACGTAATGAATCGTTAAACGTGCATAAATTCTACGGCTATTACCTATAAACTGTGATGAAAGACAGGAAAGTCATCGGAGGATCTCAGCACTTAACCGTTTTATGGATAATTGAAAAATAAGAAGATTGCAGAACCTATAAATGTCAACGACATCATTTTGTAAGGAAGCAACAGAATTTCCCAATAGAAACTTTCATATTACCAAAAATAGAATGGTGTATTGATCAAATACTTGAGCGAAAGCACTGTTTCAAAGGAAACAATCCACAAGGTAGGAACACCGCTGTATCGGAAAGGATCCTTTCGTGGTTCCGACGAACTCGAATTATGAGCGTGTAATTTCTCGGTATTGGCTTGCACTCGTGTACTCTTCGTTGCGAGTTATTATACCGCTTGCAGTATGGCGAGCCAGATACACGAACCAGGAAAAATAAGAAAATAGGAATCGAAAGGCCCCATCGAAAAAAAATTGCCGAGATTGTATCGACACTTTTACGATACTTACGCTCGACTGCATCAACGATCAAAAAGGGTTTATCAAAAGAAATTTAAAATTCGTGTTTTTTTTAATGAAACACAAATGCACGTAATAGACGTGAACAATTTCGTGACTACGCTGAAATATTTAACCCTTTGATTACGACAGGTGTATTACACACACTCGAGAAACGAGATTATTGTCAGAGAGACGTTTATATTCGTTAAATCAATTTTAAAAAAATATCAGCTTATAGAGGATGACGAGACGAAACTTTTTCATATTTACAGTTTATTCGTAGGACGTTTAGTTTTGAAAATAAAAATTGAAAAGTTAGAGGTTCGTTGGAAAAATTGAATTTCAGAAGAAAGGTCTTCTAAGTTTTTAATTGTTATCTCTAAAACTAAACTGTATATATTATTCATAAATATAAAATAGTTCCGTCTTATCGTTCCCTATAAGCTGACGTTTTCTTTTTTTTTTTCAAATTCACACCTCTACGCTTCTTATTTACAGAATTTATAGAAAAAATTTTCCCGTAGTCAAAGGTGTCATATTAGTTAATATCTGTGTACGTACGAGAATGTGTTCGAGTTTCCAAAGTGTGTTCTATACAAATATGTACATTCCGATAATAAATGTAACGGTTAGTTTCAATACGCGATGAAAAAATAACCGCGAGTTGCAAAAGCGAAAGAAATATTTTCAGACTAACGTAAGGTTTAACGTTTCGCATCCCACTTAACGAAAGATAATCAATTGCATTGAATGACTTCGAGGCAGCCCAGGAGCTGATGGACGTGATATTTCATAGTCGCTCGTTAAGTTCCATCGAGCGGAAAGGAAAACGTGCATCGAGGAATCGCGAAGCTCATTAACGCTTCGAAACATCGTTTGGCACGTGGTTCTGCTTACCGGTAAGCCAGCAAATCCTACGGGATCGCTGATTAATCGCGTGTCAATTTGTCGTCAACGACTGACGAGTTGTTTTCGCAAAAGATCCACCAATGGCTTCATTTGAAATTCAAAACGTTAGCATGCACGAGAAGTTTCTTGATACAAATCGAAACGGAATGCCCTCTTCCTGCCATTACGCGTCTTCGAAGATGACTCGTAACGCGAAGGTTCGTCTCACAAAAATAATTCTTAAATGAGGAACAACTTGCTAAGATAATATCGATGTAAAACACGTATTCTTTTGAAATTTCGGTTTTTTTTAAAAAAACTTCGCAACTCTCTGCGTTCCGTCAGCTTTCTGAAAGAAAGGAAAGTTAACAATTAAGAGCTTACTAATAGCTGTTAATCCATTCACTGGCAGGCAAATTTAAAGCTTTATATGCCTTACGCGTCAAGATTTAATACAGATGTGTAATCTAGGTTATTATTTTGATAATAAAATTTGACGTTAATTATGTTCTTATAAAAAAAGAATATTTACTATCTTCTTTTGCAATAATTCGCGACTCAAAAGGCTATATACTTTTATCTTTTGAGTGCCAGAACTATCAATGTTGAATTTTTTTTGAATTCTTTCGTCTGCAAATATGTAGAAACCGATAAGGGATGTTTAAATTACTTCGAGTCCTAAAAGATGCTTCTGTGTGTAAAATTAACTAATATGTTTTAAATTTCGATGCCTGTTTTATCATACCTTAATCGTACGCTACAATCTAGCAGAACACAATAAACTATATTGTGCTCTGTTTTACAAGTTTAAGGACGGACTTTCACTTCTGGCTGACAACGCAAGGACCTTCTTTAAGGACTGGACGTCTCACAGCCTATCGCGAAACATTCAGATTCTGTTTTCTTGCTTTTGGATTGCAAGATTTCATTGAGATGTTGGCAGCTTTTACAATTGTTCGTTCAGCACGAGAACTCAGTTTTATTTTAACCGCCTTCTTTGCCATAGTTGGTTCGATTGAATTTAGAAAATCCGAATAAAAATTATTTTGTTATTATTCAACGTATGTACGATAAACACTAATAAGCAGAACTTCTGTTTTATGTCAATTATTTTTTAAACAAAATTCTTGACGTATCCTTGATTTTCACGCGTCCAAAGGTGACATCTGTAAGTTCTGTAACGGTGTAAAGGTGTGCAATGATCTCCGAGGGAAAAACTCGAACCTCGTAATTGAAAAATACGAAGAGCAAATCGGAGGTGTTCGAAATCTTTGTGATCGTGATACGGTTATGGTTTAGGCTCGCTGGCGACTGGTCCAACATCCCTTCGTGTTGCACCTTGCGGTCTCGCGGGTTCTTTCCATCCGATTCCTGGTAATTCGATACCTGGAAACGATTTCACGTGTCGTATTACGCGTTTACACGGCTGGGCATTCCCTCGCAGCTTGTCATCCAACTTACGTACGTACGTGCAGCTGGGGGTGTCCATGTACCGAGCACGAGATTGTCGTAAAGGCGACCACCTGTCGTGCGCTCCGTGTATATTACACGGACTATTTTCTGTGGTCCGCTTCGTTTTACTATTGCTCAGCTACTTGTTGTCGTAATAGAAAGCGACTACTAGCGAGCTAAACGTTCGTTGGTGATATTTCAATAACCACATGCTAGCGGTCCAGTCACTTTGAATTCGAATATGAAAATAGTTTTATCAACCTAAACTTTTGTATTTACATATTTTTATTTAGTCACAGACGGGCAGTTTTTCGTTCGTTTATGCGAATTAATTCACGCAATATTTTTAAATAATCAAATCGAAAGAAAATATCGACAAGCAGTCAGGGCCTCTCACCCCTAGTTGGAACAGAAAACCGATACAATTCACAATTCACTTCCTACGATAGTTTCAGTTGATTCGCAAGCAGTGCGTTTCTCGTTGAAAGTGGTTTGCCGTCGCGCACATTTCGTCCAGATTCCGATCTTGATTAATTTCAGTTGCCTATTAGTCGACTCAAGGAGCGACCACGGTTAGCATGTATCTTACGTCAGTACTCCCCGTAACAAAAGATGATGATTCGGCTGTTTGGCCGGCTCGCGGATGAAAAGATCAGCAGTTTTGATTTGCCCATGTAAAAAATCGTAAAGTACGATCGTATCGAAGGGTACGTGTACACAATGATCCGTGTAATGTAAACTCATGGTAAAGTCAGACGTTTGTGTCAGTTTCGTCAAATATAGTCGAGTAGTACGCTGTTGAACATTTTTTATTAAATTCATGAAAAATCACATGTCGCAAGCGGTCCACCAATGCTTTCGGATTGAAAATCTTTTTATTTTCGAACAGCCGAAATTCATGTCCCGTTATATGGTGAAAAAAATGCTGCGAGACGATGAAATGGGTGGGTAGTAACAGAATAAATGTGTCCCGTTACACAGCTTGAAAAGCGCAGAGGGAATGCGATGAAGGTAGAGAAGTACTGCGAATAAAGAAGTGGACGCACAGTGCGATATTTCAGCGATCTAGAGAGACAAAACTTACGTTGGTCGAATATTTCGGAAGCTATTTGGTTGTCTACACGCGAAGCTGCTCAAATGAAACGTAATTGGTTGGTGAGTGAAATCACAAACGAGTTACTTATTGGTTAGTAATGATTTTGAACATTTTTAAAGTAAAGTGCAAAGCGTAAAGTGAAATTAGATTCACTTGAAATTACACGAAATCAGATACTTTCGAAATCATGACAGATATTATCGAAATATAATGTTGAATAGAAAATCTTATAGTACCCAATGCCCCGTAACACTTCCTTGATTTAAAAATGTTTTATCGGAGTAATAGTACCAATGAAAAATAGCAATATCATTGTACGCACGTGTATCACGTGTATATTATTTCTGCAAAGCCTCGGATTTTTTTTTAGAGCCCGTTAACTATCAAGCTCCTCTTGCGAGTGACTAATAAAGAGCAGTGCGCTTCTAAATACTCTTCGTTTCAAGAATTCTCTTGCGATATAATAATTTTCACGTTTTTTAATTCGCGTATATTGCTTCCATGTGCATACTTAATATTTTATTATTTTCATCAAACATTTATAATGGGTATTTCGCAAATATTAAAAATGGCAATTGGCTCCTTGCAAGTGCAAAATGAAACGTTACGGTAACTTGGACGAATTAACGTTCAAACTTCATTGGTCACTTCAACACTTCGTTAAACGTAATTGATAGCGTTACTCGACCTAGTTGCACGATTCGATGAGAGAGGTCTGTCTCGTTGACCCAGTGATTCGTACAGTTTCACTCAGCGCGAATTCTATTCGCTGCCCCTTTCGTTATGATAACGATTTTGGCGATATTTCAATTAATGTAAAGTGGAGTGGCGCCGTACCGGTGTGGAAAGACGCTCTTTCTTTTTTTTTTTTTAAGACAGCCTTCGACTCGTGTCAACATACACCCTAACATGTTCCGAATATACGAGCTAACTGCAAGATATCTGGATAGGACAATAGCTCTTTTGTGGGACAAGCAAATAAAATTTTTCGTCGGAATAAACCACGTAACATAGTGTCTTTAAATAGTTGTCAGTATACCTTGAACCGATACGCTTTATTCTAGTATTGCATTAGTTCAGTCATTTTTATGTTTCGTTTAAGGGGCTTGAAACATCAAAAAATGAAAAAAAAAATCACTTTCTAAAAAATTTTTTTTATTAAAATTTAAGCGATTTTAAGCAAGTTTTGGATGTTCCAAGCCCCTTAACACTAACTTATTACGTTACCATTATTGTATTATTTTAAAGTTGATTTTTGTTTTTGATGTTAGGAAATCGTGCTTGGGCCTTGGGTCAAGAAATGACCAATCCACAGACCCTTCTTGTTAAACGCATATATTGATTAACAGAAAATAATAGTCCAACGTCTTATAGAGAAGGTAAAGTGTGTATACATATACAACTTTGAGAAAATGTAAAAGCAGTTGAAGAAATGAATTTTCCAATTTGCACGTGGCACACACAAGAAGAAAATCAGGAAAGAACGTACGATACGTACAGTTTTAGACGATTGTAATTCTTGAATTAAAATTTAGACTGACACGGTTATGTAACATAAACATTGACTCTAGATAAATATTTCTGCATACGTCTTTTTCCTGCGTCAACGAATGGAAATAATTATTAAATTTATTCAGAGTACTTATCGACATGCGATGCTGTTGCCATAATGTATATTACAATTGGAAAATTCAATTTTGAATATTTATTTGCAATTGCAGTGATTGTCTCCATATTGGGTTATCGTAAATAAACCAAAGACTAAATGTACACGTACCTACGTGGCCGGTAACCCTGAACAGGTTTGAATTCTTTGCATTCCTTGACAGCATAAATAAAGAATGAAGTGGTATAATCAAGGCAACATTAAATATGTATTTACGTGTTTTGTATACAATTTACATGCCTTTCGAATGTCATCTACGAAACTCAACGTTCACGTGGCCATTGGTACTGTTGGAATAACGCCAGCAGTAAATTGTTAAATCGATTGATAACGACTGGTTCGATTGAGATAGCCGCAAATAGTTTACGGCCTTCCCGGTAGTAGATAACTTAATTTCTTCCTATGTACGCTATCAATTTGCGAGACATTGTAATTTAAGTTGTTGCGTGTAACGCAAGTTCTATCTAAATAACCCAAGTACCTCGTTAAATGGACGCTCTATTCAATAAACCTTTACGGCAATCGATCGCAACCCTCGCCAATTTTAACAACTTTCAACGCTCGCCTAGTGTATAGGTTTGCTGTTTAGACCCTCGTATAAATGGAAATTTAATAATATCCACAAATTGGCACTCGTGTATCGTATTCACGTTTCTGTTCGGTATATAATACGAACGTAAATGTTTTAGAGAACTGTTCAATTTTAGTACTTTCCACATTAGAATTTCGATATAACACCGAACGAATATGTTTTTAGTCTGTGTAATTTGAGATTTTATTGAGGTTTAATACACTGACAACCACTAACGTTATGTTCTTTCACCGTCTCTGATGGTAATATTTATTACGTGTTCAAACAATATTGAAGTTAGAATAATTAGCAATTCTGATTCACTTTAACACAAACTTTCGTTAATATTTAAATAATATTTTAATAGTATACTTTAATCAATTACTCTATGTCATTGATAACTCGATATCAAAGAAAGGAAATACTTCTTTAATAATAAGAACAATAAAACATCGTTCGTGAAGCATTATTGCAATTTAAAAATATACGAACACGTAGCTCACCAAGAACCGATAAACATTTTTCAATCGCGCAATAAATAGAAATACTTAAAAAAAACCTGAATATCCGTTACATCAAATTCACACAATAGACGCAAGTGTGATATTTATGCAGCAAAGAGCAGCGGGATTACATATAAATGTAAATTAAACAAAAAGTGGACGTACGACATGTCTGCTGGAAGTCTACCAAGCCGTTAATCCGTTTCAGCTTGTATTATCGAACCATAAACGGCGACTATAAAATTAATCCCAGCCTGAATCATTCGATATTTTACAGAACGATAAAATAATTCAAGCTCAATTATCGCTGACCGCGAGCAATATTTCGGCATAATGAGCGTTTTACCACCATTATCCACTTATCTCGTTCGACGTTTTAATTGGAAAAAAAGATTGGTCGCAGGCGTACGTGTGTACATATGTTCGATCGTTTCTCATTCTTTTATTTTTCTTCCTGAAATGCACCCGAGGTCCCGAAGGGAGTTAACAAGCGTTCAAAACGCACTTGCACCGGGAGATAGCTTGTATCGCCGCGGTCCGGCGTGGCGTGCGCATTATGCATGCACGTAATGCATGCATGCACCGCAACGAGGCTACTCGTAATTTCGGATTATGGGAACCGGTGCGCGTAGAAGGTGAATCACGGATAGCCACGGATGAGAAAAAGCGCAGCGACGCTGCATCCTTTGAAGAAAGAAACGCGACGCGTCTCTGATTAAAAATTGCTAAGACGCGAGCGTTCCCTGTCTTCAGATTACTGTTGAACAACAAGCATCGAAATAGCGCCGTGGCAAACAGAATTCAACTTAGAAACCGGCATACACGAAAGGAGCGAAAACGTCAAGTGTTTTTCGTGATTGTTCTCTTTGCACAAAAAAATGATTTACTTAATTTTTTAGTAACACTGAAAATCCAAACATTTTTTCAGGTTGAAAATCTTTTTATCTTCGAACAGTCGGAATTCATGTCCCGTTATATGGTGGAAAATGCTGCGAAGCGACGAAATGTGTGGGTGTTGTAACTCGTGGGCGTTGAAATTGTGGGCTGTTATAATTTCCACCCTGTATATTATCGGATTCTGAAGAACGTTACAAGAATTATCCAGTGGATATTACAGAACAAAATTCGTGTTGCACGGAGTCGTTGGTACGATGGTCGACTAACGAAAACTGTGTTCGATATTTTTCAATACAAATTTTTTTGAGATGTACTTCAAGGTTTATATATTTACGTATTCAAGTGTAAATTTTGTACGCTACATCGGTTTCGTGTTAAAAATTATTTAAAATTATTCTGTTTTTGGAGGCGAGGAGTATTTGTATTCTTTAACATTTTGGCACTGCCCAATTGTCGTTGTCCGACTTAAGCAATTATGCGTGGGAAGTTCCTGGTTTTGCGTTATCGCGTAACGCGTTCGTTGTTATTTGTCGTTTCGATGCCGCGAATGGCTCGTAGGTGGAACACTCCCACTGAGAAAGGCAATCCTTTTATCGATACCGCGAGAAAGGCAATGAAATGTATGCCCGTTGACCGTTGTTACGATCAGTGTCGGTATCGGACCGATCGCACTCTGAAATAAATCTTGATCGATGCCCTTTTAACCCTCTGTTGCATGAACTATATTCAACCTTTCAAGTAAATTTATTTGAGAATGAATTTAGTTCAATTTTTGTGAGCACGTCGCGAAGATTTTATTTTGATATAAAGATCCGCAATCTAACGATTAGTGATCGATCATTGATTCGCAAAAAGGTGTCGCGACCTATGTTCTTTTCGCTTACTGTTTTTCGTTTGTTTAATTTGCTACTTGCGCTGCCTCTTCTCATGTATGTACATAGTCCTCGGCACGTCGGCGTCGAGTCCGTTTGTTCGCGTGTTTCACACTAATTATGTTATATTCTATTTCTTACATTAAATAGTAATTATAAGTTATCAACGTATGTTTATTTCACGCAAAACCCAACGAAAACCTTCGTATTTCCACAAAAACGTTTTATAGAAATATTCAAGCGATCAATCTATTTTTATAGGAACATGTAATTTCGAACTTCTCTGCACGATAATTTACGAGGTCTCTCTAAATACATTTAATTCACTCGAGTGCCGAGAAGACGGCGAGTAATAGATTTATGAAAGCGCGTTCTTAAATTAGCGTCACGAATGAAGTAATTAATTATACGGTGAATTTGTGGGGTATCCACCATCAATTAGTCACATGAATTTAAATTTGGCATTAGACCAGAAGTAGCGACATTCATTTTTCAATGAATAACTTGCATAATGTTATTAAATATATATATATATATATATATATATTTAATACGACGCGACGTGCCTACAAAAATTGAACTAAATTAATTTTCAAATAAATTTACTTGAAGGGTTGAATATAGTTCATGCAACAGATGGTATATATATATATATATATTACAATATATATATAATAATATACTATATTATATTAGGTATATATATATACCTAATATATATAATATAATAATATAATATATATATATATTTAATATGATATTTAATATATGTAATATATAAATATACATTCAATATTTAATAACCTTATGCAACTTATTAATTGAAAAAGGGATATGCTACTTCTACTTTAATGCCAAAAATGTCATGACTAATTTAATATATACATATATATTAAAGTGACATGTTTGATTATACGGAAACGTATATTTTAATATTACAAAAGAATCAATCATATCGTTATAAGATTTACGTTTCATTTTTGTCGAATCAAAAAAGAGTGACGTTTTACCAGTTAAAAATTTAGCCATAGAAATCTTTCCAATTTTTCAGTTCACACCATGCGCCATTGGTATCATTATTTTTTTTTTATTAAAGTACTGTAGAAATTATTCGACCGCGAAGTCAGTATTTCAGTCGTGATACGCACAAACGTTTAAGGACCAACCCTTTTCCAGCCAAGGATAGCGTGAAGTGTAATTACATCATAACTCAGAAAACAAGTTAATAAGGAAATTACACCGCACGAGGGAAACTTAAATCGTTCCTTAAGGAAGGTAGTAGTTTGTCTCTCGTTCCCAACACGAATTCAGGATTTTCTTCCACTTCGCGACGAGACTTCCTTGTTGCGTTTTGCATTGTCAAGGGTCAAGGTTCGTTTCTCTGCTTGAAAGATCTCGACGATTAAATACCGCAAGACAATCGCGAGTTCAGGTTATCTTGACCGAAGTCGTGTACCGGGTGGCACGTAAATAAGTGGAATCTCAAATTGTGTTACGTAATACATTTGCATGCATAGTACCGAAATATAGTAATAATTGATACAAATGATAACAGTGAAGAGCTCCTGTCACAGGAAAAAATATAAATAAACTATTGTATATATATAAAGAACTAACGATGACTCTAATGTCTCTACACTAATGTAAATAAATTTTGATTTTATGTGCAAGAAATTTTGGAAAGTATATTTTAATATATTAGAAAAAGGTAATATTTATAGTAGCTTCTACTCGCTATGGGTACTTTCGAAATTCTTCATTTTAATTTTCGTTTAAAGAAGTGCTATTACGTAATACTTCCATCAATGGAGTATCATTTTTATTATACTTACACACCAAAAAATGGACCCATCTGTCATCGACTTACCTGAAACAAAAGTAAAAATACCGATTAGAATAAATACAAGATTCGCGCGATCTAAAATAATAAAACATATATAAAATAATAAGTAATTGTATGAAAACATAAAATAATAAATATAATACAGTTGAAAATGTTGCGATACAGTGGTGTGTGTCTACTGCCTACATATAATGTTATTGTACCTACAACTATTACAAATCATATATACAGGTTAAACTTAATTCTGCAATTAAATTCGTATCTCTTTTATTAGTATATAATTTCTAATAATCGCCGAAAAAGGACTGAAAAGACAAAAAAAAAAATTTCATGGTAAATACACACTATTTCGAAATTCATAAAATCATTTCACTGAAACCAAATAACGTACTCAGTGAAAAAATGAGCAGAATGAACGAACGATTGAATTTCTACTTTCGATTAAATTTTTCGAACCAATATGGAATAAAAAACAATCGTCGCATCAATCACCTTTCGCTTATTCACTACGTCCGATCGATTAATCCAGCGTAGAAGATTAAATCCTCGATAATATCTTTATCGAGGGATTTGTGTTAGTGGAAGAAATGCAATAAGTAGACGCTTTAATAAACGGCAAGTGCTTACATAGATGGTTTTCAAGATCGACGATTAGAGAACAAGTCCACCTGTAAATTACCTGGGTTTTCCGTTTCGCAGGGAATCGTTGATAATGCAATTAATCGTCAGCTGGAATTCAACGGTTATCTGTGTTTATTTAAAAAAAAAGGAAAAAAGAAAGGAACGGAAAAGGAAGAAAAATACTTTGAACGCGACGCGCGTTGGCACGGCACGGTGTTTAATTGCTCACACTTAATTACGTTTGCTCGTCGCGGGCTCGGTGGCTCGATGGGAAATATTGCGATCTTCGACACCATGAGATACACACGTGGAATTATTTATGCGACGCGTATCCGGTTAATTCATGTTTTTACTCTTAGTATCCGCGTCGCGATTGAAAAGAAGACGCAGAGATTGAAAGTGAGCCTCGGCACGGGTTTATAAGTAACTGCAAAAGAATTGGACGCCGGTGAAAAATTTGCAACGTTTATTAATCCGTAGGCATGAAGGAACGCGTGGTGGAATATGCTAGCGTACCGATTTTCAGAAACTTTGAACGATGATACCGAAATCCAGAATTCTAAAGTGAAGGGCATTTTTCTGTGAAAATTCTCGAGAACCTAAATGATTTTGTACTTATTCCATTGCATTACAATTATATAAAATCATAACATGCATTTTCAATTCAAAATGTATGACAAAATTCAATAAAATATGTTTTTTCGTAAAATATATGTTCCAAAGTGTCAGATTCTTTTCGATATTTCCATGTACAAATATAAGAAAATCGGGCAAAAAAAAAAAAGTTTATACAAGAGATCTTACACATTCTTATATGAATAACGCGCTCATTTTTAGAACTGATCATGCATTCTATATTTCACTTACTTCAGTTGGTTAGAGTATGTTTAAGTTATTAACACGTTGAACGCCGCGTCACCCAGACACGGGTGACGGAGCTTTTTTCGCTAAGGAACTTCAACAAATGATTTCAAGGGCTAAGTGTCGATGGAAAATGATCTGGATAGAATTCGTCGAATTTTGACGGGAATACAAAAATGAGTAATACGACAAATGTTAGATTCTACAATTTCTAATTGTCTCGAGACAAAATTTTAGTTCTGTAAACATTTCCATGTGAATCCATGGCAGTAAACGCGTTAAACCAATGGGAAAGTCATGGAAAATTATTTCTAAGATAATCAGTTATTTCTCCAATCGGTGCTCCAGAACATCACATTTAAATAGTACTGTACGCTCAGTATACTAGTTCCACTCTAGAAGAGCGTCATAAACCGCAATTTTCTCTCACATTGTGGCCACATTTCCTGTTCCATATCGTTTCTTTTTCTCTCTGTGTACTATTTACCTGCATATCGTCACGCCTGCTCAAGATAGTCAACCGCTTAGAACACGACGAATAGGGTTGATCTACTCGAGATGTACTCGAGACCTACAATTTCTATAGTAAACAATGCTCAGCCAACTTGTAAAGAAACCATATTTAAACTTGAAAGTTACTACGCAAATTGAGGTTCATTAAAACACCTTTCATGAATAAAGATTCATCTTTAACCCTTTGACTGCGAAGGACATTGTATATACGTACGCTCTCGACAAATAGGCTCAGGGAAATGTTTGTATCGGTTGAATACATTTTTTTAAGATATCAGCTTATAAGGGATGACGAGATAAAACTTCGATATTTACAGTTTATTCGTAGAATGCTTAGTTTTAGAAATAACAATCGAAAAGTTAGAAGTTCGTTGGAAAAATTGAATTTCAGGAAAAAGGTTTTCTAAGTTTTTAATTTTTATCTCTGAAACTAAACGTCACACGAATAAACAATAAATATGAAAAAGTTTCGTTTTGTTATACTCTATAAGGTGATATTTTTAAAAAATTCAATTGTCGTTTTTCTCTTTTAGAAAACACCAATAGGGACGAAGAAGAAAATTATATTATCAATAAAGAGGAGAATCAGAACTGGAATAACATACTGCGCAACGAAGAATATTTACTGTAGGACTTTTTAAAAATATAGAAATATAATTAAAATTAGAAATAAATAACGTACAATTAAACCACGCGCGCAAAATCCACGCTTCGTCAAGCATATTGTACCCTGCGACGCTATTACTGTTCAATGAAGCATAAGCTCTACGTATACGACGTACACATTCTATGTTCACAGTTTAATCACAAGTAATTTCTTACTTCGATTACATTTTTATTTTCAGCGATCAAGCAATCCTTTCAATTATTATTTATACCATCTTACGCGCCTGCCTTCATCTCGCTGCCTCGTATCAACGTATTTTTCGTTTCCATCGCGTTCGTCTGCTCTGCCCCATGGTAAACCGCGATAAGAAAATCTCAAAGCGTACACTGTCCACGGCTAACAGCATCCTCTTAAGTCTCACGTGTGCGTTACCCAGCACGTACCTTGGGAGGGCGCACACATACCACGTAGCGATGTGCAAGCCTCTGGTACGCTCACGTATGCAGATAATATCCAGTCGTGGTATCCGGTGGTGTATCTACATTTTGTTTGCCCCGCACGCACCTGGATTAGAGCGCCACAGCGCTCGCCTGGCGTTACACCTGTTATTGAATAATAACACGTGCGGTCCATCCCGATCCTGGCAGGACCTACGGAAACCTAGGATAGGTCGTTACGTGCACGAGCGGACAGTGGGAAACGCGAAATCTCGAACAGCCGTGAAAAGAAGAACAGGGGGGTTTCTAGTCGTGTTGGATTCCAAGTTACCGGCTAGGAAACGAAACGGTGGTTTTCCGTGATCTTTGCTCCTTTCCGGGATTACAGATCGCCAGGAAAGGCTGCGGACTATTCGCACGAGGAATTCGATCGCGGTTGGATTGCGTCAAGAGCGACAGAGTATAATGTATTCCTGGCTACCTGGCGGATACATGATCGATGCGCTGGCTTCGCACGATATTCATCACAATGCTGGTGCTTGTTTCGTTTTGATTAGATTTACGTTTAGAGAATTGAATCTTCTTGTTTCTTTTTTATAAAGACGTTCTTATCCCAGACCAAGGCTTCTTAAAATGTTTTCATTGGGGCCCCCTTTTATGATCGTGACTTTTTTCGCAGGCCAAAAAAATATAAAACAAAGATATGCAAATATTTCGTGATGATTTATTGATTAGGTAACAGTATACATAAATATCCAAAAGTATAGTTTTAGAATTTGTTTAGAAACATACGAAAGTATGAAGTTACAAAGCTGCATAGAAAATTGTAAAATTGTATTCATCGTAGTTAGAAGAATTATATACGTTTCGTTAAGTGACACCATTCGGATGCTCGATTATTCGAATAATCCCAGTCCTAGTGACCACTTAAACTCCTGACGTAAATTTTTATTGAAATTCTCCTGTCACGTTTCGTCTGTCATGTATTATCCTGAAAGTGCTATCGATTTAGACCGAAGCAACGATGTAAAATAACCCATTTATCGAGCAATAAAAATCGACACTAATCTCATCCTCGTCAGAAATCGATACAATCAGGGATTAGATTGAATTCCGTTTAAACCGGAGCAAAGAAAGAAAAGATATAAACAGCATTATTTCAAGTGTTAGATAAAGATGTACACAGACAGAAAACGAGGGTACGGTTTTAATGGCTGAAATAGGTGGCTAAAGTATCGGCCCTTTGCAACATCAGAATGAAAAAATAGATTTACAGGTATGCAGGTACCGTTAGCGACTTCTAGCCTTCGCTCTCTGTCTTCGATCACGACCATTGTATTACGTGGTCTGGGTACATTGCGCCCTGGACGATGGAAGAATAAACACGGCGATTAAGATATATTAAGACGCGTTTGGCTTCTACGGGGAATTTAAGTAACGTTATTAGTGGTGAAATTTACCGCACGATCGGTACGCCAGATACGAAATAACACGCGTGCCTCCATTCATTCTTTTCTCGAGGGAAAAGTGCGCAACACGCCCCGGCGAAAGAGATAAAACGAGAACACGCGACTCGCAGAGCTACACGATTTCTCCCGCTTAATCGAAACTGATTTACATAATTACAAATGTCAGCGCTGTGGTACGAATCGAGGAGTAACCTGCGTTACGTGAAACAGAATGGAAAATGAGAGGATTCGGCTCAGCGGAGTGATCAACACGCCATTGATAAATCATGTGGTTACGATTCCGTTTGAAAGTATTCTCGACTACTTTCGAATAGGAAACTACTTTTTCTTCTTCGATGTGTAGTCATAAACTTTCGTCCCTGAAAATATGACGCATGTATGTTCGTTTCGATTATCGTGGTGAATATGTTCGAGACCAGGACGTAATTTTTGTAGTAAACACGTACCGTAACGATCAATTTAGTTACTACCAAACAGAATCCATTTAATTTATACATTTCACATAAAGTATCAGGATGTCCGAAAAGTTTCTTTCGCTTCGTTAACAAGTAATACGTGCACGATATTTTATGTTTCGTGTCACATTACTGAATTGTGCACGATTCATTTTGCTGCCTTACTGTCACAACATGAATATCTATGAAATTAGATTGTCTATTTATAGAAACACGACTACATCAAATAATTGAGCGCAACTCGCGAAAGAAACTTTCGGGACAACCTGAATCAGGGAAATACATCATTTCTTTCTTTTTCCTTTCCCCGCAATTGTATTTCGTATTTTAATTATCAATTGAAGTTCATGAAAGTGTTTAAATCGTTGTACGTCTGTAACGACCACTCCTGCCATCCGTGACCCATCCGAAAGGGCCCTGACACGCCGAATTGCAAAACGGGAACCAAGAGCAGAGGAGAGGGGCAAAACGGCGGAAGGAAATTCGCCTTCTCGTGTTTGGCCGGACACGACTGCCGGAGATACCGCGAGATATATACCTACACGGTGCCTGTCGAGCAGTTCAAAGCGGCCGCGACCGAGTTGCGTTGCATCGCCGCAGGCCCATTGCATCGCTGCAACGCCTCGCGCGATGCATTGTATCCTGCAAGCGTGCCGCTCGCCAGGAAAACGAGCCGGGCCTGCGAGGAACCTCCGAGCGCCTCGTTTCTTCCTTCTTTTTCCCTTGCCTCGTTGCACGACTTTCGTGCAAGCCATCCGCGCCCCTTTCTTTCTCATCCTTGTTGTCCGTTCAACACTTTTTACATACAAGTCATTCTTTTACAAGTAGCGGCGATCGACGACGCTTATTTTCCCCTGATTCGTCTGTCAGCCGATCACTGTTGAGGGCAGTTCGTTAGTTTTACAAATGAATCGTTTTCCGGAAGGACTTTCGGATTAATAGGTTTTAGAGAATCTTTTCTTTTCCGACGATACTCGTCCTGGAAGATTCATTTTCAACCTCTTGAAGGATGTGTTTCAAACGGATTTCTATTTATCTAATTCTAATTACTTATCTAATTCTATTTCTATTCTATTTCTATTCTATTTCTATTCTATTTCTACTTCTAATTCTATTTATCTAAGATTAGGAAATTCTTTTTAACGTACAAGTATACTGTTATTGTATTTTAACGTGGTACACTTTTTAATCGTAGGTAACGACAATTTTGTGTCGTTATACCTGAAAAGGTTAAAATATGTTCTGGAACTTTCTAAAAGCCATGGTTCAAACAGAATTTGTTGTAATATATTCTGATATAGATTCGTAATGCAGACTCGCGTAGAAGAATCATTATTTTACACATAATACATAATACACAAGTAACACCTGTCACTGCTCGAAGCGATACACACGCGAGCAATATCGATTCAATTGAATTGCTAATGTGCCAACTAATTTCGAGTCGACGTCTCCAGCGAAAGCAAGATAAATTGCATTTTCCCTGGGTCAACCGCGCATTAACGTAACAGCTAATCATCTACCGTGTGAAAACGGCTACTGCCTCGTGAAAACAGCTGTTATCATGAGATTGCAGACGATATATCAAATTGGAAATTATTGCCCTGTATTTTACTAGAACGTCAAATTTCAATACCAGAATACTTTGTCACGGTATGACACGTCCAACATTGGAAATGAGTGCTATCATACTTTTCTTCTGTTGGTTATAGGAATAAATTCAATTCCTAAGAATAGAATTATTGATTCATTTCTTTTTTAAATTGGTCTCTTAGAAGATTAAATAATTAATTTACTCGACCGACTAAACGTTGTTCTTTTGCTTCGAAGTAATTTCTTCATTCAATAAACGCCACGTGCCTGCAATTTATCGCTATTTAGATGTTTTTCGCGACGATTAGTCATATCATTAGTCGGAGATTAGTGCAACTATTTTCTGATATTTTGAACCACTCAAGGAATATTTTTATTTGCGAAACATATTATTTGTCAAACTTGATAGAAAAAATATCAGACTTATTCGTTATACAAAATTTGGATTTATAATAGCCGATATACGATAGCTAACGTTTACATAGACCTTTACTCCAAAAAGACGTCAGTGAATAACATTCTACATTGCCAGTAAATGTCACTGTAATATTATTAATATAATTCCATTTATCAGATTCCAAATAACTCGAGGCATGTACCTACAGAATATACGTCTATCGGTAATCAATGTTATAAACGTTTAGCGTTTCTAACGTTATTCAATTTCTTCTACATGCCTATTCGCGAAGAGATGAATGTCCCACTTTCACGGGATATCCTGTATAAGCAGTCCGAGGGTCCCAACTATTGTACATGCGTTATTCCATTTCTGTTCATGCTATTGTATAAATGATGTTTTTTCTCTTTCTAGAGGCTAGGAACTAGACACTTCGTTCGCACTTTCGAACCTGTGCAGCTAAATCAGATTGAGCGTAAAATAGTCTATCTGTCACGCCCAACTGTCATTGTTACACGATAACTCAACGTATACAATGGAAAAGTGTTAAAGACAGCGCTATGAATTAGGTTCAAGACACGAACATGATTTCTCTGGAGTTGTTAAATGTTTACGAATGATTGCACATGAATCGCACGAATGTTGGTCCTACAATTCTGATCCAATCGTAACCGAATATAGTAGTTAACTATTGGTTTCTACGAGATACGATGAATCGAAATAACATTATACATAGAAATGAAGGATTACTAGTTTAAAGCACGTATCAAGCTCGTTTTCAAAGATTTCTGGATGCTTTGGACTGGTAAATCATAACTGTCGTTTACTATTTTAATACGCACGTAACGAAGTTATTCCGATCCGTTTGCTTTCACTAACGAAGAAACTCCTTTATGACAGGGAGCAGTATAGGTAGTAAGAAGTCGTTTTATTATTTAATAAGCAGAGTATTTGCTGCTTCGGTGCCTTGTTGTCTTATATCTGATATACGTATCGCATCTGCGGTTATTTAACTCGGAATTGTGAAATTAAATGTATGCGAACATTAAGAATAGTTTGAATGTTAAACGTAATTACAGTCTCAAAATTACGAAATATGTTTCGAAATATCAGCGTTGTAAATATGTATCGCATAAAGTAAACAAAATTTCCATAATTCTTTCATAACCAGGAATTTCAGAACTGCGAATATGTCAAGAAATAGGTTATAGCATAGACAAGCCTCGTTTCATTGTTGCCCCATTTCGGACTGGATGTATCGTTTGGATAAACAGCCCGAATAAATCGAGACCTGGGGAAGAAAAATGAAAAGAAAGAATTTTGAATGGACTCTTGTAGTTTCTTCGTGTTTTCGTTATACGTTTGTCACTCGTCAGTTAATGCAACTATCGCTACCAAACATCGACGCTAACGATGGCGACAACAAAAACTTTTGATACAAAGAGCGAGGCTCCATCATTTTCCTAAAACGAGAATAACGCCTGTAAGAATGAAACACGTCAACGCAAATTATAAACAAACGACCGGTCATTCCTCCGAATTCGTTTACGAGCGCCTGCGTTCGCACGCACCAAGGCCAAGGCACTTGCCAAAAAACCAAAACATAGCAACGGCACGCGGTTCGAACCTCCGCGTCGCGCTAGTTCGTTGACCCCGATTTAAATGATCGTCGATGAACTCGTACCATTACAAACCGAAGTACGTACATCATTTTCGACCGAGCGTAAGAGAATTACCTCAGAGAATTTTGCCCATCTTTGGTTGGAAGCGTACCGCGGAAGCGACCGACAATCTCGGCAGTTCTGCGGAGTGTTTCCGAGACTTCTGACAAATCTGCGTGTCCCGGGCGCGCGAGGAGAAAGCAACGAGCACCGGCGCCGTCGCTCGACTGGTTAATCAAGCCGTAAATCACATTTTCACAAGAGTCCCGTTGTACCTGTTGCGCGGGGCGCCCTTCTCGCTGAAAAGGTTACGGGAGGAAGCGATGAAATACTGCGTGCAAGGATCTCGCGCGCGAGAAACGCGGCCGGGAACGGAACAAGAGGAGAGGCCGGACACCTTTGATGTGTGCGTGCAAGGTTTGAGTAAACCGGCGATGAGTTACAACGTGAAATAAGAGTAAATAAAGGTGGCATAGCCAGGGTGAAGGGTTCGAGGTAGTGGTATTATCGTTGTAAATTACTTTTATCGTAGGTGCTGGCACGTTTGACGGGCTTGACGTGTATCGTCAGTAAGAATGCGGAGGGATTGAATTATTCAAAGGTGTTTGAAATGTACCTCGGATGGGAGTACCGTTGGGAAATCACGTTATTGATAACAGAGGTCGAACCAAATTTTATTCGAACGCAGCGAGACCTTGGTTAACCGGGATTATTGAGACAGAAACGGCTCGGATAAATCGAGACCTGGGGAAGAAATATGGAAAGAAATATGGAAAGAAAGAATTTCGAATGGACTCTTGTAGTTTCTTCGTGTTTTCGTTATACGTTTGTCATTTGTCAGTTAATGCAACTATCGCTACCAAACGTTGACGCTAATTATGGCGAGAAGAAAAACTCTGATACAAAGAGCGAAGTTTCATCATTTTACTGAAACGAAAAAAAAATGAAACGGTGAATAAATTTTTATTTTGCTGGAATATTTATTATTATACTATAATTTGCTGTATTTCATTGTGTATCTATATCAAGAATTGCGTTTCATCTTGCTTAATTATAGAGAATAATCCATCATCATACAGCATTACACATGGTCCATAGACCAAATTATTCTGCTGTATTTTGCTGGAACGTTTTGTATTAGACTATAATTTGCTGTGTCATACCGTGTATCCATATCAAGAATTACGTCCTATCTTGCTGCATTATGCTACGAGGCTACGTGTAAAGCTGTATGATGGCGGAGCGTTCTGTATTTTGCAATATTCTGCTGTATTTTGTTGGAATGTTTTGTGTTAGACTTAGTAATTAGTAATTAGTAAAATCATGGAAAATGTTGTAATTCAAGGACTTTTACGTCGCCACTGGAAGCAAGAGTTTCAAAAGAACTGAAAGCAGCGAAGAAAATATTGTATTCGGTATGTTTAAACTCTTGCTTCCAGTAGCGACATAAAAGTACTCGAATCTCGAGATTTACCATGACTTTACTAAAACGAACAAAAATTAAACGATCAATAAATTAACGTAGCTGAACGTAGCTGATAATTAAATATGAACGCGTTTCTCGAAAGCTACGAAATGATAGGTAACGCTTGCGTATAAACTAATATTAATGACTTGAAAAAATTGCATAACTCGAAACAACGTGAAAAAACTCACGAAGTTTTGGTTCGCTCTGAATGTCTTTCAAACCACACGTTTAATCGATCATGGTAGAAATGGATAGAAATAAATGTCGGTTGGTTTAGCGTCGAACCCTACAACAGTATTCAGGTATTCGTGTCCTGTCGCTTTCGATAAACGTCGCAGCATAAATTCCTAAACAACGACCGATCATTGCTACATGCTTGTATCGGCATCCTAGATCGTCGTCGATCGGAATGCTAATAAAGGTTTGCACGCAGTGCGCTAATAAAGAGCGCGTTATAAGGCCTTCCTCGAAGGCCGGTTCACGTGGACGGGCCACCCTTCGTGTGCCTGGCCACGCACGATTATGGATCTTCACGCGCAATTCGCACAGCCTACGTACTCCTATCCGTAGCCCTGTGATTCAATCCACGGCGACACCGATGCTTTTCTCGCGCGATCCACAATTATCGATCTAAGCATAGTTCCGCGCGTACTAAGCCATCACCTTGAATAATGATCGCGTTCTCTACAGGGGTTTTCGTGAACGTTCAACGGCTCGGCGCCGGTCTTCGCGACGAGGAAGCAGTTGAAAGTGATGTCTGCATCGCACTACGTGTGTTCCTTTGTGCGTAGAAATTATTAATTACCTTTGAGTAGGTTTATCTTTGACGGTGCAGCTTGTGCCATCATTTTTCATAACAGATTCTCGAGCTTCTATCGTTCAACTTAACGGTAAAACTTACTATGAGGAAGTCTCTGCTAGTGGTTTCGTATTACTTACTTTAAACATTGGTACGATGGACACGAGTACATGTTTAGCTGGAAGTTAATGTTATGCTCCCACCGAATATTATTTTAACCTATTTAGGGATATCGACACGCATGTGTACGTTTGCTTTTAGATAAAAAGCTTACGGTCGCAATACCTTTTTGGGTTTAAAAATATATCGCATTAAAGCGAGACAGCATAATTCTATGTGCAGCAATTACAATACAGCAATTACAATACAGCAATTACGTATCGACTATTATGCTGTTAATGATGTTTGGTATTCAGTGTATGATTAATAGAAATACTTTTATGATTGTCAGTGTGCTTCCATTTTTATTGTATTAGACTGTAATTTCTTCAAAAATGTTGACACCAACTGAAATCCTAATTATTACAATGTATACTTTTATCGACAAGGATCTCGTGGCATTAATCATGCAAGATGGCTTGAAAAAATGGTCTGTACTATTTAAAATTGTTCTAACGCGACGTTCACAGTAACAGTTATATCCTTATTCCTGTCTGAATCCACGCCTACACTATTTCGTTTGGAAACGGAATCGCTCCGACTAAATAGTTTTGCAATTTTAATACGCTAAAGCAACCACGACGCATTTAATTATAGATCTTCCTACAGTAACTGCACCAGTACGTCGGCGTCGTACCGTACTCTATCACGCAGTACAAATAACAGCATCAATTTCAATATCTATTACAAGATAACATCTCCGCTGTCCAAGAAGATAGATGGAAGACTTTGTATTCTACTATACAATTTCTAGTATCTGTTACGTGACAGCAACTCAAAGACATACGAGCGAATGTGGTTGATTAGAAACTTATCTTCTCAGTTATAGAAATGTGTTATACAAATTCAAAGGGAAAGCTAGTGCTGTATTTATGACCTAGAGCACAGACATCGTACGTCCATTTTTAATATTTCCGAGAAAAACAAGTTTCACGATTTAACGACACTTTGAAATTGAAGAAATAATTTCAGCATTTTATCAAGCACTAAATAATTATTTTACATATAAAAGCCGTACGAATATTCTGACACGATGAACAAAAATAATTTTCATGTCAAATTTACACAGCAGAGGAGGGTGTGGTATTTACGTGAAATAACGAAACTGCAAAAATATATTTGTAACATGGAAAAATGTATATTTTAGAAAAATTGAATGGACAATATATGTGTGTTGTAACGTTGATGTCACGCAATAAAAACAATTGCAATCACATTGATATTCAGCATAAAGTGGTACTCCAGAAACACAACCCAAGAGAGTAAAAAACATAACAGACTATTAAATTCTAGAAAAAGAACAGAAACAGTTTTAACCTATTCATGTACAGTAATCCCAAAAGTAAGACAGTTTGCTAATTATACAATAAGAAATGTTAAGATAAACAGTACTTTGATATAACATTTTATTTGTAAAACAAAAGTAAAATATGCATGGCCGAGTCCACTCGTGTTAGAAGTTAGAAGAATCTGACTACTTTATGGATCAAATTTATTTCGAGGGCCTAACTTTTCGTCTTCTTCCAGAAAATTATTATCAGATGCACGCGATAGATGTAAAAGTATCGATAGCAATCGATGGTATCGTTGCATCGATCCAAATGGAAAATTTAATGAATATCGGCTAAGAGGGACGGGCGTCAATTAAAAGACGCGTTATGAGGATCAAGATTCACGTCAGGGCCACCCTGGACGAGCATTTCCACGCACGATCACGGAGGATCGAGTTCAGCCCGATTATGTTATACGTTCTTGTGATTGATACCGGTCATTAACCGCATTCGTGATGTAATTAATGGGAATTCTTGGCGGTGTGCATGCAACGCGACCAAAAAGCTACTAAAGTAATGACACAGCGTAAAAATATTTTAATAACAACGACGTTAGCGGTTGCCGAGGATCTAGGAAAGCTTAAAATGGCTTTCGAAGTTACTGTGATATCAATAATGGAAAGCAAAGATATTTCGACAAAAATTTGCCAAACAAATGCTACGAAAAAATTGCTTCGACTTCTTTTTATCTTTCTGTATTAGTCCATCTTCTTATTATTAATATTTCTCTATAAATACGATGAATATAGATAACATCGAATATAATATCAAAATTCGTATTCTTATTCGGTATTATATTCTTTTAATGTCCTCGTCGTTTTTAACTATATGAAAAAAAATGTTTGAATGTTATCATAATGTTTGAAGTTTGTACGATCACGAAGGGTTAATTTTGTACCGCAACGTCGACCTCGAATAATCTTGAATAGAAAAGTCACAACAGTTTAACGAAAACGAGAAGCGAGAGCAGTAAGACTGTACATTTACGTAAATTTCGAATCATACTTTTGGACATGTCTGTCTCGAGATAAGGACCTCAAAATGTTTGAAATAATTCAATTATTACTCGCGATATGCTTAATCCCATCTCTACTCGCAGTTTCACACTATTCCATCGCGAACTTTCGCTACGGCATCACGCACTTTTCTGCGTGCGAATGCACGCGTACATCTGCTGGCACGTTGATATGTCGATATTTTTAGTTTCTCCGTCGTTTTTCAATGGATCGAGGTACGTGCCTACGCAAATGCCTTGCACGGAAACGTTCCTACAACCTTAGCGTTCAGACGTTTCTTCTGGTTGCTTGTTCGATTTCTGCTAATACGGTTCCGTAGTCTTTGCTGAATTTCTCACGCGATATGCAAATAATTAGGGACAATTAATCTTATTGAAACCAATTATATATATATCTATATATATATATAATTGGTATACATAAATATTATATTGTCATTTTTCATATTGCGTCGAGTTATTTGATTTCAACTTTCGATTTTGCGTGTTATTCTATATATACAATAATTGTATATTTAATTTCTAATGAGTTGTACAAAATTACTTAGACGTTACTGTTAACAATCTCCTTTCTGGCTTATAAAAATATGAAACACACACGTAAGTTACAATGTTCATTGAGCACGGAAAATTGTCTAGTAATATATGTCCAAATGCAACAGGTCACGATGTAATTCTAACATTTCAACGAAACAGGGACCGCAATAGATAAAAAACAATCACCGTATAAATTGTTGAAGCAGGAAGGCGTCCTTGTTGCAAGTGCTGTCTGACACGAGAGTCGTTTCACAGAGAAGATGGAATCATATAAACACGGGGTTGGTAAGATTGACCGTCACGGTCGGACGATTCTTTCGTTCGCGATGCTTTCGACGATTGACAAGAAAACGGAAGTAGAACCGAGCGCCCTGTCGTGTTAGGTCGATCAGAGATTCGACCTTCGTCCTCCGCGAAGAAGTTGAGGAGCCTCGGACGCTCATTAACCGAGCGATGTTTCGTCGACGTGCTTTTTCTAGGAGTAAACCGCGCGGCCATAAATTGCAATCAACGTTGGGGGACGCTCTTGCGGTGTTTTATACCTTCAGCGAATTTCGCGACCCCCCACTGACGTAGGAAAAAGCGTAATTAAGGTCTGGTTACCGAAGAGTTTCGTGAGCAACGTGGTACACGCGATTTTCTCCGTCCAGTCACGAGTATTTTCCGTGTTTCCAAGAACTGTATTCTTCGGTCTAACGATCTCCCACTATTCTTATTTATTTTTGCACGCGATAAGCATGCTTTATTGCTTGTATTGTTTGGACTTGATTTATTCAATGCATACGCAAGAACTATTTTAGTATAAAATAAATTAAACGATCGATAAATTAATGTAGCTAAGAATCGAATGTGAAAGATCTTTCGAAAAGTTACAAAACGATACATAACACTTGCGTATAAAGTAATTTTAATGACTTCAAAAAATTGCACGAACTGAAACATCGTAAAAAAACGTACAAACTTTTTATTCGCCCTAATATATATGTTCAATTACATTTTAAATAAAGTACACGTGATTGTAATTAAACATGATCGAATGTGTCCACTACGCCACGTTGACAGGGATATTTTATTATTAACAACAAAACCCGGAAGCCTCTTTTATGAAACCCTTTACTTCATACTCTTTCCACGTGCCGCCTGCTCATATATTTTTCTCGAAATCTCTGTATACACGCCATGTTTTACTTTGCTTTCTCGCGCAATTTCAATAAGAATACTTCAAGATAATCTGCATTTTCACCAAATTTCCGTCAGCATAAATTTATTCTACATACATAACCACCAACAAAACTTGCTAGACTTACGATGTCCCCTCATAGGGGACATCCGAGTGCGAAGAGTTAAATGCTGAGTGTGCAAATATTATTTTATCCCACAGTATATTTAGCCATATCGATCTCGAATTCTGTTATATATCGTGTATAAAAGGCATACTGATAAATATAAACGGAAAATACACGACACGGAATTTGTACAGTGACACGATACAAGCTCGCATAAATTAGCGAGCACGAATCCCACTCTTTACCCCGCGTTTATTAGTCTCTCACTCACCGTATTTGAGCCCGTGCCACTTCGAAGCGGGCTCCTGATATTTCGGATAAGTCGGGAAGAAGTGTCTGGACGGCTGTCTCGACGACGAAGGACACGGCTTGTAAACAACCATGCATCGTACGCACTTCCGGTTCGCGGGTGGAACCGCTGGGACAGGATAAGCTGGCTGTATGTGAACGTACGCCATGGGGGTGACGGGTTGCGGCGAATAGTAATTCATGTATCTCTTTCGGCGAACAGCGATTCGCCTCTCACGCTGAGAAGCAGCCACGCGAGGGAACAAGGACGACCCGTCGTCGCTCGATCCTGTCTCCACACGTTTTACACCATTTTCGATATCCGACGACACGTCCGAACCGACTCGTTCATTCACAAACTTCCCAGCGTCCGTTAACTCTTCTCTTGTAGTCAACCGTTCGCCAATCAATGGCGAGACATCCGACACTCTTTCCTCGATCGTTTCGCTTCTGGGAAGAAACGAAAAGAGAAATTCCGTTTTACTTCGACGACCGAGACGATCCCTCATCTCGTATCTGTTCATCTTCCCGTCACTTTCGGTGGATTCCACGTCGATCGGGCGAAAATTCGCGGAAAGATCGCTGCCCTCGGGCGACGAATCACGAGATCTCGTTTCGCGTCTTCCTCTTTCAAGGACCTTTCCGTGATCCCGTTCTCTCGACCGGTCGTTACGGCTTCCGAACGCTTCCAACAGCTTTGCGGAAGATCGAGCCGGTCTATGATCCTCGTGAAAAAAAGGATGGAGATCCTTCGTCGTTCCATCGACGCGCCGCGCGGTTCCTGATCTCGCCAGAGGAGATTCGAAGGACGAGACTAATTTAACGTTTCGCTTTCTGCTCGAGCTTTCCTCTCCGTCTAAATTTTTATCAGACTTTCGAAGAGAAGTTTCGAGAACCAGGACTTTCGCCAGGTCGAAGAATCGACCGGAACTTTGGATATCATCGACGGATCCCTTCGAGAATCCTGAGTCGCGAGTCTCGGTGACACTATGGTCGATTAACTCGGCCTCTTCGATCTCACTTGTTAATTCCCGGGGATTGAAAATTTCAGAAGATAAATGATACGTCTGCGTCAGATCACCCAGTCTCCCGACATTCTGTTCTGTGTTGCCATAGTCCCCGGCATCGTTTCCTATCGAATAACGCTCGAAAGGAACCAGTCTGCTGTTCGTCTCTATCAACTTGCTCCCTTCGATATTATTTTCACTCCCAAGTTCCTCATCGTTGATCGTAAATAAATTCGAGTCTACGTCGACGGAGTAGCTTCGCCTCGAATTCTCCTCGACTTCATTCATCGGTTCTCCATTCACGTCCCGCGAGAAATTCTCCTTTACGACACTCCCTTCACCAACTCCCGTACCATTCAACGCGCCACGAGTCCCGCCATCCTCGTTCAAAAACTGATTTTCATCTCGTCCCATCCCACCTTCTACGCGCCCGAACACCGTGGACGTCTCGTCGCGCACTTCATTCCGCGGCGATTTCGAATCGCTCTCTTTCCCAAACCGCCGATAATCCTCCGAACGTTCGCTCTTCTCCCGATCGGTCGGAAGCGACGTTTCCACCGAATAATCGGGCCCATCGTCCCCGTCGGATTCGACATTTCTCCATTCGGAATAAACCCCGTTGAACGCTCCTGTTGAACGTGGATCCTGCCGCGACCCGACCGTCACTGGACCGTCGTCCAGCGTGTTCACCTTTTTCGTGTCTGCTTGTTGGATCCGCGGAGATCGAGATGACGCGACGGTCACGACGAAATAGTCCCTGAGCAGAGAGCTCGAGTCCCTCGAGATCGGATCGATCCCGTTGACGTGCTGCGACGCGGAGGCAGACGACTCGTCGCCGTCCGAGTCGAACCTGCATCCCAGCAAAAATAGGGCCCCTAGTCCGAGGGCCAGGACGCCCCGGGTCCAGATTGACCTTCCGAGGTACATTTCTACCCCATGCTCAGAGGAAGGACTGGCTCGTTCGTTCGCGCTCTCATCTCCTGGGTAAAGCACTCGACGGATTTTCTTTTCTAGGCCCTTGGTTTCACTCGGCGGAACCGACACGACCGCTTTCACCGTGGATTCGTTTCGAAAGCTCTGATCAAGTTTCCGAAAGCTCGACGAGTCAAATACTCGAGTCCTCCGAAGTTGTCGGACTATTCTGTGTCCTGAATGTGTCTCGTGTCTCCTGTCTCGTTCGAGTACAGAATCACTCGGCGGAGGATCGATTAGAATTCTGCCACGTCTTTTTCTCCCCGGAGGAATGATCGAGGGTGCATCGTTTGATTTTTGTCACGTTTACGTCTCCCGATAAAGAGAACGCGAGGGAATTGTACCTCTACCGATTTTCAGAATCGATGGCGTTCAAAGATTCCGGGAACTACCTAAGCTCTCGCCATCGACCAGCTGAGAGAGCTTTGATCTTCTCGTGGAATCGTTAAACTTTCACCTACGACTCGTACGAGTCAGCGGAGTACAGAATCACTTCGCGAAGATGTGCTCAAAATCCCAGCAAGTTGTTTACTTCCTGGACCTGAACTGGTTCTAGTTCATTTCTATTCGAGATTTGGTCTCCGACTTCGTTCAACCGTCATCTCCTGGAAAAGGACGCGAGGAAGTTTGGCTTGTAGGGCTCGTATACGTGTAAATATTGTTTGGGAAGCCAGGAAGCCTCGACGAATTCAATGATTCCAATATTTGAAGGTCTTCCGGTGATACAGAACGACTACCACCTACGTCTCGAAGGAGCTAAGCACAAAAAGATCGCTCAGCGAAGGCTCGCTTGGAACTCTGGCCGGCTCCTCTTTCGAACAACTGGATCAGTTTACTTCTCATCGAGGTTCGCAACACAATTTCCGTTACTCTTACGCCGTACTTGAATCTCTGCGCCTCAGAAGGAGCAGCTCCGCAAGAACGATCGCTGGACCACAATTCGAGCAACCACCGCGAATTAATCCGACGCGGGCTCGGTAACCGCCGACACGAATGGTAAATCACTCTGGTTTTTTACACTCCCCCGGAAAGGAGGCTCTCGAGGATCTGCAAGATCTCGTTCCAGGCTCCGTTGTTTTTCCGTCGACGAATTCACTCGAGTGAGAATTCAGTCCTCGGACGATTTTCACTGGCGTTCCGGATTCACCGGACGGACCGTTCGTACTTAACGAGAGGATGGATGGAGGATTCATCGGGACGAAAAGTCCTTCGGCTCGGTAGGGATCGGTGGACGGATCGCGAAGGGAACGAGTATGGCGGAAGAGAAAAAGAAGGTTCACCGAGCGGAGAACTCGTCCGGGCGATCGACGAACCGCCAATTCCCCGAGGTTACAGCATCGAGGCGGCTCGACGGCTGGAAATGTCCGGAAAAAAAAAAAGATCGGATAAAAAGTCGAGCACACGTGGACCACGACGAGAAGTGAATATGTACCGGCGTCGACGGCGGCCCGAGAGACACTGACTTGCTACCATTACCATTAGCTGCCTTTGCCCTCTCCCCTCTTCCTCGTCTTCTTCGTTCGTGGCTCGCTTCCTTCTCCTTCCTGCGGGAAACCCGAATCTCCGACGTGCTCGCTATGCAGGGCACGTGGGTGTTGCGCGACTGGCTCCGGGACCAAGGATATGTCGCGGGAGGTGCTCCCGTTTCCGATCTCCTTCCTGTTTCGCGCGTGTTCGTCGCTCGCTGGCCCGCGGTGCAGGATATCGCATTGCGATTTAGGCTACGTTATTTCATCGGTATCGTCGACGTGAAATCCGATCAGACGGGATATAGCTGCTTCGTAAAAGGAAAATAAAAATGAAATGGGAAAATTGTTTCATCGGTTTCGTCTATGTAAAGTACAATCAAAAAGGAGCTAATTAAGAAGCTCCTAATACGAAACCGTGTCTCCCACTTAATGTTGAATCGCTCGTTGCGAAACCTAATATCGCAGTTTTTCTATGTACTTTTCTATGTACATTTCTTCAAAGAACGTAAACTGCGGATATAATGTACACGTAAACTGTATTATACATACTACTGTATACATATATGAACCTTATATGAGATTCTCGAATAATAAAAAATAAAAAGAAAGGTCATAGGTCTGCTTAGCGAAAACAGGTATTAGAGAAAGAATGGTCCTTTTAACAAGATATCGAAGGCTGGGCAAGAAAATCACAAATACTTCATTGATTAAACAACATTGAAATTGAAATTAATTCAAGACGGACTGAAAGTATGTATTATTCGTTTCGTTTATATGTTACAGATTTATCTTGTTTATTTCGATAGGATACAGAAGATTCCAACTCTACTATTGCGTGACTTTTGAAATTGTTAAAGTCTTATGGAAGATACGTATTTATCATTTAATCTCTTTAAGAATGACCTTAAAAGTTTTTATTGGTTTTTCCAAGCACTTTTCACGCTCAGTTAATCTCCGCTTTACTCTTTGTCTTTGCTCGTCCTTCAGAATGACGTCCATCGAGGAAGTGTTCTCTGACATTCAGTTTTATCGCCTTGCCGCTATAACCCAACCTGATACTAAACATAAATTTAAAGTCGATGGTAAAAACCGACAGGAAGTGAATTTACACGGCCATCAATTTTAATAAAAGCGAGCAAAACAGATCAGTCAGAGTCAGCTATGTTAAGATAGTTGATATTTGATAGCGATTGACATCCGTACACCATGCATTTTTAATCTGAATTTTCTTGAAAATACACTCTTGCATAGAAAGACATTACTCTTCACTTTTGACTGATTTTTTAACAAAGAATCATTACTCATTTGCTTTATCATAAATCACGTCCTGTCCTCTGCTCCATTTTAATAGCATTAAGATAAATATTACATCGTGTGACTTCAGAATCTGAGACAGTTATTTTCCTTTTCGTAATACAATTGCACAGCTTATTACAATTTATTTTCCCCTGGCTATTTCGTGTATGAATACATCAAATTACCTAAACTGATCAACTGCATTTAAAAAAAATAATATAATGTACTTTCTTTTCACACTATTTTATTTTTAATTAAGACACCGAAACATAAATATCCTGGTATTCGATTTAGTATAAAAAATTCATAAAAAATATGATCATGTAATTATTTCTAATAGCGTGCGTCGAGAAGTATACACTTCTATTCATTTTATGACTCAATGATAATGTAATAGATTGGTAACGAAACGAAGAATTTCAAAAGTAGTTTTTGATTCGTATACATAAAATTCCGTTCAAAGTATAATATTCTAACATTTCAAAATAAAAATGCACCGTGAAGGATTTATTGCGTTGCAAATACACTTGCAGAATGGAAAGATAAATTTCAAACCCGTTATGTAAATTAAAGCCCGAGTCCATCTGTTCAGTTTTTGTACTTTTCTTTTCCGTTTAAATTTTTCTGCTGTGAATCGATAACATTACGACTTTTGCAGTAAAAAATCTGTGCTTTGTCCTACATTTGCAGTGGCCTGTACCATAGCAAGCATTGACGAACACACCTGTCCTTGTCATAGTTAGCAAACACAACGTCTTCTTATCTAACGACTAAACAATCGATAAGAAGGCACTGCAGAACTAGCTGTGGCCTACTTTCGTAATATCAACACCAAACGTTGTAAACGTAACATTTATTTATAGTACATATGTTTCTTGACTAATTATAGAGTCCTTGCAATCGGCTTAGAATTAAAACGCAAGTTCGTTTACTTTCACAAATTATATTTGCTTCATCTTGACCACTAGTTGTAGAGACAATTAACTGCAGCAATAGAAATCACAGATTTAGATGTTTCTAATTTAATAGAAACAGAAAATTTACAAACGAATACATATAATTTACTTTTTGAACGGGCTTCGAAAAGGAGGAGATTACTCAATTCGACATGTATATTTCGTTTATGATAACTGTCGTTTACAAATGATCTATTTCCGTTATCTCTAATGCAACCATAATGTGTGTTCACAATTTAATTATTTTTTATACTATGAAGAAGTGATGGTATTTAGTTCTTTTAACTCGCTAAGAAAAGAAACCACAACAAAATTTTCTATCGACTCCGAGATACAATAACTTTTCCAAGGATCTGATACAATATATTGATTAAGCTTGTACAAAACAAATACGGACTTTGTGCCAATTATTTCACGTACGTCTATTTCTTATTTCAACGAATACAAATATTTGAATCTTTTTCACTCGTCTAACGAACTCCAATTACGAGATAGTTATGATCGACCTCTTCGATTGTCAAACGATAAAACGTAACTATTCCCCGTATAAGTATTAATCATTTTTTGCATCAGTCCCTCTTGTTCAGTACACGCGTGCCATTCGCTGCAATATTTATGCACCGTGGATTACAAATGTGCCATGTGAGATCCAGTCGCGTAACTATGATTTTTCGGTAAGGAATCATTTTGGACCTCTCAGTGTGAAAATAAATCGTACTTACGATCTTCTTAAAATTCATCGGAAATTTTAAAAATATCGAAATGCGTACAATGTGTTTAGTAAATACAGTTTAACACAAAATCACACTACAACTGTTAAATTAATATTTATTCGATAGAAAATGATACTCCGTCTATTTGACGAACGAACAGTAGTAACTATTGTAGATTTGCTGCGTGAAATCTTAATGGCGACCGAGTGTCGCCTCTCGAGTGCAAAGGGTTAATCTAATCCAGATTGTCAACTCAATGGAACTCTCCATCGTTGGCTACTCTCGCGAAAAGCTACCTACGCTGCTGGTGGGATCGCATTTCGTAAAACGTCCCCTTTACTTCCTGTTAACATATTCCGCGGCTAGAAGGAAAGAAGTCGCGCGGAGGTCGCGAGATATCGACTGTCAACCGATATATTCCTTGGACGAACTCCCGTTAATTACGCGAGCGCGGATCCCGCTCGGATTTCCCTTCCGGCATTCGGACAGGGAAGAATTTCAGCTGACGAACTGGGTGGAATGCGACGCGGCCCAAAGAGGATTCCGCTGGTTAGGATAAACGGAAACACCGCATGCCGCACATTTACGAAGTTCCCGAGTCCTCGTGCCACGATAAACGATAAACGTTTATCGAGCCTTAATTGCGGATCATAAGCGCGATTCTTCCTCGTCTCATTAGCGAATCCCATGGGAAAACGATCATGGAAGTTTTAACGCGTATCTGCAACGCGAGACGCGTCCGAAAGCTGAGACAGAGTCGCATTTTCGAAGAAACTTCCAAGGAACGTTTTGTTAATTTTATTTATTTAATTTCATTTATTATCTATTTGCCGCGTTGACGAAGAGAATATAAGTACAAGAAACGCTGCGTTCTATAGAATGCGAGATCGGAGAGCAAGGTTCGGCGAATGAGACTGTTTTACAGCTTGGCTTGACTTTGTCCTTAACTCTCTATAATCCTGTGTATCAGGAGTATTAAGCAGATGAAACGTTGCATCGTAGAAAAGCTTCGAGGTGGTATGATTTTTGAAGATATCGGCAAGGAATATTTTAATAATTTAGTTTGTTTAAGGATCCTATTCACCGTGTTGAAGAAGAGAATGTAAGTGCAAGACTTACACTCGTTAGGGAAAAATGACAAAGAGGTTTTTTGATCTATGGGTGACCCTGTAAACGGTCTCCTGCATGAATATTTGGTTTTCAAGCAGGTCCAACAATGACTAAGTTTTGAGCATCCTCCTTTGGGTTCGGCATCAAAAGGTTTACAAGAAACATGGGTTTCATTCAAATCGTACACACTTATGCAAAATTAAATACCAAATAGTATCTCCTTTAAATTTTATCACCTTTTAAGAATACAGTTTGTCGAGTAGATGGATGCATTGAAAAATTAGAACACAATGTTTCGTTGTAATAAATTATGTTGGCTAAATGTGAATAAAAATTTTAATGCCCAATATAGATAGATGGTAGTTACTCGTGTGAAAGTTAAATCAAAAACCAATTTCCACGACCATTACCGTATACACCTTCCTATTTCACTTTATCCAAATTTTATGTACACGTGCATCTATCTTTCTATTTTATCGCATCCGAAGTATACTAGCGATTTAGAAAGAATAAGGTACACGCTATATGTTTTAGATTGGTCTTTCTTTCTTAAACAATCTATCGGAGCGAGGAGTCCTCCCACAAAGAAATTTGCATAGCACTTTCATCCGGCGTGAGCGTGAATGCAACGAAGACAAATCCATTGTCAACTCGAACGATTCAAGACGAATGTACCGTGTGATCCGTGTGTGACAGGGATAGGCTACAAATCACGTTGTATTAAACCATTCTTCATATCGCGGTGTATTTTATATGCCATTATCATACCACGCGTTAATCATAACACGACCGGGTGTAATTTATTGGCACTTTGGGAAAAATGCGAACACTGTACGGTACACGTATGCTTTTGTCTTGCACGAGTGGTCACAGGCGGCGCTTAACTGTGCTAATTTCAACCGTAACTCAGCAACGGTATAATTATGAACGAATCCATTCATAAAATTCATACACATCCATACAATTCATTCATACACATTCTTTTTCCATCAACACAAAAGCTTATATTTTTTATATGGATCCCATAAATCTTCGTACCCTCTATTGAAGAAATTTGACTAAATTAAATAATAGTTTCGACAATACCGAACGAATTTTTTATTATAAATATATGTATATGAATAAGCTTATAGATGCATATATTTATATATACGTCAACATGTACCATACAAACGTACACTTGGAAACATCGAACCTACCGTTTGATTTAAATAAATTTCTTCAATAGACATAGAGGATACAAATATTTGTGAGACATGTTAACACATGTGATATTCGAATAGAAATCTTCGAGGAATCGTACACTTTCATAAATGTTACGCGACCATAGGTTCATCGTGTGTAATCACTAATAAAGTTTGCTTGGATTTACGATGTCCCCTCAAAAGGAACATACGAGTGCAAAGGGTTAAAAATGAAACAAATTAAATAAAACTGAGAGTGTATAGAACACGCGGAAGTCTGATACGGTGTATGCATAACAGAAGCCATGAAAAAATAATAAAATCAAATAAACTGTTTACGGTTGTACACGATATGCGAGCTTCGGTTATTTATTCAGTAATCACAAATCTTGCTTCATCTCCTAACCGCCTTCCCTATCTTGGACTCTTTCGCATCTTTTTATCCAAATTTTTATTCCTTATGATCCGT
The DNA here is from genome assembly GCF_026225885.1 of Hylaeus anthracinus. Lineage (NCBI taxonomy): Eukaryota > Metazoa > Arthropoda > Insecta > Hymenoptera > Colletidae > Hylaeus > Hylaeus anthracinus. The sequence continues at coordinate 7,568,880 of NW_026534348.1, read as the reverse complement.
TAATACCAGAGCAGTTAGTCCGTCCAAGCGAGGCTCTTATTATACCTGTCAACGATGCACTCGTAACGAACCAATAAGCGTACTCTATCCAGGAACGAGCGCCGTGTTCATTAATTATCCAATCAAGTCGTCCGCTTCCCCATTTTCTTTAAGGCGAGCCAGAGTCTCGAGGTATCGTACATGTCACGGTGTTGTTCGCGCGCCTTGTATTTTCTCCGATGTACAGGACCACCTGGGATTAGTTCATAAAGCTCTCAGAATGAAACACCCACCGTGTATCGGACGGTTGCGCGGGGATTACCGCATTCAATTAACGGGAAGAGCGGCAGCTTTGTATCACCCACGGTAAAACATAAATGACAGGTGCTACGACGCGCGTGCTCACGGATTGCTCAGGTGGACGTAGCGAGCAAAAGGTGGCCATGTGTGGGACGAACATTTTTCGAAAAGACGCGTACGCGAGCGAACCGAGCGAATCAAAACGAATTTAATAACACGAGGCGTATGCTGATTCACGATGTGTCGATTCATTCTGATGCAATAAATTCGAAGGAAGGCTTTACTTCGTTTTTAGTTGGGATTTCGTAAGTTTCATCTCTTAAACAACCCTTTTGGGAAAGAAATATTATCAGTCGATACACTAGAGTAATTTCATTAATTTCATTCATTTAAAATTGAAAGCGTCTTCTTAAAATGCGTATTTCGTGTTTTAAGTGTTATTATTAAAATGAAATAGTTATCAAGTTTTTGATAGTTGTTGTACAGAGTTTGTTTCAGCTCGAGGCTGAATGAGGATCGGTAAATGGTTCCACGTAACATATAAGAATAATAATCATCGTTTGGGAATTCTGTCACCTCGTTCGAGCAACTGGTCCTTTACAATAATAATCTTAAGAGGTGTACGACGTTACGCGCGTAACGGAATTGCTCAATTCTGTAAATGACGTGAGATTCAAACGCACAATGTACGATCTTTATAGGCCATTGCATACACAACTACGTTTATTGCTCGTTAGAAACGTTCCCCGCGTTAAACCGAATCTAACGAACCGACAGAATTCGTTTTAGAGCCGAGCAAGGTATTCATAAAACGACAAGTTTAACCTCGTGTCGGTATGCGTTAGCGAACATTTTTAAAACTAACGAACAAGCATTCCGCGGACCCACCTTTTAAATTGCAACGATTTCGACCCAATCGTTTCACAGTATCGTGATTTAGAATGCCCTCGGGAAGTAAGTCGCAATCAATAAAACAAAACTGTCGATTCACTGAGCTTCTAAATAATTATTGTCTTACGGTTGTTTAAAGAAAACAAAAAACCATAATAACCTAATTATAGGTGAAGATATGTCTTCGGCGCGCCAACAAATTTTGATTTATATCTTTGATTTATTTACGGGTTGGTATCACTTACATAACTGTACCTCACTTTTACTGGATATTGTGCAAATTGTAATAAACGTCTGTAAATCTGCAGGGGGCAAGTAAAATAATGCGAATACCTGTGAAATATTATAATCGTCTTATTAAACAGGGTTGGTCCAACGTTTGCTTTCAATACGGTCTTTATCCTTCTTGGAATAGATTCAGCTTGTGAATAGTATACAAGGTGAGACATTTTCATACAAGTTTTCGTTTAAGTTTCGATCCGTTTTCTGTATCTGTGAAAATATTAATTTACACAAGCTGGAAATTAAGCGAGTGTTCTGGTTTGAACGATTGAAAGATAATCGATTTTCGAGAATTTTTATTGTTGAAATGGTAAGGACTATTGAAACAGGACGTTCCCATAACATCAAATAACGAATAAGTTATTTTTCCATTAACAAATCAAAGTTTTACAATAAAAATTGAAACATTAGCCTCGACATATAGCGTCGACATAGTTTCCGCGACAGGTTAACGTTACGTGCACGTTTCCTTTTAAATTATGTATTTGAAACGAATCGGTCTCATGAAATTTTATACAAAACGATATTCTGGGTGAAATTGCGTATAGTTTTGTTCAAAATATTGAATACCGACGAAATGGTGCCGTATCGAATGTGTTGCGGTAACAAACAGACAGAATCGTATTTCGTTGGTATCGATGAATCTAAACCGATTGAACAGAACGTGGGTTTTTTGTAGCGTGCGCAATTTGCAACGATTTCCAGGTGTCCGCGTGTTAACTCACACGCGAGCGATTTTCCAAGAGATTCATGAATCGTCACCTTTAAACGAGCACCGTTCGTATCGAGCATCGCATCTTTCAACTACCTACGTCTTCGTCTGCTCGCGGGTTAAAGCCCTCGCATTGCGTGAGCAAACACTTGTTATAATCGAGAATAAAGAAGGGAAAAATCGACGCTTGTATTGTGGTACACACCGTATACGCTGGCGAAGGCTTGGTTTTAATGTCTCGGTGATTCATTCGCTGCTTCGATGATACGGGGAAAGTTATTGGTTAGTCTTTAGTTACCACTTTTACAGAAATGCATCGAGCGCGGAGAAACTGCAGATCAGTGGTTTCCAAACATTTCGGACCAGTGGCTAGGCCCTGGTGAGTATTTTTACAAAATTGCACCGAGTATAAAAGAAACGCTTGAATTCGATCTTTGCAACGAATTACTATTTTTCCAAATTTCATTGTCGAAACTCAGCTATGAATAAACCTATGAATAAACTGTAAATATACAAAACTTCCGTCTTATCATTCCCTATAAGCTGATATTTATTTTTGTTTTTTAAATTAATTTAACGAATATAAACATTTCTCTGACTCACAACGTAAAGTTTGACCTAATTTTTCGCTTGTTAAATCTACGTAATAAATTCTAGTTTTGCGTCAAGGAGATGGGAAATTTAACGCTCTATCGAATGGTAAATACTTAGTTTTAAGTTTGCGCTGTAATTTGACGGAGTTATGGCCGTTTAAAGAGTGTCAAGTCGAAAATACTCGAGAATAAGGCGACACAAAGAGAATGTCCAAGAGTAATTTTTTGTTGGAAATTCGTTGTAGAATTGACACACTGCATGTCTGCATGTCTCTGCACTCTGTATGTCCGAACGTAGACACCCTGCATAAGAAATAAAATATCGTTTATGTTATGGAACAATGCTTACTCATGAATGTTCCCGAAAACGTTTACTCGTCAAACGGTTAAGTCACAAGAATATAAAAAAAAACAGTTTGCTTTCTGACCCAAAATAAAAGGGTATCTCATCAAGATCGCAGACTTTGTCTTCTTTGCTACAAGCTCTACTACCTTCTCAGCAATCAACTATATCTGCGCAACAGAATACTTTAAGCGTTGATCGAACCGATTCACCGTTTCGTACTCGATGATCGAAAGCGTCCCGTTTGCGCACGAGCAGAGAATCGAGAATGGCGACCGCTGACGCTCCCAGAGCGGCGTGTCTTAAAGAAAACCGGTGATTTTATGGGATATTCATGGTGACACAGGTGGCCTGGCTACGTGACGATGAGTATCTGGCGGCGGGCGACGGTACATAATGGACACCGCGTGGGCATGGTTAGTTTTATAGAGCCCACACGTCCGGAATACAAAATCGACGTTGTACTTCCGCGATGAGATCACCTGCGTCGCGTTTCTCGATCGCGCGTTTGGCAACCAATCCGTAAAGGTCATACGGGCTTTTAGCTATGAATTACAGCTGACGACATTGATGGCCGGACGTTTAAGAACCATTAGGAACACTAGGAAGGACTAAATGTCGTTGTAGATGAAAGTAATGAATTTATATTTAAAAGTTTGAATGCGATAGATATATTTCTATTGGAATTTAGAACTGGACTTTAGAATAATCGGGATATTTGGGATGATTTTCTAAATGTATAAAGAAGGATTGGATTTCACTGATCCCTCATCTCTCTTGTAGTAAAATATCGTTTTAAACGTATTTCTAAGTTATTCAATAAACCAAATCTAGAAACCTAAAAACAGCATTTTTTTTTTTTTTTAAACGGCTATAACTCTTCCAAGAATTTACTAAATAAGACGGTCTTTTTTCAAAATGTGCGTTTCTGAATGAACCTCGCGAAAAATTACAAAACAGGATATTTGAATTCATCTTCTATGCAATTTTTTCAGTTTGTTCAAATTTCGACACTTCTAATTTTCTCTGTTTGTTCCCCTAAAAATCTCTGTGAAAAGAAATCCTATTCCTTTTGCGACACTCTCACAATTAATTATCGAAGTCAGGCATTTTTTTTCAGCCTCTAGAGCGCTGTTACCCCTTAAAGTATGTAGTGAAATATATATGTATACGAGTAGACTGCGGATCTTTATGCATTTATAGGAAATTCGAACGTGCAAGAAACTACAAAATGCAAACAATATGCAAGAACATAAAAAAGATTGAAAGTAAAGTTCGTGTCATAATATTTGCAGAATAAAATAATTTCCTATTTAGGTTCAATTTTTGTAGTCACGTTCGCGAAGATTTTACATTGCATAAAGATCCGCAGTCTATCTATGAGAAACAATGTATTGTCTGTGCGTGGAATAAAGTTTACTCGTAAACCTTGCGTAATTCCCCGAAAATGTTTATTCGTCGAAGGATTGATACCATTTCGCAGTATCCCGAAAATAATGGGACGCGAAGACTCATTCATCCGTAAAGAGTTAAAAGTAAAATATAACCGTAAAGATTAGTGATACAAAGTGTGCTCTTTTCGCTCTATTTAGCCAACACTGTCAGCGTGTTGTGGTTCTTGGACAAAAACCGTCGTATTTGGCGTCTCGAGACGCTTGAAAAGTCCCATCAAGGTGAGATTCCTTCCACAGAGTGCATCTCTTTGCGGCGGTGCGTGAGACCGATGTACTGGATGCACCTTGTAAAAAAACGCGTCGAAGCGAGTAAACGCATCCCGACGCACGCCGTCGCAGATACGATCAAAGAATCCCTTGTTTTCTCTTCGTCGGTCGGACACGGTGCTCGCAGGCGTGTTTAACTCTTTCAAGATCACTGGACTAAACTTTGTCCCAGTAACCGCGCTCGTGTTCTCCAATTTTTAAACGGATTACACGTTCGCAGCATGTTCTAACGAGAAATCGATGAAAAAGTAACGAATATAACAATGAAAATACGAATTGCTTTTGCTATAAATTTCAGTTACAAATCTATAATTTTGTTATAACTGAAGAAATGCGAAATAAGAGAGGTCATTAAAGTTAAAGGAGGACCGAACGGCTACTAAAGCCACAAAGATGACGATGTTAATTATTTTATGTACGGAAACTTCTTTTTTTTACGCCAATTGTGTTCGTTTTACGATTACATTAAATTTTGGTATGAACGAATTATTGAGCTTTCGTCATACTTATTATTAGACCGCGAATATTTACGTAAATATATATTCCTATATACGTAAACGTAGATCAGAAACTTAAATTAGAGTACGTTTTACCTTCTAGTTGATGTGACTTTGAACAAAGCAATTAAAAATTGAAGAAAAAAGTAGCCAGTGCGACACCATTTGCCTCTACGTTTATATTTGTCACGAATGCATAAATATCTGCAATTTACTATATTAGCCGACGGAATCATAGCTAATTAAAATATAATACAATTATATACAATGCATATCCTTTTGCTTTAATAATATACCGTGTAAGTGGAAATGAAGTACGGTGTATAGAAACTTTTTGGAACCACTGTAGTCTCGTGTCCGATCACGCCAGCGTCATTAATAAACATATCGATAAATACGTCGGACGGACGTACTCTAGCGTCCTCTTCGTCTCCTTTCCTCCTTGCAGTCGCCCACGTGCATCTGCATTCCCGCTGCGCCGGCCGATAATACAAGTAATTACACCAGCTCGCACGGCGGCGATATTAACAGCCGCGTTTGCATAAATTCGCGATCGGCGAATCCGTCTTTTGTATCGCGAATGGTATCGCGAAGAACGCGTGCTCCCACGATTCGCGCGCGCGCGCGCGCGCGGTCTCGACGATGATTATTTTGTTCTGATTAAGATATGAACGCGTGGAGGACGCAATTAGAGCGGACTTAGCTTCGACGCGACGGATTAATGACGGTCGTTGCGACGCAATTTAAACAACCAATCTCTCGGAAATCAATTAACGACGGCAGAGTCATAAACTGGGATCCTCGGACAGCGGTGCACGTAGATCGCACGTATTTACACCTAATCATTGGTCATACTGAACGTAAGAAATCGTTCCATTACCCACTTATACGTTCGTTGATACAGTCGAACCGTATTCGTACGGTGGTCGTTTCAATATAAACCGGAATTTTTGTACACAACCTTAGCGGTGATAGGTACGAATACGAATGGAGTGCTTCATTTTCCTACGTGCTTTTCTTCAACGGAATACATTTTTTGATAGGAGGCTTTGTCAGATAGGACGCTTTCTGATTCCTTTAGAAAGAAAAGCAGTTGACTGGTTCAGTAACCAATTTTACAAGTACCGTCGAACGGCTGTAAAGGGCAAATTTGATCTTTATGCCTCGGATGACAAAATGATTCATTTTATAAACATTAATATATTATACCTAACAAGTACCTTAAAGTTCACCTTATAATTTTCAAATCAATTTTAACATAAAAAACGTTAATGTGGTTTAAATATAAACGCTAGGTACATCGTGTCACTGACGTTTTCTTTAGATCTATCGATAACCGATATTTTTATATTATTTTCACGTACATCTAACCATTTGGTGGACTCAAGTCGTACAGACAGATCGTACGGACACCGCCAGTTTTGCCATTAAGAAATGAAAATATCAACGTCCGCAATTTTTATCGGAACTCTGCGGAAGCAACTTCGATCGATTTCTGATGTTTTTTGCGATGAAAATGAAACCACGCATGACGTAATTTCGACAATAATTCGAAAAGTAATTTCGTTAAAAATTCAATCCGTCGCAATTATTTGATAAAATCTTGCACTATCGTGTCTACATGTGACCACTGCCAAACGATGTATCGACGATTGAAACACCTAACTCGTGCCTCGCAACCATGACAGTCGAAACTCTGCGATCCAGTGCAAAATAAATTAGTAATGACCGTAGTGGAGACGTGGGTAGCATTTGGTAAAATCAGACACTCGAGAAGCCCCCGTACGGACACAGCTCGTGGCGATGAAGCGATCAAGGATCGATAGTGATTCTAAGGTCCGGTTTCTATAAGTGCGCCTGTTACGCCGTATAGGTCTTCCCTTTCGTTAACGAGCCGTCGATGATCCTTCGAGGGAATCTCTTCGACGCGTGGACATCCATTACGCGCACCCTGCTTTTTCATTACGGGCTTCTAAAAGCACAAATTTGGCTCCATTACGAGACGTCTGGCCCGTGCCCCCAAGTGTATCGGCGCGCATAATGCCACGGGGCGTTGTAAAACGTTTAACAGTCGCACGTCGAGTGCAACAGAATTTTACAGGTTTATCAAATTTTACAACGTTGCAATGGTTTACGATTGAATTATATTACTTCATTTGGAAATTCTATTGCCATACAATTGAACTAAATATAGTCTTGTAACTGATGTTTGGTATACACATTTCTATGTTTCACAACAAAGAAAAAAAAAAAAAAGAAACAACTTCATATTTTATGCATCCTTAATGCTCACATCGATGAATTTTTTTTTCATACTACAGTAAAATTTTCAAATGTAATAAACGCAACATTTTTACATCGTGTG